>NC_063165.1:51420883-51728383 GCF_023159225.1 Perognathus longimembris pacificus
TGGGAATATAGCCTGGTGGCAAGAGTGCTTGCCTCATATACATGAAGCCCTGGGTTCGATTCCTCAGCACCACATATATAGAAAACGATCAGAAGTGGCGCTGTCAACTGATATTCGACAAAGGAGCTAAAGACATACAATGGAATAAACATAGCCTCTTCAACTACTGGTGCTGGGTGAACTGGGTAGCCATATGCAGAAAACTCAAAGTAGACCCAAGCCTATCACCATGCACCAAGATCAACTCAAATGGATCAAGGACCTCAACATCAGACCTGAATCCTTGAAACTACTGAAGGACAGAGTAGGAAAGACACTAGAACTTATAGGAACAGGAAGGAACTTCCTGAATAGAGTCCCAGGGGCACAACAAATAGGGGAGAGACTCAACAAATGGGACTACTACAAATTAAAAAGTTTCTGCACAGCTAAGGTCATAGCCACCAAAATAGAAAGACAGCCAACGATATGGGAAAGGCTATTTACCAGCACAGCAACAGACAAAGGCCTGATATCGGGCATCTACAGAGAACTCAAAAAACTAAGCCTCTCCAAGCCCAATAAACCTATTAGGAAATGGGCAAAGGAGCTAAAGAGAGACTTCACAAGAGAAGAGATAAAAATGGCAAAGAAACACATGAGGAAATGCTCAACATCCCTGCTAGTAAAGGCAATGCAAATAAAAACAACCCTGAGATACCACCTCACCCCAGTTAGAATGGCCTATACTCTGAACTCAGGCAACAACAAATGCTGGAGGGGCTGTGGGGAAAGAGGAACCCTTCTCCATTGTTGGTGGGAGTGCAAATTAGTACAACCACTTTGGAGAACAGTATGGAGGTTTCTCAAAAAGCTCAATATAGACCTACCCTATGACCCAGCCATACCACTCCTAGGCTTCTATCCTAAACAGCAAAACCCAAGATATCAAAAAGGCATTTGTACTTCCATGTTTATCGTGGCACAATTCACAATAGCCAAAATATGGAAACAACCCAGATGCCCCTCCACAGACGAATGGATCCAAAAAATATGGTACTTATACATAATGGAATACTACATAGCGATTAGGAATGGTGAAATATTATTATTCGCAGGGAAATGGTCAGAACTCGAACAAATAATGTTGAGTGAGACAAGCCTAGAACACAGAAAACAAAGGGGCATGATCTCCCTGATATATGACTGTTAACAAAGGGAGACGGAGAGACAGTAGAGACCAAGTCTGTGAACACTGTATATGTTCTTGATACATTGTATATTGCATATGTGTCTACCTGACCTAGACAAGGGATGGAAAAACAGGTTGTAAGATATCACAAGAAAAGTACACACTGCCCTACTATGTAACTGCACCCTCTTTGCACAACACCTTGTAAAAAAATTTATGTTCAATTAATTAAAAAAATAATAATAATAAAAAAAAAGAAGTGGCGCTGTGGCTCAAGTGGCAGAGTGCTAGCCTTGAGCAAAAAGAAGCCAGGGACAGTGCTTGGGCCCTGAGTCCAAGGCCCAGGACTGGCAAAAAAAGAAAGAAAGAAAGAAAACAAAATGAAACAGCAACAAAAGACAGAGCAAGGAACTGTTGTTAACTGTTTCTTAGTACCAATATTTTACACTCTAGGCTAGAAAACTACAGAATTAACAAGTAGAATCTGCAGTTAGATAAATGGCTATGATCAATATCAGTTTAAAATTACCACAGAAACAATTCTGTCCTGGGATTTTGAAATATGGATTTCATAATAATGTTGTGTATCAACAGTAATAATTTTGTCTGTAAGTGCTCTTTGACATGCTTTAAGAAAGAAGGGTGCCAAGCTGAAACAAGGCAGGTCATTTGGAATGGGATCTTTCATTGAAAGCTTGGCAGTAGTTGGGAAATACAAGGATAATGTCCCAGAGATAGAGGCACATAAAGATGGCAAGAGTTGGAAAAGGTTAACATCTAAGATATAACCAGTGATAATGGTGGAGTGCTAGGGAAGACAAAGTAAAACACAGAATACTAGACAGTATAAGATCACATCCCTGGCTGGGAATGTGACCTAGTGGTGGATTGCTTGCCTAGCATGTATGAAGCCCTGGGTTCGATTCCTCAGTACCACATAAACAGAAAAGACCAGAAGTGGCGCTGTGGCTTAAGTGGTTGAGTGCTAGCTTCGAGCAAAAAGAAGCTCAATGACAGTGTCCAGGCTGTGAGTTCAAGCTCCAGGACTGCCCCCCCCCCCCCGCAAAAAAAAATCACTGCCCGGAGCCACAATTTTTTGTTAGTATGAACTTGATTTGTAGCCTAATATACAGCCTTTTCCAAGTCCAATGCAAAAATCCTATAACTGAGCCATGAGTAGCAATCTTGGAAAAAAAGCATAACATTTTCAAAAACTGTAAAATTTCCGTAACTATTCATTCTTCCCATTATTTTAACAAGACTTCTGTCACACTATTACCATCAATGTTATCTCAGTTTTTACCTTCCATCTGCCAGGATAAATGTTTACAAAGTAAATTCTTGTATACTTACAACTGCAGCACGCTGCACTTTTGAAGGAATTCCATCTTCTTCTGTTGCTCCATTAGGTCCAGACCCCTCTTTCCTCCTCTTCCTTGAATTGATTCTGGTTGAACTGTGTGCATCCATTATTTCTTACCTGATTGTAGAAATTATAAAGAGTCTATCATCAGTGTTTCTGAAACATTAGTACATTCAGCAAAGCATCAATTTCACAGCACACATTTTACCAAGATGAGCCAAAGGCATCTGGCACAACCAACCAAAGCTTTACAAAACCCAGGCTTCAGTAGAAACATAAAAGCCTCTCTGTGGAACAGCCACAATTACTATCTTGATCTTGGAAGCTGTTCCTCCTAAAACACAAACTGTTAATTTCATATCTTGTTTCTATGAAAATGATTATAATAACTTGGCTGAGAAACAAAGCTATCTGGATAGAGTATTCCTTACCCAAAAAGCTTGGGAAGTGTTAGCTTTCAGGGGTGTTTTTTTTTTGAATGTTGGAATATTTGCACAGCTTTTCTGTATTAGGTTGAGCATACCCAATATAAAAATCTGAGATTTGAAATGCTATGCATCTGAAACTTTTTCAGTAGATTAGGAGCTCAACTTGTCTAGGCTTTAACTAGCAATCACAGCGAAGTCCAAATATTCTTTGTTTTCTATTTTTGCTACCTCTCAACCTCTGCAGGGATGCTTGTATTTTAGAGGGGTATTATTCAAGTAAATTAATTTTCTGGCATCAACCAAAAATTAGAAGTCTGAAAAGTTCTATTCTCAACTGTCATTTCTACCTAAAATAATGGCATGGTGAGCCAGGTGCTGGTGGCTCACATCTATAATACTAGCTACTCAGGAGGCTGAGATCTGAGGATGGCGGTTCAAAGCCAGGTACAGGCAGGAAAGTCCATGAGGCTCTTATCTCCAATTAACAAACAAACAAACAAAAAAGCCAGAAGTGGAGGTATGGCCAATGGTAGAGCACCAGCCTTGAACAAACAAGCCAAGCAAGAACATGAAGCCTTGAGTTCAAGCCCCAAAACCAATGTGTGTGAATGTGCACATGCATCTGCATGCACGCACACACACACACACACACACACAGAATAGAGTGAAATCTCACACACACACAGAATACAGAGTGAAATCTCCTAGAACAAATAGCAGACAATGAGGTCACTGCACTCTGTCCAGAATAGGATGCTCATCTAGACATCTGCCATTGTGCTTTACTTGATTTCATCCAGCTTAATTCTGAGAGAGTAATGTGACAAGATCTGTAAGACCTTTGGCCTGATTCTTAACCAACTGAAGGTGACACCCAATGAGTCATGTTAAGCATTAGGCTGACATTTAGAAAAGAAAACCACTCACACTGTCCACAGTGTTCACTGTAAATGAACACCACCCTGAAACTTCCTTTCACAACAAATGTAAACATCTTAGTTTTTCCAGTGGGGATGATCAGAGCTTTTTCTTTTCTGTGGTTATTAATTATTCTTTTAAAATATCTGAAAGGTCAGTACTCGCAGATGAATGGTCTAAGGGGCCTGCGAAGAATGTCTAATCAGTCCAATTTCTAATTTGCATGTCACAGAATTCTGCTATAAGCATCTGTCCAATACTTATCAGGAAGGGAAACAAAATCCACTGTGACAGATTTTGTAACCTGGTGTCAGGCAAATGAACAATATAAGACAGTAATAGGAACAGTCATGTGAACAAATACAAATTGAACCCAGAGGACATGGTGCTAAGTGAAATAGGCACACAGTAAGATAAACATGTGGAATCTTAAAAAGGATACTAGAATAAACAATAATGTAGCATTTTGTTTCAAAGCTAAAAAATATATTTGAAATGCTTTTCCATGAAATGATAAATGACGAATGTGTTAATTAGCCTTCATTTAATCATTCTACAATGTAAACATATGAAAACATCACAATGTGCCAGGCATGGTAGTGCATTCCTCTAATGACAGCACTCAGGAAACAGGGAGATGGTGTTTTTAAGGACAGCCTGGACCACAATGAGTTCAAGGCCAATCTGCACTACATAATGAGACCATTTCAAAACAACAAGTAGAGAGCTAGAAGTGTGACTCAAGTGGTAAAATGCTAGCTATGAGTGGAGAAACAACAACAACAAAGTGGTGGAGTATTTTCCTGGCATATACCATGCCTTAGGTTCAATTCCCAGCACTGAAAAAAAATCACAGTCTACCTCATATACATTATTTGTCAATTAAACATAAAATAAAATGTAAGTAAAAAGTATTTTCTCAAGGAGTCTTCAATCAAGGTGTGGAAAATACACACAGGGCTCTACCTTCAAAATGTTTAATATGAAAGTGTTCTTTAGGATTCTAAAAGTATTGGGTGAATGTCCGCTGTGTAGTAAGATATTTACACTGTTTCAAAGTATTTCTCCATAGATTAATTATTAATTTCAAAGGGCAAAGGGTTAATAGTGGTACAAGATCTCTTAGCAAAATCACCAATAATTCCTCCTGATATAAGGTACTCAGAACATTTTATCTGCCCAAACTGGGTAAACTCAAGTCACAAGGAAACAACCTGTAGCCTCAAAAAAAAAAGTCAATTATTATTATTCCTTGTGCTGGTGTTAGGGCTTGAATTCAGGGCTTAGTGCTCTCACTTGGCCTTTGCTCTCAAGGCTAAAACGCTACCACTTGAACCACAACTCTACTTCTGGCATTTTCCTGGCTAATTGAATATAAGAGTCTAATACCCTTTCCTACCTGGGTGGATTTAGAATTTTGATCCTCAGATTTCAGCCTCCTAAGTATTAGGATTATAATTGTGAGCTGCCAGTGCCTGGCTAAAAAATATCTATCATAAGTATCAATGATAGGATGAGAGGCTGCTCCAGTTTAAAGGGAGTAAGGAGATGACAACAATTTTAATGCATGATTCTAGTTTGGTAAATAACAGTAATAGTGAATTAAGTTCATGCATTTTTCAACAAAATCTCTCCATCTTTATAGAAACCTTTCTAATCACATGGTTATAGGACAAGAGTATTTGCCAACATGATTAAGAAAGATCAGACTACCTTAGAATGAGTCTCAGCTCTATCACTTGGTAGAAATTCTCCCCCGACTTTAGCTGTATCAAATGAAGTTTAAATGGCATGATCTAGGTAAAGCCTTTAGTGCCAGGCAAACAGCAGATGATTATCAATATTAGCTGCTACCATTATTCAGTGCTAATAGCTGTCATCATCTGCCTTGAGGCTTATCTTCTCTATATTCCCCTATACCCAAAACAATTTTAAGTTTTTCCCTTGTGGTTACTATATTAGTCTGTTTTTTTTTTCCATTATAATGAGATGCTTGAGGCAGAGATTTAGTCAGTTCGCAGTTTTGGAGATAGAACTCTGGACTTCTAGCCTCTGGTAAGGGCCTAAATTCAGGGTGTTATCATAATAGTAGCAGCAGTTTCCAGAGGAAGAAATTATATGTCAGACAAAATGGCAAAGACACAGGAGGGCTGGGTTTGGTCTTTCTCAAACAACTTTCTTAAGAAAACTCTTGGGAAAAAAAAAAAGAAAGAAAGAAAACTCTTGGTTCCATGATAATGACCCTAATCTCTTCTGAGAGCAGAGAGCCCACTTCCAAGTAGCCTCCACATCTCTCCTCTTTCTCTGTCTCCCTCCTCCCTCCCTCCTCTCTCTCTCTCTCTCTTGTGCTAGTCCTGCTCTCCTCTCCCCCCCCTCCTCTCTCTCTCTCTCTCCCCCTCCCTCTCCCCCTCCCTCTCCCCCTCCCTCTCCCCCCACCCCCGCCCGGACTTGAATTCAGGATCTGGGAGTTGTCCCTGAGCCTCTTTGTGCTCAACACTAGTGCTCTACCACTTAAACTACATCACCACTTCCAGCTTTACTCTGAGTAGTTTATTGCATCTAAGAGCCTCACAGTCATTCCGGCCCAAGTTGGCTTCAAACCATGATTCCCTGATCTCAGCATTCTGAGTAACCAGGATTACAGGTGTGAGCCACCATGCTGGCAAGTTTCGTCTCTTAAAGATCACATTACGGGGGCTGGGAATATGGCCTAGTGGCAAGAGTGCTTGCCTTATATACCATGAAGCCCTGGGTTCAATTTGTTAGCACCACATATATAGAAAATGGCCAGAAGTGGCACTGTGGCTCAAGTGGCAGAGTGCTAGCCTTGAGCAAAAAGAAGCCAGGGACAGTGCTCAGGCCCTGAGTCCAAGGCCCAGGACTTTAAAAAAAAAAAAAAAAAAAAAGATCACATTACATCTACACCAGCAAACAGGTTAACAAACCTCCAACACACACATTCTTGGGGGACACAGACTATATCCAAACCATAGCAATCTGCTCCTTATCCCCAAGATATCCCTCGGTTCTAGAGGTTGAGGATAGGGAATAGACAGATGTAGGGGTGCACAAAATGCAATCAATTGGGAAACAGTGACATAGTATGAACCTGGCTGCAGCAAGACCAATTATATTCCCAATATTTGGGTCAGAAAGAGAGGTAGATTTACAGATTAGGACTACCATGAGTTTATCCTGACTAAATGTAACTGGTTTCTATCTTTTTTTTTTTTTTTTGCCAGTTCTGGTGCTTGAACTCAGGGCCTGAGCCCTGGCCCTGACTTCTTGCTCCAGGCTACCACTTGAGCCACATCACCACTTCTGGTTTTTTCTATATATGTAGTGCTGAGGAATCGAACTCAGGACTTCATGTGTAAGAGGCAAGCACTCTACCACTAGGCCATATTCCCAGCCCCCGGTTCCTCTTAATATGGAAGTCAGTGCAACCCTGGAGCCAGAGTCTGATTGTAAGGCCCCACATATAACTAATGGTATCTATTTATGATTTTCTAGAAAATTATGCAGAATAAAACCAGGTCACGGGCTAGGAATATGGCCGAGTGGCAAGAATGCTTGCCTCCTAAAACCAGGTCATGTTACTCAGGAGGCAATCATGGTAGTGATGAAAGATAGCTGCCATCATGTCAACCTACAGCCATACTTTTTTTTTTTTTTTGCCAGTCCTGGGGCTTGTCAGGGCCTGAGTACTATCCTTGGCTTCTTTTTGCTCAAGGCTAGCACTCTACCACTTGAGCCACTTCTGGCTTCTTCTATATCTGTGGTGCTGAGGAATCGAACCCAGGGCTTCATGTATATGAGGCGAGCACTCTACCACTAGGCCACACTCCCAGCCCCAGCCATATAATTTTACAATGCAAAATGCTTTCCTTCCATCCCTGGAATTTCAATATCACTCAAAAGTCCAAAGTCTCATCTGAGACTCAAGGCAATTCATTCTAGTTGTAAACCCTTGTAAAATTTAAAACAAGTGATGTACTTCCAAGATAAAATGGTAGAACAAAAAAGAGGCCAGCCCAACGCAAAACCAAAACCCAACAGAAGATATTAAATCCCAAAGCTCCAAGCCCAGCATCCTTTGTACACCTTGGAGGGGAATGGCCCTACCTCTATGGCTTTGTGGGTTACAAGTCACACAGTTACTGTTTGGGGTTGGTTCTACAGCTTCCTGCAGCTTCCCCTGGGGGGCATTCCTTCGGGTTGGTAGCTGTTCCCTTCTGGAGTCCCTCTGCTGCTCAGTTCTCAGGGCTGCACTGGGCCCAGCATGATCCCAGTTGCTATCTGCACAGCTGCCAAGTCAGTACATAGGTACTAGGGTACAACCTGTATAGAGACTTGCACTGCTAGCTGAAAGCATAGTAGTAAATTCCAAGGCAGTCCCACAGGCCTTTCCTGAAAGGACCTATGATGGGAGAAGCAGACTCCAAGATTTCTGAGATGCTCTACAGGCTTTTCTCCAATTGTCCCAATGCTAAGCAAGCATTACTCTCCTTTAGCAAGTAGTTTCTTGGCTGCACACTTCTGTGATCTTACTTTGCTCCTCCTCTGGCTAAGCTGCACATTTTCTAAATCTTTCCACTCTGCTTCCTTTTGCTCACTGTAAATTTGAATAATGATATCCATGCTGTAGCCTGATTGCTTTGTTTAAAAAATCTCTTTCACCAATACATCCTAAATCCTAAATCCTAGCTACTCAGGAAGCTGAAATCTGAAGATCAAGAGTCAAAGTAAATACATGAGATAGGGGCTAGGAGTGTGGCCTAGTGGTAAAGTGCTTGCCTTATATACATGAAGCCCTGGGTTCAATTCCTCAGTACCACATATATAGAAAAAGCCCAAAGTTGGCGCTGTGGCTCAAGTGGCAGAGTGCTAGCCTTGAGCAAAAAGAAGCCAGGGACAGTGCTCAGGCCCTGAGTTAAAAAGCCCCAGGACTGTCAAAAAAAAAAAAAAAGTACATGAGATGCTTATCTTCAATTAACTACAAAAACCAACACACGGGCTGGGGATATAGCCTAGTGGCAAGAGTGCCTGCCTCGGATACACGAGGCCCTAGGTTCGATTCCCCAGCACCACATATACAGAAAACAGCCAGAAGCGGCGCTGTGGCTCAAGTGGCAGAGTGCTAGCCTTGAGCGGGAAGAAGCCAGGGACAGTGCTCAGGCCCTGAGTCCAAGGCCTAGGACTGGCAAAAAAAAAAAAAAAAAAAACCCAACACACACACACACACATACACACACACACACACCTTTCACCAAATAAAGTGAAGTGCCAGACTTTGAAGTCAGGCCCCATTTTACCACGTGAACCCCATTTTACCACGTGAACCCCATTTTAGAATCAAACCCTGAGCCAATCAGATTTGTACCTGTGTCCTAATCTTGCTTGCTTGAACACCTGATTGTTGTAACCTTGTTCTTTGCCTTTATAAGCCCTGTGTAATCACAGCTCGGGGCTCCCTCCTAACCTCCGCTGTGTCGGTGGGTAGGACGAGGCCCGAGTTGCAGCTCACTTAAATAAAGCCTTGCCTTGCTTTTGCATTTCAGAATGTCTGAGTCTCGGTGGTCTTCTTGGTGGTGGTTTCGTGACTTGGCACAACAAAAGTAGTTCATCCTTATTTTTCTTCTTTCTTTTCTTTTCTGGTTGGTTGTGGGGCTTGAACTCAGGGCCTGGGTGCTATCTCTGAGCTCTTTTGCTCAAGGCTAGTGCTCTACCACTTTGAGCCACAGTGCCACTTCTGTTTTTTAAGTAGTTTATTAGAGATAAGTCTCACTAGGACTTTTCCACCCCAGCTGGCTTTGAATTATGATCCTCAGATCCCAGACTCCTGAGTAGCTAGAATTACAGTCATGAGCTATGGGTGCCTCACTTAGTTTATCATTCTTAATGTTAGCCTTCTACAAAGTCTTAAGGCATAGATACAATGTAGCCAAGTTCTTTGTTATGGTGTAAGATAGCCTCCCTAGAATTTCAAGATTCCTCATTTCCACTTAGGAATAGCTCTCTTGTCTCACTGTCTTCTAACCTCTCACTACAAAGGCCTGTAAAATTCCATTTACAGCATTCTAAGTTTTCTGGCCTGTTCCTCCAAACTCTTGCAACTTCTGTTCATGTTACAACACAAAGTTGCCTCTGTATTTCCAAGTACTGTTATAGAAACAATTCCATTAAATCCAATGATCCTTGGTATCAATTTTCTGAAATAGACTATTTTCTGTTACTATAATGAAATATTTGAGACTAGATCACTTGAAGAGGGTTGGTTGGGCATTTTGCTCAGTGGTAGAGTACTTGCCTAGCATGTACAAGGCCAAGTTCAATTTTAAGCACTGGGGGTAAAAACATCTCATTAGTTCATAGTTTGAAGGTTCAAATGCCTGCATCTGGTGATGGCTTTCTTGCTTATAGAATCCTAAGGTGATATAGGAAATCACACAGAAAATGACTCTGTGTGTGTGTGTGTATGTGTGTGTGTGTGTGTTTCCTAGCCTCTCCTTTAAAAGTCACCAATATTCGGGGCTGGGGATATGGCCTAGTGGCAAGAGTGCTTGCCTCGTATACATGAGGCCCTGGGTTCGATTCCCCAGCACCACATATACAGAAAACGGCCAGAAGTGGCGCTGTGGCTCAAGTGGCAGAGTGCTAGCCTTGAGCAAGAAGAAGCCAGGGACAGTGCTCAGGCCCTGAGTCCAAGCCCCAGGACTGGCCAAAAAAAAAAAAAGTCACCAATATTCAAACATGAAGACTTCACCCAGATTACTGCATCTAATCATAATCTTGTCCCAAAAGTCCCACCTCTAAATGCCAGCAAGACTGAGCGTCTTTCTTCTGAATATCTCACAATGGGATTAAATTTCAACAAGAAAACCCTTGGGGGAACACTAAATGCATATTGAAACCACAGTAATTATTAATCCTTGAAAATAGAGACTGAAACTTGTTGAATTGTTTAAAGAAAAGGGGATGGAATGAGTATGCACATGGGGAGATGTCACAACTAAGCCCTCCTTGTACAAGTGGTGTATACCTTTAATCCAGGAATGGCAATACACACTTGTAATCACAGCATCTAGACAGAAAGACCACTTGGTTTGAAGCTAGCATGGATTACACATGAGATCATGTCATACAAAGAAATAAATATACCTTTAACATATTAGCATAAAACATGTATGATACATTTCCAATTTTATCCTTATCCCATTTAAGAATCACTATTCTAGCAAGAACCCCTTTAGACTCTGATGTTAAACTATGATGAAGAGACATTACTACTATTACTGTTAGCATTTTTATATCATCTGTACGCCAAAAACATTTTTAATTTGGCAGTACTGGTATTTAAATTCAGGTAGATACTCTATCACTTGAGGCATTCAGCCAGCCCTTTTTGTGTTATTTATTTATTTACTGATGGTGGTACTAGGGATTTAATTCAGGCCTTGAGCTTGCTAGGAAGGTATTCTACCATTTGAATCACATCTCCAGCCCCTTTTGGCCTGGCCTGGCTTTGCCTTCTTCCTTTCCTGCTTCCTTTCTTTGTTCTATTTCCTCTTCTCTTTTGCTTTCTTTAGGATTAATACTTTTATTTTTACTAATCCACTGCTCTCATTATTTATGTAATCTGTTACTTTTAATTCTTATCTGCATACATTAGTTGTACAAGGATGAGGTGGATATAATGTATATAATGTTTGTATACAATGTATACTGGTCAATCTTGGAAAACTTTTCTGCAGTCTGGTCTTGAACTGTCAAACTTCAATATCCTGATCTCTGCCTCCCAAGTAACTGAGATGACAGGTGCACACCACCATTTCCAACCATTAGTGGAGACGGAATCTCTCAAACTTTTCCCCCTTAGGCTGGCCTTAACCCATGATACCTCCCAAGTAACTAGAATTACAGACTTGAGCCACTGTGCCACACCTACTACAAACCTTTTTAAATCATTAAAAGTCTTTATATGTACAAGTCTTTGATGTAGGGTTGTATTTATTTGTCACTATTTTACAGATGAGAAACAGGCACAGAAGACAAGATTACTCAGCTAGCAAATAGGAGGTCATGGTAGGAAACCAATTCAGTCAGTTGAGCTTCAGAAAACATTAGTACCTAATTACTAATACAACGCACATGGTGAAAGAGAAAGCAAGAGAAGATTATTCAAGCAAAATGTATATGTCTTAAATACCATGGTGAAACCTCCTGGTGAAATTTATACACATTAAAAAGAAAAAAGTTACTGACAGTAAAAGTAACCTCTGTTAAGAGAGTGGGTGGGTACTGGCCAGAGCCACAGAAAGGAGAGAGAACAAAGAGGGTTAATGAGGGAAAATATAGTCAAACTAGTTTGTTTGAAATGTATGAAAACTGAACAATGAGCTGAATACCAGTGGCTCATGCCTATAATACTAGCTATTCAGGAGGCTGAGACCTGGAAGACAATAATGGAAGCTAGCCTAGGCAAGAAAGTCTACCAGACTCCATCTCCCATTAACAGGCATGGCTTAAGTGAGAGCTCAAGTCTGGGAGTTCAATCCTCTGTAGCAGCATGTGCACGTATGTGCATACACAAAGACCTGATAACTATTCAAATATTTGAATGAGTCAATTTATTCTGGGAAAGACCAGGATTACTGGTTGGAAGATGAAGAGGCACAGATTTTAACTAAACATAAAAAAATCATTTTAGAGCTGGCACAGTGGCTGCTTGGGAGGTGGAAATTGGAGAAGTTCAACACCAGAACAGGCATAACAGTTCTTGGAAAAATTGGCTGATACAGACAATTCCCAAATGCATCATCTCTGGTTACTTTTGTTCAGCATCCTCAAGCTCTTTTAATATAGGGCTCAAATGATCCATCACTTGCCTGGCATTCCCAAAGCCTTAGGTTTAGTCTCCAGTACCATCAAAACAGGAAAAAAATATATAGACATAGAAGGTTATTTAGAATTGTTAATGATTACGATGTTCAAACAGATGTAAATCATTCCTACCTGACAGTCCTAAACATTATAATGACAGTGATTATAATTATAGTTAAAGCAGATTACTTTCTATGTACCAGGAAGTTATATGCTTCTTACATATATTAAGTAAGTTAACCCTCATAGCAATCCTATTATTTTACATACAAGGAAACTGAAGTACAACTAGGTTAAATGTCTGACTGAAAGTCATTTTCCAAGCACAGAGCAGAAACAGGATTTTCCTCCCTGTGTCCCAATAAAACTCTATTTGCCATTGAGGTGGCTAGCTATGAACGACAGTTTGCTTGATTCCCCAAAACAGGATTTGAACTCAGGATTTTGGGTCCTAGGGTCTGTTCTCTTAACCACAACTCTATATTACCTATTACCTAATACAAACAGACTAATTTAGTCCCAACCACTTATTGCACTCTTGATTGTGGCACACTGGAGTTCCCGGCGCTTGTTTTGGTTTGGGTCAAAGATGAAGAGTAGAGAGGGTACAACAACATAACTTACTGCAATTCCCTAACTCTGTGTTAAGGTTAGTTCATGATGCTAAAAGTTTCTTTGTGTGATTATAGAAAGTTCTAATAAAATGTACTTAACCATAAGGATCAAAAAGAACAATTAATCTATAAACTCCCTAATTACTAGATGGTTGCTGCTTGCCTTCCCAGCATTCATCCTGCTTTGAGAGACTCCCATGTGATCTGTGTGACTTCAGCCTCAGCCCTCGCAGCAGACTGTGTGTGCCAGTCCCAAACAGATCAGCACACCATTCTCCTCTGTCCACACAGGAGTGGGGCGGGAGGTAGAAAGGGCAATGGTATATAGCCTAAACTAGTCCACTCACAGCAAATCTTGGGACTTTCCTGATGAGAATGCTTACACAAAAATGATCACTTCTTTGCATATTTGAATCCGGGGACGTGTTCCATTCTGTGACCAACATGGCCATCTTGGAACCAGGGCCTTTTTGGACAGTCAGCATGGCGAAAGCAAAGGTGGTGGTGGTGGTGGCTGGACCCAGAACAGTTTAATTATATTAACCAATAGTCTTCATTTTGCTTAAGCCACTTAGACTTATTTTAACCTCTCAAAACTATAAAAATCATAACTCAGTAAACACAGTGAGCATAGTAAGCTCCTACATGAATATAGTATATATAGAAAGATGCTTTGAAGTTCTGAAAAGTACTAAAAATGTTACCATTACATTTAATGGAAAAAGAGGAAATTTTTGTCAACTTATAAATATATCACAGTTGGCACAACAAGGACCTCATTCAATCTAAAGTATTTAGCTGAAGATTTTTGTAGTGCATGACTCAAGTTCAGTACTTGGGGGCATAGGCAGGAAGATTTCTAGTTTTAGTGTAGCCTGGGCTACACAGCAAGATATTGTCTCCAAATAACCAATGGCTAGGAATGAAGCTCAGTAGTACAGTGCTTGCTTAGCATGTATAAGACCCTGGGTTCCATCTTGAATACCATCAGGTTTTTTTCTTTATTTGCTTCCACCATTCCATATCTGTTTATGCTCATCATTTGGTTACATATAGTTCGACTTCCTTACTCTGACCTCTGTGTTTTACATTATATTTAATATTGTACTTTAAGCTAAAGTCTTAAGATCTCTCAGTTTAGAACAAATATGCGCCTAGTAGTTTTGTTTTGTTTTCTGTGCTGATCCTGAAGCTTGAACTCAGGGCCTAAGCACTCTCCCTGAGCTCTTTTGCTCAGGGCTAGTGCCCTGCCACTAGAGCTACAGCTCCACTTCCATGTATTTGGGTAGTTAATAGAAGATAAGAGTCTCACAGATTCTTCTGTCCCAGCTAGCTTTGAACCTTGATCCTCAGTTCTCAACCTTCTGAGTAGCTAGAATTATAGGCATGAGCCACCAGCACCCAGCTCCTAGTACTTTTTACAAGTATTTTTTAATTGTTATTATAAAGGTGATAAACAGAAGGGTTACAGTTGCATACATCAGGTAAAAAGTACATTTCTTTTTGGAGAATGTCACTCCTTCCCTTGCTTCCTCCCAGTTTTTCCCTCTACTAGTGTCTTTTAACTGCAAAACACTTCCATATCTTATCTACTTTCTCAAGAAATGGAAAACACCTTAGCAACAGACATTGTGAGTCAATTTTCTCTCACCATAACAAAATACACAGGATAAACAAATGATAGGAGAAAGTTTATTTGGGTTCACAGAGATTTCAGTCCTGAAAGAGGTTTTGGCTTGGCCCTGTTGCATGGGGCCTGCTGCAGACCAGCACTTGGTGGTAGAAGTACATGGTAGAAGATTCTAGTCTCCTCTCATGGCATCCAAGAAGAAAGAGGAAGGAATTGGAGACCTATTTTTTTTTTTTTGTCAGTTGTAGACTTTCCTGCTTGGGTCGTCTTAGAACCACAATCCTCAGATCTAAGCCTCCTGAGTAACTAGAATTATAGGCATGAGCCATCAGCGCCTGGTCTAACATCCTCTTAAAAAGTAGTCTCCTAGTGACCTCACTTCCTTCCATTAGCCCCACCTCCTACACGTCCCACCATTCCCAATAGTGCCACAAGTTGGGGGGACCAAGCCTTCAACTTCTAAGCCTTTGAAAGAATTTTAAAATCCAAGTTATAGCACACATATTCCATTCCAAGAAATAAACCTTTTCTTTCAAACTACTACTACTGTTTAAACTTTTACCTTATAGCCACCTCAAATCCTTTTTATTTTTCCCTGGCCCTCTTAGACTACCCTAGTGTTCCCTCACATCTACTACCTCACTTGCCACCAATGCATATAGAATAACTTAATGGAAAAAAAACATCACATACCCTCACTCTGCCAAGTTTCCCTAATAGTCTTTGTTTTTGTTTTTGTTTTTTTGTTTTTTGCCAGTCCTGGGGCTTGGACTCAGGGCCTGAGCACTGTCCCTGGCTTCTTCCCACTCAAGGCAAGCACTCTGCCACTTGAGTCACAGCGCCACTTCTGGCCATTTTCTGTATATGTGGTGCTGGGGAATCGAACCCAGGGCTTCAAGTATATGAGGCAAGCGCTCTTGCCACTAGGCCATATCCCCAACCCTCCCTAATAGTCTTATAGACACCATAAAGGCACATCAACTTTGCTACTGAAAAGATATATAGAAAGAAAAGGATATAGAAAGAAAAGGATATAGAAAGTATGTGGGTAGGTGAAGATATACTGAGGACAGTACTTTATGTTATAAAAGCTTCTTTATTTATTTATTTATTTTTGCCAGTCCTGGGCCTTGGACTCAGGGCCTGAGCACTGTCCCTGGCTTGTTTTTTGCTCAAGGCTAGCACTCTGCCACTTGAGCCACAGCACCACTTCTGGCCATTTTCTGTATATGCGGTGCTGGGGAACTGAACCCAGGGCTTCATGTATTCAAGGCAAGCACTCTTGCCACTAGGCCATATCCCCAGCCCTATAAAAGCTTCTTAATTCATTACTGAAACATAACTGCAGCAAAACTCACTCCACCTATACAGCACTTGCAATTGTCCAGTGGGGAACACACACACAAACTGGAGGAAATGGCTGAGAACCAATAGCACCTCCATATAGCCAATATGGTGGGGCAAACTGGGGCAGACTAGCTAATGCTCTGCATTATTATGGCTTCCAGCCATAGCACTCATATTAATTAAGCAAAGATGAGTCAGAAAGAAAAGCAGATGTAGACAGAACACAGAACCTCCCTTAGTATCCCTACAAGGATGGGCCAAATTTCCTGTTTCCATAGTGGTATTTTGTAAAAGAACTGTAACAAAAAGGTACAAGCTAGGCACTGGTAGCTCACACCTGTAATCCTTGCTACTCAGGAAGCTGAGACCTAGAAGCCAGCATGGGTAGAAGAGTCCATGAGAGTCCATCTCCAAAATAACCAACAAAAAGCTAGTCTGGCTGGGCACTGGTTGCTCACACCTGTAATTCTAGTTACTTAGGAGCTTGAGATTTGAGGATTTCGGTTCAAAGGCAGGAAAGTCTATGAGACTTTTATCCCCAGTTAGCCACCAAAAAGCCAGAAGTGAAGTTATGGCTCAGGTGGTAGAGAGCCAGCCTTAAGTGAAGAAGCTAAAGCACAGCACACAGGCCTTAAGTTCAAGCCCCAGTACCAACACACACATACAAGCTAGTCTGAAGGTACAGCTCAAGTGGTAAATGCCAGCTGAGCAAGCACAGATCCTGAATTCAAATCTGGAACCAATAAAAAGGGAGGAGGTAATAAAAGGGCTGTCTGCCAGAATACAGCATTCATTTCTTTTTTTTAACTTTTTTTGTTGTGAGACCGAAAATCAAACTGGGTACCTGACACTCTGCTCATTGGCAAGCACTCTACCAAATGAGCCAAGCCCCCAACCCCAAATGCAGCATCCATAAGGACTCTTTTTTTTTTCCTTTGTGCCACACTGAGACTTAAACTGAGGGCCTTCAGCTCTTGCTAGACTTTCACTCAAAGCTGGAGCTCTACCACTTGAGCCACAACCCCACTTCCAACTTTTTGCTAGTTAACTGGAGACACATTTATTTTTTGTTACAAAATGATTCTGACTAAAGAAATTTGGCCCATCCTTCAAACTCTAAATAAAACACCTTATCTTAGTCACTGAAATTCTCCTTTCAACAGATTCTAAATATGAATATCAAAACCCACCTCCTTCCCACTACCTCCCAGCCTAACTGTATACACTTAGGGTCTCCAGAGTACTATCAAGAGACAGAATGTGGAATCTATGCCTGTTCTCCTCACACTCACAAAATCTTGGGTCATTCTTGCTGGCTCACCTCCCAGTACACAATGCTTTCCTTGTTCTTCAATGTTCCAACAGATGCTTTCTTGGTTACATGGACTTCACTAGAGGAGTGGAAAATGTGGATACGGAGGGGGGCAGGTAGCAGCAGAAAATACTAAGCAGAACTAGCCAAAGTTTTCACTGTGAATTTCAAGAAGAACACAAAATCTCAGTTCTGGCATGACATGCCTATGTCTTTTTTTGGCCAGTCCTGGGCCTTGGACTCAAGGCCTGAGCACTGTCCCTGGCTTCCTTTTTGCTCAAGGCTAGCACTCTGCCACTTGAGCCACAGCGCCACTTCTGGCCGTTTTCTGTATATGTGGTGCTGGGGAATCGAACCCAGGGCCTCATGTATATGAGGCAAGCTCTCTTGCCACTAGGCCATATCCCCAGCCCAATGACATGCCTATGTCTTAAGGTAAAACGTTCCTATCAGTAGAATTTCAGAAACTTCTACCCAATCCATTCTAACTCCTTATTGCTAGTAGATCTACTACCCCAGGATGAAAGAAGAGATAAACTCCATTTTGTAAACTAAGTAATAGCCTAAATGGCATAGCAAGTTACAAGCACATATCCTTCCAACTTTGAAATGACTGATCCCTACAGAGAAGTGTCTTCAAAACAGGAGAGATTAATTTTTCCTTTGCATTCTGTTCATGTTCCTCTCACCTCTGGACCTGTACTAGCTCCCCCAGTAAAAGCCTCACTGCTCAGTTTTTCCCTACTGCCATTCCAAGGCCCAAAGCTGAATGAGTAAGCATATTTCATATGTCATAAAGGACCTCTACCTACTTCTACCATGGCGGTGCTTAATAAGGTAAAAGATGAGATGGGAATGTAGCTTAGCAGTAGAGTGCTTGCCTAGCATGCATGAAGCCCTGAGTTCAATTCCTCAGCACCACATAAACAGAAAAAGCCAGAAGTAGCACTGTGGCTCAAGAGGAAGAGTGCTAGCTAGCCTTGAGCAAAAAGAAGCCAGGGACAGTGCTCTGGCCCTGAGTCCTAAGCCCCAGGACTGGCGATACATACATACATACATACATACATACATACATACATACATACATACATACATACGGTGACGGATGTGCCAAAAAGCAAGCTCTATATATTCCAGAGTATGCATCTAATACTCTTGGCACTCACTAATCATACCCTCTGGTGTACAACTAGGGCTCTCAGCAGAGAGAATACAGCTATCCCAAAGTAAAGAAAAACTGAATCAAAGGATCAGCACATATCCTATATTGGGTGGGCAGCAGTGCAAACCACAGCTGGCAGGACAAAGATGGCCCACTGCCTGTGTTCATAATCAAAGTTTTAATGGAGCACAACAATACTCATTCATTGATTCATTCACAGTTCATGTCTGCTTTTGTGCTGTAACGACAGAGTTGAAAAGTTCCAAAAGAGATTATATGACATGCAAAGTCAAAATATTTACTATCTGTCCCTTTGTAGAAGAAATTTTCCAACTCTCATCCTAGAGGAAGACAGGGTCAGTTTTTGTTTATGGTTTTTCACTGTGCCCATACCAAGGCTTGAACTCTGGACCTCATGTTCTAACTCCATTTGGTTGTTCATGGATGTTGCTCTATTACAGCATTTTGCTGGTTAATTGGAATGGAATCTCCTACATTTCTCTGCCCAGGCTGGCTTTGAAAACTGTGAACCTCTAGGTCTCAGCCTCTTAAGAAGCTAGGATTACAGGTGTGAACCATTGGCACCTGGCAGGACTAGTTTTAACAATAATTTGGTAGCAAATTTGACCTAGATTTATACAATTGAACATCGGAGATAGGACTAGGAATGGGTTTGTCTCAGAGATTGCAGTAAGAATGCCTGCCAAGTAAGTAGGAAGCTCTGATTTCAAACCCAGTACCACCAAAATATTGTACCATAGTTTTCTAATACAGGACTTGTACAATTTAGGTTGCAAATTTCACACTAAAACCTGAACTAATGGGTTTTTTTTCTCTTTTTCTTTTTCTCCTTTGGTACTGGAAAGTGAACCTAGGGTCTTGCCAGGTAAGCACTCTACCACCTGAGCCATGCCCCTAGCCCTCAGATTAGTTTTAAGCTAGAATTTGGCTCAATATTATTCCTTCATATTTTAGGTCTGTAAATAGCCACATTTAAGATCTAAGCTTTGAATTTGATCTCTTCCCTCTAATTTTTTTCACAAAAACTTTTATTCATCAAACACTGAGTGAGCACTTACACTGTGACAAGACCTTAGGCTAACTACCCCTCTAAAAAAAAAAAACGGAGCATTAACTTGGGCCTATCCACACAGTATGATATTTCAGGAATGAGATTATCATAAAAACCACCATAGGGATGTTTATACTAGTTCTTATGGTAAAAAATAATTTATTTCTCTTTTAGGGGGGGGTGGAACAGAGCCTCCTACATCCTAGGCAAGCACTTTGGCATTACACTAGATCTCCAGCTCCAGATGAACAATTTCCCTCTGTTCCATTCTATCAGAAGATTCAATGGATAAATTCAGTTTAGATTATGCTCTTCCTTAGAGTGGGCTACACCATTTACATGGTAAGACAGAGACTGTAATAGATTTCAGGAGGTCTTTAACTTTGGACCATATATTGTATACTTATTTTCACTAAATATGCACTATTTCATTCAGCTATGAACATGAGCAACAGCAATAGTGATAGGTAAATAGACAAATAGTAGACAGATTTTACTACCAATAGAAACTGGTATTTCCATATCATGTTATAATTGCTGTGTCTTGAGATATTGTTTAAACTCATCCATTTTGAAGTTATAAGATTTAATGATAAAAATATTGTTTACTGTCAATAAAAATGCATAGAGTGTTGTATCTCACTTAAAATATTTTGACAGGTATATTCTAATAATTGAATAATAATTCAATATTTATAATTCTATGTATTTTTTGCATATAAAAATTGTTTCAGGGCTGGGAATATGGCCTAGTGGTAAAGTGCTCGCCTCGTATACATGAAGCCCTGGGTTCAATTCCTCAGCACCACATATATAGAAAAAGCTGGAAGTGGCGCTATGGCTCAAGTGGTAGAGTGCTAGCCGTGGGCAAAAAGAAGCCAGCGACAGTGCTTAGGCCCTGAGTTCAAGCCCCAGGACTGGCAAAAAAAGAAAAAAAAACCCAAAACAAAACAAAAATTATTTCAGCTGGGTGCCTGTGGCTCACACCTGTAATCCTAGCTACTCAGAAGGCTGAGATCTGAGGATTGGGTTCAAAGCCAGCCCAGATAGCAAAGTCCCTGAGACTCTTATCTCCAATAAACCACCAGAAAACCAGAAGTGTCGATGTGACTTAACTGGCTCAACTGATAGAGAGCTAGCCTTGAGCTGAAGAGCTCAAGGACAGCGCCCAGGCCCAGATTTCAAGCCCCAACAACACACACATATGCACACAAAAATTCAGCTAGGTTCTAGTGGCTCTTGTAATCCTAGCTATCAGGAGGCTGAGATCTGAGAATCAAGATCTGAAGCCAGCCTAGGAAGAAAAATCTTTGAGACTCTTATGCCCATTTAACCAGAAGAAAAAAAAAAAAAGCTGAAAGTGGAGCTATGACTCAAGTAGTAGAGTGCCAAACTTGAGCAAAAAAGCTTGAGACAGAGCCCAGGCCCTGAGTTCAAGCCTAGTACCAGCACCAAATAAACATATTATTCTAAAAGAGATTTCATGAGGTTTCATCATACCACCAAAGGAGTCATGATCTCCCTACAAAAGAGATTAAGATCCGGATTCTAAAGCCAAAAAGTAGGCAAACACAAATCACATGAGGTACGTTAAACAACAAGAGACTAGCCCAGTTTTTGGTTAATGGTCATGCACTCATGGTGTTCTCAAGTCTGGAGCAAAGACCAGATGCCACTATTTTTAGCAGCCCTCAATTCAAAAGTGGTTTGCAAGTACTTATGAATGTGACATAACAGCCTTGTAGATCTATGATTTCCCCTGGCTCTTTGGCAGTCATCCTAATTCAAACATAGACAGAAAGCCTTAAACTAACAGAACTTTCAACTTGTGATTTAAGAGGGTTACTAAAAGAAAAAGGAGGGGGAAAACGTGCTCGTGCTCTCTCTCTCTCTCTCTCTCTCTCTCTCTCTATATATATATATATATATGCATACACACACATACACAAACAATTCAATTATTTAGGAAATGTAAAATAAGCAAGAAGAAATAATGTTCCCCATAATCACAGAGTCAGTCAATGTTAGCATCAGATAAAGTAACCTGGGACTTCAGAATCAACCCAAGGCTCTATCCAATTAGACCATTCTCCTTAAGGAATCACATACTCAAAAAGGAGTCCCTAAGAAAACAAAACCCCACTTGTTTATGCAAGGAGAAATCATAAGTTGAGCAAGAAACAAGCTTGCTTCTTTATCAATCAAGACATTATACAGGTTTCTTCAAAGAGAATGTGAAGAATTAATTCACTCAGCCAACACAAAGGACCCCAGGAGTAATACAATCCCCAGCCCTAAGTGCCTCCTCTTCTATAGTTTGTTACCTTGAAGCATATATTCTGTTCCAGAAAATTTCTTGAGTAGTTCCTCCCAGTTACATAGAATGTAGGTCAAGTAAATATCCACTGTTCTGGAAAGAAAGTGTAACTAAACATTTTCTACCAAGCACAGGATATCCACCACCACTCCCAACCTTTCTGAACTGTCTTCCCATATTACAAATTGTATAGGGGAAAGAATTGATAAGTAATTGGATTCATATGCTGTATGTTAAGTTAAAATGAAAAAGTTTCTTCTGTTAAGTTTTTTTTCAAGTACTGGCAGCACAATTGGTAGCACCTTCACAATAGGCTATAAGAGGTGGTAATAACACTCATTTTAGTTAAGTTCATCTGCATTACTAACAACCCTCATGAAAGGGAATGAGTAGGGTATAAAACTAGTAACAAAAACTTCATTTGCATTATTCACAGTGTGCTATCATGCCCAGTAAGTCTGGCTTAATCTCCAGTGGACAAATAATGAAGTTAAGATGGCTAAATGCACTAAAGCCTCTCGCAGGTGGCAATCTAATCAGTATGGTTGGAGCACTCAGCATATTCCTCTCTTCCTCATGATGGTCATCATGTGATGATTGTCATGATTACTTTACCAAATCTCACAATATCCTTTCCTAGCAATTCTCCTCCCTCTACCCTCTGAGTACTGGGGCTTGAACACCTTAGCTTTGAGTGCTCAAGACTGGCTCTCCCCAACTTGAGCCAGTTTCTGGCTTTTTGTGGTTAACTGGAGCTAAGTCTCAATGACTTTCTTGCCCTGGCTGGCTTCAAACCTCAGATCTCAGCCTCCTGAGTAGCTAGGATTAAGGGGTGAACCACAGGCACCCAGCTCTTTTCTACCACAACTATGTATTACAAAATCAGTAAACATAGAGACATAATAGGATCTGAAGGTGATACCTCACCACTGCTATTACTCTTGGCAGAAATGTTTTCTGCCTCTACCTTCCCAAGCTTTGTAAGGCCTACCCTCAGAGTTTCTTCTACCATAAACTCCTGACTTCTCACTGTCTCTATAAATGTCACTACCCCTATTTCAATATGACTGTGCCTCTCTCAATACAGAGTTCATTTATTGTATTAACTAGATGCCTCAATTGCATTCAAGAAATTCTCTTATTAAGCCAGTCTGATAGAGCTTGTGTCCCAGCCATACATCCCATTTCTCCCCACTGCATCTTTGTACTTCCAAACAGTCCCCCAGTCATAGAATTACTACATTTTAGACCTTAAGGAAACCTCAGAAAAATCTAATCTAATGTTCCTCCAATTTTAAAAACTACATTTTGCTTCATATATATTTTTTAATTTATTTTTATTTATTTATTTTTTGGCCAGTCGTGGGCCTTGGACTCAGGGCCTGAGCACTGTCCCTGGCTTCTTTTTGCTCAAGGCTAGCACTCTGCCGCTTGAGCCACAGTGCCACTTCTGACCAGTTTCTATACATGTGGTGCTGGGGAACTGAACCCAGGGCTTCATGTATAGGAGGAAAGCACTCTTGCCACTAGGCCATATTCCCAGCCCTGCTTCATATATTTTTAACATTGGCAAAATCCAAACACACATAACTAAAACACATTTATTTTAAAAAAAAAACATTATCCTCAGTACATGGACACACTGAAAATTTCTATCCTATTCCTTTATAAATGAAACTTGTGATGTCATCCACTAAATAGATTTTACAACCTAACAGCAGGATGGAACCCTAGTCTGGGAAGCTTAATCTATAGAGGCCAAACTTACTACTCACTGATAAACTCAGCAGTTGGCTAAGTTCCCCACCCACAAGAAGCTTGTCCAAAAAATTAAACTTGATCTGTCTGGTAAGGTACCAGACAGCAGTGGTGTGGTTTCCACCAAAGACCTCTCTGCCTAACGGGACACAGTGACTTACACCTGTCATCCCAGCAACTTGGGAGACAGAAATCAAGAGGATCATAGCTCAAAGTTTGTGTAGAGGGAGTTAGTGGGACCCCATATGAACAAAACAAGCTGGTTGTAATGATACATGCTGTTATACCAACTACAAGGGAGGGATAAGTAGGATTGCTGAGGCCAGCCAAGCACACACGTGAGCCCCTACCTGGAAAAAATAAAATAACTGAAGCAAAGTACGGGGGGTGTGGTTCTAGTGATAGAAGGCTGCTTAGCAAATACAAGACCCTGAGTTCAAACTCCAGTACCTTAAAAAAACAGCATCGACAACAAAAATCCCTCTTGTACTCGTTAACAGACAATCAGTCGCACTCTACAGAAAACTCTCAAGACTAGTAACACCCCCCGATTACTGGTCTCACATTCGTCTCCACGTCAGCCCCTCAAAGTCACTGCTCGTCGGTCCGCGTGCCCTTGCGGCGGCTGCTTCATGGTCGCTCGCAGCGGTCAGAGTCCCCTGCCAGTCACTGTCCATCGATAGGCCTCCAGGGAGTCATCGCCCCGCGGTCACGGCCCCCCGCACTCAATGCACGCTTGCTAGGACATGGTCCGGCCGCAGCCTCCGGCCCGCACCTCCCGGCTCGGGGGCCGCGGACCCCCACGGGCCGCCACACCCGGGTCACAGTCGCCAGACTGTCACTGTACCTCGGTCACAGTGGCCCGCCAGCCCCCGCTTCACCCTCTCGCTGTCACCAACCCATTCTTCAGTCACAGTCTCCCCTCAAGCTGAGCCGCGAGTACGTGCAACCTGGGGCGCTCACCGCAGCTCGCGCGCCCCCCGGCTCCGCTCCCGTCCGATTTTTCTCTCGGCGCCGCGTCACCGACCCGGGGAACTTGAAGCGGTTGCGGGGAGACGCCCCGGGAAGGCAGCTGACGGAACAGCAGGCCGGAAGTCCCGCCTGCTTCCCGCCTCCTTGTCAATCCGACCGCTTATCCCCGAAAAACACGACCCCTGACGCGATAGTTCCGCTTCCACCGCGGCTCCCCGAGGGAAGTGACCCGGCCGGAAACGCGCGAGGCCGGGACACGCCTCGCGGGGGGCTGGGGTAGCCAGGTTGGCCCTCCGGAACGCCACGGCTCAGGATCTGCCGCGGGCGGGGGCAGGCGTGGGTTCGGGGCCGCGGGTGGGGAACACCCGGCTGGAGCGCTTTCCCTGGCCAGATCGTCTGCGGAGCGGCTTCCTGGTTTCCGTCATGGAAGGCAAGTCCGCGCACCGCCGTGAAGAAAGATGTAAAAGAATCTTTGGATGCGTCTAGGCCTTTGGAGGGCTACCTGCCTGACTTGAGAGTGGCTAAGAAAGGTGGGCACACGTGTGCGTCTGCTTGGAGCTTCCGAGAGAAAGCCGAGATCCCGAGTTCCTCCCTCCCTTCTGAGTAGAACAGAACAGCTGCCCCCCATGCTGGGGAAGACACCAGGCCCGAGGGGGAAGAGCATGACTGAGATAGTGGGAGTTAGGCAGTAACCAAGTCTCCGGGGCTTAACTTAATTCGTAGCTTCACACAGCTCAGACCTTGACACTAGCCAACTCTGGCGTTTAAGCTAATAAACGGGTTAAACCACAGAATGGCAATTACTGAGCAAAAACCCAGAGAGAAAGGCAATAACTCATAATCTAAAGAAAAATCTGATGCACAACTAAATTTCTTTGTATTTTTATAGTAGTGCAATACTTGAAATAGTCAATAAGCAAACAAAAAAAACACCTATGATATAACTTAGTGGAATAAATGCAGCTATTAATCTGTACTTCTCAAAATCACAACCAGAATGACACAACTGTAATGCGAGGTGTGAAATTTTTCAGAGGATTACACTGGGTGTATTTTTAACTAACTCTGCAAATAGAAATGTTTGCTAAATGTTTACAGTTGGTTGGTTTTTGTTGTTGTTGCCAGTCCTGAGGCTTGGACTCAGAGCCTGAGCACTGTACCTGGCTCCTTTTGCTTAAGTTTAGTACTCTACCACTTGAGCCACAGCACCACTTCTGGCTTTTTCTGTGTATGTGGTACCAAGGAATTGAACCTAGAGCTTCATGCATGCTAGGCAAGCAACCTACCACTAGGCCAAACTCCTGGCCCCAGCTGGTTGTTTTTAAACAATTGAAAACAAACAAACAAAAAAAAAGCAGGGGCAATTCCTTTCGAATTTTTCCCCTCAGTTTTCAAAATGTAATGGGAACATATATAACATATTAAAAATATAAGGCCTAAAATACAACAGATTCTAGTTGCTGAAGAGCCAACTTATTTTTATTTTATCAAGATATTTAACAATATAAAGAGTTTACATTTCTTCTTTCCCAGCTTTCTCAAAGATTCAATAGTAGAAACACCCAAATGCTGCTACAACACAGAATAAACTGTCCTAAAAAACAAACAGGACAAAAACACACATAGAAATCCAAAATGTTAGTACTAATGCAGAAATAAAGGGAAGCATAGGCAACTGAAATGAATACCATCCTAGACAGAGCTTTGTCAGTTTTTGTCTATTTTTCTTTTTGGTGCCAGTAATGGAGCTTGAACTTAGGGCCAAATACTCTTGTTCAGTTATTTGTTGTTTTTTTTTCTCAAGGCTAGTGCTCTAGTGGAGCCACACATCCACTTCTGGCTTCTTTATTAGAGATTATAACTGATTTGCCTGCCTGGGCTGGCTTTGAACCAAGGTCCTCGGATCTCACCTTCCTGAATTACTAGGATTACAGACCCAACCTACCAGTGCTGGCTCTTCTTCTTTTTAATTAAAGTCTCATTACATAGCCCACATTGGCTTCAAACTCTCAATTCTCCTGCTTTAGCCTCCCAAATGCTAGATTACAGGCATGCACCATCTTGCCAGCTCTTTATATCAGTGATAAAGCCTTTTTCCTTCTTCAAGAAATAAAGCTTTTCTAGGTCTCCTAGGTATAATTACAGAATTGCTTACTAAAGGGTAGATGGAGGGTAATTAATAGGTAACTAAGGGTAGTTTGGGGGCAGGATATGATCAAAGTAAACTATACATATGTACATATTAGGGAAAGTTACAATTAAGCCCATTAATATGTACACCTAATGCACTAATAATTGATTGTAATATGAGGGACAGGCTAGTGCAGGAGGATCAAGAATTTATAGCCAGCCTGGACTACATAGTGACTCTTCCTTAAAAATATAATAAAGTGGAGCTGGGAATATGGCCTAGTGGTAGAGTGCTTGCCTCATATACATGAAGCCCTGGGTTCGATTCCTCAGCACCACATATATAGAAAATATGGCCCAGTGGCAAGAGTGCTTGCCTCATATACATGAAGCTTTGGATTCAATTCCCCAGCACCACATATATAGAAAACGGCCAGAAGAGGCACTGTGGCTCAAGTGGCAGAGTGCTAGCCTTGAGCAAAAAGAAGCCAGGACAGTGCTCAGGCCCTGAGTCCAAGGCCCAGGACTGGCTAAATAAGTAAATAAATAAAGTATCCTGGCATGGGCGGGGGGGCGGGGAGGAGGCGCCTGCTACTAGAACTTGAACTCAGGGCCTGAGCTTAATTTTGCTCAAGGCTGGTGCTCTGCTACTTGAGACACAGCTCTACTTCTGGCTTTTTGGTGGTTAATTGGAGATAAGAATCTTATGGACTTTTCCTGCCCTGGCTGGCTGCTATGATCCTCAGATCTCAGCCTCTTGAGTAGCTAGGAATTCAGGTGTGAGCCACCATTGCCCAGCTGGCATCCTTTCATTTTACTAAATATTAAGCAGATTGGCCTGAAATGTCCTCATTTCCCAGTAAAGGAGAAAAGGTTTCCCCAGAGACTTACATTCATGAAAACATCGTGAATGTAGTTGTCAGTGTCAGCATCCCAGAAACATCGGGCAGCCATGCTAAAAAGCCAGAGAAGGAAGAATTATCAACAATAAAGCAAGCATCTGAACTTCATTTATCTGCCAAAATCAAGTTTTTTCCTTCACACGTTTTTGTTTTTGTTTTTTTCCCAGTCCCAGGCTTGAACTCAGAGCCAGGGCTCTGTCCCTGAGCCTCTCTGTGCTCAAGGCTAACATTCTACCACCACTTGAGCCACACCACCACTTCCAGCTTTTTCTGTTAATGTAGTACTAGGGAATTGGACCCAGGGCTTCATGCATGGTAGGCAAGCACTCTACCTCTAAGCCACATTCCCAGTCTCCTTCATACATCCTTATAGATCAGTGCTTCCAAACCTTTCCATGGATCAGCCTGCAGAGAAAAATCATGTTTTTATGGTAGAATATGTTGGGTAACTATGACAGTCAGTGAGGCTGCTCGTAGCTCAACTTGACCAGCACTAGAGCTCTAGCAGCCTCAGACCCCAGATCCCAATGGGCTGCCTGATGACAAGGGTCAATATCTTTTTGTTGTTGTTTTGTTATAGTTTTGGAGTTTGAACTCTAATGCTTACTAGTCAAGTGCTCTACAACTTGAGCCACACCTCTGACCTTTTTACTTAGTTATTTTTCAGATAGGGTCTCATACTTTTGTCTAGGGCCAATCTTCAACCTTGATCCTATGTTTGCCTCCTGTTTGGCTAAGATTATCGATGTGTATGTACCATCATGTCCAGCTTCTTTTTTTTTTCTTAATATAGTGCCAGTCATGGGGCTTGAACTCAGGAACTGCGGCTTTCCCTGAGCTCTATCGGCTAGTGCTCTACCACTTGAGCCTAGCTCCACTTTGGCTTTTTGGGTGGTTAATTGAAGGTAAGAGTCTCACAGACATTCCTGCCCTGGCTGACTTTAAACTGTGATCTTCAAATCTCAACCTCCTGTGTAGCTAGTATTATAGGTATGAGCCACCAGTGCCTAGCTATGTCCATCTTTTTGTCAAAAGGAGATTTAAGTTGTTGCATGTGCTAGCCTTGATCTGCAGAGATCAATATCTTTCATACTCTGGGTAGAGCTTTGCTATAGTTTACTTCTGTTTGTAAGGTCCACACCAGGAGAGGGCTCCATGCAGATTCCCCACCCCCTCCCAACAAGCCTGTCTAAGTCTCCGCTCCATTACAGGGGTGGGGGGAGGCATCTGCATGGAGCCCTTTCCTGGGGTGGGCCTTATATCTTATATTGTTAAGACACTTGTATGTGACTTTCAGTGAGCTCAATTCCTGTACAATTCTTTCTTTACAAGATCTACAAAGGACCCCAGGAGATGGTTCTGTCCAACTTGATCATTTTATTGAGTCCCAGAAAAGAAAATGGTGAACTTTGAACTAAAATTCAGTCTTCAAACTAAATCTAGATTTCTCTCATTACAGGATGCTATGCTCCCTGTAAATGCTCTCACTGGCCATTCTACTCTCTCCCCACTTCTTAAGTAAGAAAAAAAAGTTACTCAAAATAAAAAATGGAAGCTGGACACTAGTGGCTCATGACTATAATCCTAGCTACTAGGAAGCTGAGATCTGAAGATCGCAGTTTGCAGCTGGGCAGGGTAGTCTGAGGCTTATCTCCAATTAGCCAGCAAAAAGCCAGATATGACAGGGATGTGGAGAAAGAGGAACCCTACTGCACTGCTGGTGGGAATGTAAATCACTCTGGAAAGCAGTCTGGAGGTCCCTCAAAAAACTAAGCATAGACATATCCTACGACCCAGCCATAACACTCCTAGGCATCTATCCTGAGCAACAGGAACCAGGATAGGACAAGGACACCTGCACTTCCATGTGCATTGCTGCACTGTTCACAATAGCCAAGAATGGAAACAACAACCCAGATCCCCACTAAAGACGAATGGATTCAAAAGATGTGGTACCGGGTTGGGAATAAGGCCTAGTGGCAAGAGTGCTTGCCTTGTATACATGAAGCCCTGGGTTCGATTCCTCAGCACCACATATATAGAAAATGGCCAGAAGTGGTGCTCAGGCTCAAGTGCCAGAGTGCTAGCCTTGAGCAAAAAGAAGCCAGGGACAGTGCTCAGGCCCTGAGTTCAAGCTCCAGGACTGGAAAAAAAAGATGTGGTACCTATATACAATGGAATTTTACACTGCCATTAGAAAGGATAAAATAATGGCATTCATTGGGAAATGGCTGGAACTAGAACAAATCATGTTGAGTGAGGTAAGCCAAGAACAGAGAGACAAACAGCCTATGATCTCCCTGATATGTGGGTGTTAGATTTAAAATGCAATGAGATAGAACAAAGCGAACAGGACTCAAGATACCAAAATACAGTAAAAACAAGAGAGGACAGCCATGGGAAAAAGACCCAAGTACCTGTTAGAACCCCAAAGATAAGGAAAAAAGGTCCTCATCTGAAAATGTCCTATTTTTAGATGACTCTATTCCATACCTCATATATGAGGTATACACTAGCACACCCTAGGGAAGCTGGGAGGAGGGCACAGAATGAGTGGAAAGTGGGTGAAAATAATAATATAGCAGAGGGGACTTTCAGCTACATCGGACATTGATGAAAGTGAACTAAGCATCTTGTGTGGGGATGGGAAGGAGGGAATGAGAGTGAAAGAGGGAACAGATGTTAGTAAACAAAAAGAAAGTAATATACCTATCACCTGAAATGGAGAAAATGGTTTTATTGTTAAAGTTCATAGATTCCAAGTTATGTAGAGTAGAATAATTTTCATCATTGTGAAGGTTAAAATGTGTACTGTGAAATATATGTAGTAACTTAAACTCAATTTTTAAAAGAAAGCCAGATATGAAACTGTACTTCAAGTGGCAGAGGACTAGACTTGAGCATAAAAGCTCAGGGACAGTGCCCAGGCTCTGATTTCTAGCCACAGGACTGGCACCAAAAAATTAGGAATCCCCAAACCCCTAGATTCAAAGGATCCTTCTGGCTCAGCCTCCATAAGAAGCTAGGATTAGGGGCTGGGAATATGGCCTAGTGGCAAGAGTGCTTGCCTCATATACATGAAGCCCTGGGTTCAATTCCCTAGCACCACATATACAGAAAAAAACGGCCAGGAGTGGTGCTGTGGCTCAAGTGGCAGAGTGCTAGCCTTGAGCAAAAAAAAAGCTAGGGACAGTGCTCAGGCCCTGAGTCCAAGGCCCAGGACTGGCAAAAAAAAAAGGGGGGGGCACTGGAAACAAAGAAGCTAGGATTATAGGCGCATGCCACTGTGCTCCCACTTCATAAGGTTTTCCCTCTTTTGGGCAGGGGAGGCAAAGGAACAAGGTCCACTATATAAAATAGGCTGGCCTCAAACTTGCAACTTCCTACACCTTAGCCTCTTGAATTCGGGGATTAACTGGTGTTTGCCACTACACCTGGCTTCATACTTTATTTTCCAAAAGTTTCATCAATTTCCAAACTGCAGCACTAACAAATATGAAGTAAAATTAACAGACTTAATTATCCAGTCAAAAATATTAGGCTGGGAATGTGGCTTAGTGGTATTAGAGTGCTTTCCTAGTATGCATGAAGCCTTGGGTTTGATTCCTCAGTACCATATAAACAGAAAAAGCTGAAAATGGCTTTGTGGTTCAAGTGGTGGGAGTACTAGCCTTGAGCAAAAGAAGCTTAAGGACAGAGCCCAGGCCCCGCGTTCAAGCTCCAGGACTGGCAAATGTGTGTGCACAACACAAATCAAATAATTTCTAGTTAAATTGGGAAAAAGTAACAAACTTTAAAAGAATAATTGTGCCTATTGCTCATTCATAACTTATTGGGGTTAAAATAATTTAATGTCTCAGCCTCCAAGTTAAGTAATGTTTGATATTTGTAACAGCTCCACACAAGTTTAAAGAAATTGGAGAGAAGAAAAGGCAGGACTGACAGAAGCCATAAGCAAAGCAGGAAAGCACAAAGGTAAAGGTGTGTTAACAAACATTTGTTGAGTACCAATTATATAGATCAGTCAAAATGCTGTGTATGAAGAAAACAAAGATTTGCATAACACAGTCCTTGTCTTTAAACCCTGGTCTCTTCATACCATTTCCCTGTAAAAGGGACAAATGGCCAACTCCAGGTCTGGGGTTAGAGATGTTCATTAGAAACCACCTCTGGGTCATACAGAAAACTTTGTACATACCAGGAAGCATGCTGTGTGCATACACTATACATGCATACTTACACATACATTTATATATAAAAGTTAAGTCTAGGGAATGGGAATGTGGCTTAGTGGTAGAGCGCTTGCCTAGCATGCGTGAAGCCCTGGGTTCGATTCTTCAGTACCACATAAATAGAAAAGCCGGAAGTTGAGCTGTGGCTCAAGTGGTAGAGTGCTAGCCTTGAGCAAAAGATGTTCAGGGACAGTTAGTAGGCCTTGAGTTCAAGCCCAAGGACACACACACACACACACACACAGTCCAAAGGTCCTTAGGTATGGTAGAAGAGCCTTTGTAGTAGGCTAATTGCTTCCACTGAGATCTTTTAAGAAATCTGGATGAAATATCAGAGAGCTATATAAGCAAGCAGACCAAAAGTAGCCAAAATTTCATGAAGAAATGAATAGAGGCAAGCTACTATTCCACAGCAGACTTTTTCTCCCCAAGCCTTCTTTGCCAGTTCTGGGCATAGAAAGAGGCTGAGAATTTTGGCTTTGCCTAGGTGAAGAAAAGAACCCAGCAGGACTCTCTCAAAGGAAGAGAGAAATTTGGAGTCTGGAGGGACCAAGATAAATGGGTCAGAATAGAACTAAACCTTTCTCATGGTAGGTTTTTTTCTTTTTCTTTTCTCTCTCTCTCTCTCTCTCTCTCTCTCTCTCTCTCTCTCTCTCTCTCTCTCCCTCTCTCTCTCTCTCTCTCTCTCTCTCTCTCTCTCTCTCTCTCTCTCTCTCTCTCTCTCTCTCCTCTCTCTCTCTCTCTCTCTCTCTCTCTCTCTCTCTCTCTCTCTCGGCTTGGACTCAGGGCCTGAGCACTGTCCCTGGCTTCCTTTTTGCTCAAGGCTAGCCCTCTACCACTTGAGCCACAGCGCCACTTCTGGCCATTTTCTGTATATGGTGCTGGGGAATCGAACCCAGGGCTTTGTGTATACAAGGCAAGCACTCTTGCCACTAGGCCATATTCCCAGCCCCGGTTTTTTTCTTTAAGATGTCCTGCATTCTGTAACTTGGTGCAGAATTTTAAAAAGCTAAGTGTGTTAGACAATATAATGCTTCACATTCTTAATTCTATGAATGTGTTTTATTACACAGGAAAAAACTATGCAGCTAGATGTTGGAATAAGTTAAGGATTTGAGAGCTGGGAATAGTGGCCATACCTGTAATCCCAGCATGCAGGAGGCTGAGGCAGGAGGAAGTTTAAGGCCAACCTGAGGTACACCACAAGATCCTGTCTCAAAAAGGAAAATAAGCCGGTCCTTGCTGGCCCGTACCTGTAATCCTAGCTACTCAGGAGGCTGAGATCTGAAGATAGAAGTTCAAAGCCAACCCTGGCAAGAAAGCCCAGGAGACTCTTTTATTTCCAGTTGACCAGCAAAAAGCAAGAAATGAATCTGTGGCTCAAGTGGTAGAGTGCCAGCCTTGAGCAGAAAAGCCAAACAAGAGTATGAGGCCTCAAGTTCAAGCTTGTCTCACTACTAATACAAAAATCAAAATCAAAATAAATAATATCTCAGTAATGTAAGGATCTCAGTTCACTCTCAGGACCGCGCATGCACACACAGAATCATGGAAAAGCTTGCAGATGCAGTGGTGTTGGCTTGGAAGATGAAGGGCTTCTAAGCCAGGCCATGCAGGTGACTTGTAAATGAAGAGCCAAGGAAACAGTCTTCCCTAGAGCCTCCAGAAGGAATGCAGTCTGAATTCCTTGGTTTTGCTGACATCTTTATCTTTTTTTTTTGCCAGTCCTGGGGCTTGAACTCAGGGCCTAGGGCACTGCCCCTGAGCTTCTTTTGCACAAGGCTAGTGCTCTACAACTCGAGCCATAGCACCACTTCTGGCTTTTTCTGTTTATGTGGTACTGAGGAATCAAACCCAGAGCTTCCTTAAAGGCAGGCACTCTTTCACTGGGTCACATTCCCAGCCCAAACACCTCTTATCTTACCATAATCCACTTTGGATTCCTGATCTGCGTAACTTTAAAATACCATTTGCTGCTTTGACCTCTTGATTTGTCAGTATTCCAAGGAAAAGCGTATGAAATAATGAGCAAAGTTTTATGTAATCTTAAGGACTAAAAGTCAGTATCTGCTGGGCTTGGGAATCCCACTGAACATTCCAGGCTCTTAGTTGAAAATCCTAAAGAGCTAAAATGAAGAAAGAAAAGAAAAGGTGGTGTACACCTGCAGTACCATCTCTCAGGAGATGGGAACAGTAGGGTCAAGAGTTCAAGGCAAGCCAGGCACCGGCGGCTCATGCCTATAATCCTAGCTACTCAAGAAGGCTAAGATCTGAGGATCACGGTTCAAAGCCAGCCTACGCAGGAAAGTCCATGAGACCTTTATCTCCAATTAACCACCAGAAAACTGGAAGTGGTGCTGTGGCTCAAAGTGGTAGAACACTAGCATTCAGCTGAAGAGCTCAGGAACAGTGCTCAGGCCCAGAGTTCAGGCCCCACGACCAACAAAAGAAAAAAAAGAGGAGGAGAAGGAAGAAGAAGAAGGAAGAGAGAAGGAGGAAGGAGAAGGGGGAGGAAGAAGGAAGAGGAAGAAGGAGGAGGGAGAAGGAGGGAGAAGGAAGGAGGGAGAAGGAGAAGGAGAGAGGTCAATGCAAGCCCTGGCTCTTGTAGTGATACCTTGTCTCAAAAAAAAAAAAAAGAAAAGTAAAATCAGAATAAACTATGGACTATGAAAAGCAACGACAAAAATTTACCACAGGGGGGAATGAGGGAGGAGGTAACAAACTACAAGAAATGTACCCAATGCCTAACGTATGAAACTGTAACCTTTCTGTATATCACTTTGACAATAAATAAGAAAAAAATAAATTTATTGCAAAATAAAAGGTATATTTATTTATTTATTTATTTTTTTTTTTTTTTTTGGCCAGTCCTGGGCCTTGGACTCAGGGCCTGAGCACTGTCCCTGGCTTCTTCCCGCTCAAGGCTAGCACTCTGCCACTTGAGCCACAGCGCCGCTTCTGGCCGTTTTCTGTATATGTGGTGCTGGGGAATCGAACCTAGGGCCTCGTGTATCCGAGGCAGGCACTCTTGCCACTAGGCTATATCCCCAGCCCCGGTATATTTAAATTAAAAGAAAATGTGAAAGCATTTTCCCAAATGGGTATAAAACATCCACCCACAGATTGAAGAAGAATCCCAAACAGAACACAACTACAAAGAAAAACAAATATGCCAGAAAATGACAGAGATACACATTTTAAAGTAGTTAGGGAATGGGCTAGGAATATGGCCTAGTGGTAGTGCTTGCCTTATATACATGAAGCCCTGGGTTCGATTCCTCAGCACCACATATATAGAAAATGGCCAGAAGTGGCGCTGTGGCTCAAGTGGCAGAGTACTAGTCTTGAGCAAAAAAGAAGCCAGGGACAGTGCTCAGGCCCTGAGTCCACGCCCCAGGACTGGCGCAAAAATAAATAAATAAAGTGATTAGGAAAAAAAAGAAACTGATTTCAAAAGTGCAGTGTAATTAGACTCACAGCTGAAAACAGGAAAACAGTGCTCTTCTCTCTGGTAAGGGCTGTGAACGTGGTACTGAGCCACATGTGACCATGTGCACAGATACAGCAGAAAAGCCTTATCTGGAACCCCAGTGGGCACCATAGAAAGACGAGATTAGTCACTGTCTTATAACCACTGATGAAATGGAATGGATCTAGATAGAATATGCTGTTCAAGCTATTAAAGACACAGCAGCTGAGGGATTCAAATGGATGAGTTTCTCTCAAAGCAAGTATTTCTTATTCTCTGTGGTAAGGAAATCTGTAGCCTTGTCACCAAGAGTGCAGGGCACTGTGATTAAGTCTCCTATCTGAGTCAGAACACTGGCTCTTCTTATTGACCTTGACACCAACCACATAGATAAGCTTAGGTAAACCTTACATAAGCATCATCTATAAAATAAGGACACAAAATAATCCTAGTGCCTGCCAGAGCTAGTAGTCTATAAAGAAAACATAATATCTATATAGGGTATTTGAAAATTTCATCTAACAAACTGTTTAGTCTTTTCTTACAAAATACTGTACTAGGCATAGCTTACAAATAGGCATAGGAAAAGACAGGAAACAGATCTGAGGATCAACCATACAAGAATGACAGTTTGGGCTGGGAATATGGCCTAGTGGTAGAGTGCTTGCCGCCTATACATGAAGCCCTGGGTTCGATTCCTCAGCACCACATATGTAGAAAACGGCCAGAAGTGGCACTGTGGCTCAAGTGGCAGAGTGCTAGCCTTGAGCAAAAAGAAGCCAGGGACAGTGCTTATGCCCTGAGTTCAAGGCCCAGAACTGGCCAAAAAAAAGTGACAGTTTGAGGTCATGAGAATGAATGAACTCACTGAAAAAGCACCAAGAACAGAGCCTTAAATCTCGCAGCTGGGGATGCAGGGACCAAACTGAAGCCAATAAGGCAGAAAAAGGAGTTAGCAAAACAAGTTAGATAACTGATATATGATCCAATAACCAGAGCAAAGGTTAAGACTAGCCAAGAACAAGAGCTGAAGGAACAGCTATTAGCTCAGCCTGGTGGTATATACCTATAATCCCAGCACTGGGGTGGTGGAGGCAAGAAGATCCTGAGTTTACCAGGAGCCTAGGCTGCATAGCAAGACCTTGACTGAAAACAAGGCAGGAGGGATAAAGTATGCCAATAAGGTTACAAGTAACTTAAAAAAAAAAGTCTGAGTGTGATAAAAATCAAAAGCTGGGCAAAAATAAGGAATACAGGAGAAACACAGGCACATTATCCCCCATTGTCTATGGAAGCACACAACGCAAAACCTGACACACTTGTTAGGCCATAGAAACTGTGAAGAATTAGTTACCTGGCAGAGCTCCCCCACACTGTCTACCTATTATTCAGTACCAAGACCACATCAGGATCCAGCTGTCCTCACTGACACGATCATACTGGATTGCCTCCTAAGCAACACACATGAAGTAAAATGAAAGATGAGAAGGACTACTCACAACACTCCTTCACCTCTTTGCTCCCCAATGAGTACTTGCACCACCATTTTATATCGGTCAAATCCCATGTCTAGAAAGAAAAGAAAGAAAGTTACCTATTAGCAAGCATTTAACAAAACTGCATGCAAATTTGCTTAAAGGCACATCATCCAAACAGACATTGAGTCCACAGGTACTTGTGGAAATAATAGGAAGCTGAGAATCAGAGGCCAGTAACTAGACTCTAAAAGTCAACGTAACCAAGAGGAAAGTGTGGAGAACTTACCTAACTCTTCTGTTTGAGTTCACTCATCACCAGGCACTGGTGGGTCAGCCTATAATTCTAGCTACTCACGAGGCTTAAATCTGAGGATCACGGTTCAAAGCCAGACTGGGCAGGACAGTCTTTGAAATTCATCTCCAATTAACTACTCAAAAACAAAGTGGAGCTGTGGCTCAAAGTGGTAGAGCTCTAGCCTTAATCAAAAGAGCTCAGCGAGACAGCATCCAAGCCCTGAGTTCAAGCCCTGGGACTGACAAAAAAAAAAAAAAAGAAAGAAAGAAAAAAGTTCCCTCATCTGTTAAAGGGGAATATTCCTACCTGCCTAGGCAGTTGTGAAGTTAGGTGAGATAAGGTATAGCAATCTACAGAACACCCAGACTAGTAGCTACACTTGATGGTCTCTAAGTAAACCTTTGCTTCCCTCTCCTTTCCCTGTGTCGTCCTAGGCCTGGGGTTGCAGAGATCAATAAGATATCCTTTGTCCTTAGAAAACTCATAGTAGTAAAGAAGTCACAATCACATAAAAAAAACTCAGTGAAATTGCCACATAGTAGCCATTCAGGTTGACATGCTAAGGTGCGTGAGAGGCCGGAGCTGCCGCTTTTGTCTCTATCTGGGCAGTGGAAAGAGGTGACTAGAAGAGGCTGCCTGCGGATGTCACAGATCAGTGGGCTGAGTCTCGAGGAACAAGTGAGAATTTACCAGGTCAATTTGTATCCATTCTACTGAGAATATACTGAGCATGTATAAAGGCAAAAGAGCAAGAGATCTTAAGGAAATGGAGCTGTTCACTGATGTCGAAAAGCAGGAGTAATAATGTCTGGGGTATACCTGCTTGCCCCATCAGCTGGACAGCTGAAGAAACAAAGGCCTGAAAATTCTTTTTTTTTTTTTGGCCAGTCCTGGGCCTTGGACTCAGGGCCTGAGCACTGTCCCTGGCTTCCTTTTTGCTCAAGGCCAGCACTCTGCCACTTGAGCCACAGCGCCCCTTCTGGCCATTTTCTGTATATGTGGTGCTGGGGAATTGAACCCAGGGCCTCATGTATATGAGACAAGCTCTCTTGCCACTAGGCCATATCCCCAGCCCCAATTCTTTTTTTTTTATTTTATTTATTTATTTATTTTTATTATCAAACAATTACAGACTACTGAAGGATAGAGTAGGAAAGACGCTAGAACTTATAGGCACAGGAAGGAACTTCCTGAATAGAGTCCCAGGAGCACAACAAATAAGGGAGAGACTCGACAAATGGGACTACTACAAATTAAAAAGTCTCTGCACAGCTAAGGACATAGCCACCAAAACAGAAAGACAGCCAACCATATGGGAAAGGATCTTTACCAGCACAGCAACAGACAAAGGCCTAATATCTGTCATCTACAGAGAACTCAAAAAACTAAGCCCCTCCAAGCCCAGTAAACCAATTAGGAAATGGGCAAAGGAGCTAAAGAGAGACTTCACAAGAGAAGAGATAAAAATGGCAAAAGAAACATATGAGGAAATGTTCAACATCCCTGGCAGTAGAAATGCAAATAAAAACACTGAGATACCGCCTCACTCAAGTTAGAATGGCCTATACTCTGAACTCAGGCAACAACAAATGCTGGAGGGAGTGCGGGGAAAGAGGAACCCTTCTCCATTGTTGGTGGGAGTACAAATTAGTACAACCACTTTGGAGAACAGTATGGCGGTTTCTCAAAAAGCTTAACATAGACCTTCCCTATGACCCAGCCATACCACTCCTAGGCTTCTATCCTGAACAGCAGGTCCCAAGATATCAAAAAGACATTTACACTTCCATGTTTATCACTGCACAATTCACAATAGCCAAAATATGGAAAGAACCCAGATGCCCCTCCACAGACAAATGGATCCAAAAAATATGGTACCTATACACAATGGAATACTACATAGCGATTAGAAACGGTGAAACATTGGTATTCGCAGGGAAATGGTCAGAATTTGAACAAATAATGTTGAGCAAGACAAGTCTAGAACACAGAAAACAAAGGGGCATGATATATGACTGTTAAGGTGGGAGGAGGGGGAGGTAGTAGAGACCAGGTCTGTGAAACCAAAAACTTCTTGTCAAATGGTATTTCCCACAGGTTTGGGTCAGCGACCCTACACTATGTAACTAAAACCAAACAACCACTCAACATATAAAGGTCAAAAATTGACCTCTCAGTGGATCACAATAGCTCAAAAGCTATGTATGTATGTTCATATAAGACCATTGTTGACATATTGTCTATTGTCGACATTACATTTAAAGCCCTAGGCGAATTTTCTTTGGTGTAGGCCACGTGGCTATTGTATATGTTCTTGGTACATTGTATATTGTATATGTCTACCAACCTAGGGAAGGGAAAGAAAAACAAGATGTAAGATATCACAAGTAATGTACACACTGCCCTCCTATGGAACTGTACCCTTTTTGCACAACACCTTGTCAAACATTTAATTAATAAATAAATTACAAAAAAAACTGAATTACGGAGAGGTTACAGTTTCATACATTAGGCATTGGATACATTTCTTGTACTGTTTGTTACCTCGTCCCTCATTGCCCCCTCCCCCCGTGAAAATTCTTATCAACATGCAATCTAGACAGAAGCAAACTCCTAAGGGGATAGAAGAAAGCACAAGAATGAAAATTTGTAAAAGGTGAGCTGGGAAAGATGCCACACACCTATACTCCCAGAATTCGGGAGGCAAAAAGTAGGAGGATCTCAGATTGAAGGCCAGCTTGGGTATGGAGCAAGAAAAAAAAAAAGCGATATGGACAATAAAACAAGTGATCCTCATTGATGAAAGTAAAGGCTGCAGACTGGTAAATTGTTTAATCTGTAGGTGGGAAGTACATTTCATGTGGTGAAGCATGAATTCAGGATATTGTACAAAATCTCCCAAAAGAAACTAAAACCTTTCATGGCAAACAAAGGCTAAAGCAATTCATGAACACCAAACCAACACTCCAAAGGATACGAAAGGGAAGCATACAACCTGAAGAAAACAAAGCCAGCTGGGAATATGGCCTAGTGGCAAGAGTGCTTGCCTCATATACATGAAGCCCTAGGTTCAATTCCTCACCACCACATATATAGAAAATGCCAGAAGTGGCACTGTGGCTCAAGTGGTAGAGTGCTAGCCTTGAGCAAAAAGAAGCCAGGGACAGTGCTCAGGCCCTGAGTTCAAGCCCCAGGACTGGCAACAAAAATAAAACAAAAAAATAAACGGGAGGTGCTGGGGATATAGCCTAGTGGCAAGAGTGCTTGCCTCGTATACATGAAGCCCTGGGTTCGATCCCCAGCACCACATATACAGAAAATGGCCAGAAGTGGCGCTGTGACTCAAGTGGCAGAGTGCTAGCCTTGAGCAAAAAGAAGCCAGGGACAGTGCTCAGGCCCTGAGTCCAAGGCCCAGGTCTGGCAAAAAATAAATAAATAATAAAATAAAATAAACGGGATTTATTTTTTAAGAAATCACTAGCAGACTAGTAAACACAAGAAGAGGAAAGAAGCAAACTACAGGAAAATAGCAAAATAGCAAGAAACATGACATTTTTCCATAGTAACAAACATCAACAGATTCAACTCCTCAACCAAAAGATGGAGAGTAACAGATTGGATCAAAAAACAGAATCCAACCATTTTGTTGTCTCCAAGAAACTCACAGTCAAACATAAACACGAATTCTGAATGAAGAGATAAAAAAAGGTATTTCATACAAATACATCCTTCAAGAAGGCTGGAGTAGGGCTGGGAAGGTGGCTTAGTGGTAGAGTGTTTGCCTAGCAAGCAGTAAGTCCTGGTTCAATTCCTCAGCACCACATAAACAGAAAAGGCCAGAAGTGGTGCTATGGTGGAGCATTCAACTTAAGCACAGAGAGGCTTAGAGACAGTATTCAGGCCTGGAGTTCAAGCCCCAGGACTGGCAAAAACAAAAAAGAAAACTAAAATATTAAGAATGCTTAATTCTGATTTTAAAAAAAGATACATGGGATTTCTTCTTCGTACATTTCTGTGTTTTGTCAATTCCTAAAAATTAAAAATCAACTCGGGAAAATAACATAGATCAAAATGTTAAGTTGTTATCTTTGATCATATTTTATATAATTTCTTAAATGATAAGTACATTGTTATTGTCTGGTTTGATTACTATGAATGTAGAGGGGTTGTTTGTTTGGGTTGTGGGGCTTGAACTCAAGACCTAGGTGCTTTTGCTTAAGGCTGGGACTCTTCCACTCTGAGTCACAGTGCCACTTCTGGTTTTTGAGTGGTTAACTGGAGGTAAGAGTCTCACAGTGCTTTTTCTGCCCGAGCTAACTTAGCACCATCATCCTCAGATCTCAGCCATCTGAGTAACTGGGATTGCAGGCATGAGCCACCAGTGCCTGGCTGTGTGTATTACTTTTACAAAAATATTAAATTATACAAAAGTAAGCAAGGCCAGGCACTGATGGTTTGCGCCCGTAATCCTAGCTACTCAGGAGGCTGAGATATGAGGATTGAGGTTCAAAGCCAGCCCGGGCAGGAAAGTCTGTGAGACTCTTATCTCTAGTTACCCACCAGAAAACCAGAAGTGGTGCTGTGGTTCAAGTGGTAGAGTGCTATCCTTTAGCTGAAGAGCTCAGGGACAGTGCCCAGGCCCTGAGTTCAAGTCTCAGAACGAGCACACACACACTCACACACACACACACACACTATGGTATGAAGCATCAAGCATGAGCAGCAGATGACAGGCTTGGATGGTGCGGAGCACTGGGAGTCCATGTAGGAGCTTCCCTGGAAGGAAAGCCACTAGAAAGTCGTGTCCTCTGGATCCTGCAGGGCTTTCTTTTCTCCAGCTGAGTTCATTGAAACACTATTAGGTTTGGGTTCTGGTTTTTCCTTGCCACTGGGCCCTCCAAACACCATGAACAGAGACCCCATTTATTTACACAGGCTATCAGAGACTGCTAATTGACTGCTTAATGCAGTTCTTATGTAGAACCCCAAAAATGCCTTCCTGTCTTTTGATGTTGTTGCTTTGTTTGGGTTTTAGTTTTTTGGAGACAAGGTCTGGCTATGTGGCCCAAAGATGGTCTTGAACTCCAGCCTCTTCCTCCTGAGAGCTGCAATGACAGGCCATCCCATCCCTTCCTGTCTGTCTCTATGCCTCCCTCATAGCCATGAAAATAGCTTAGAGCACTGCAGCGCATAAGCTAACTGCAGGTCTTGAATATATGCTCTGCTGATCAGGGAGTAAACTTCCCGAGAATACTTACAATTGCATTTGACTGCAGTACTGTGAGGTGCTAGGGCATTTATTTACATGGCACCTGCTTCAGAAAATCTATTTTTGTGGCATGCAAAAAAGGGTTTTGTGTGTGTGTGTGCACACACATGCACCAGTATCAAGATTTTAACTCAGGGCCTTGTGCTGTCACTTGGCCATCTTACTCACAGTTGGCATGCTACCATTTGAGCCACACTTCCAGCCTAGCAGGTGTAGAGTTTGGCAAGAGTGGAGGGTTGAGTGAGACAGTTAGTAATTCAGTGGAGAGAGAGACTGAGGGCAGCCTAGGACAGTAGTGGGAGAGGCTGGAGAAGTAATGACTGGTAAAAATGCAGCCAAGAACTATGGGAAAAAGTAGTGTGTGCTTACCAGGCAAATGCTATACCTCTTGACCCACACCCACAGCCCTTTTGCTTGTATTTTGTTTTTCAGATAGGTTCTCACTACCTTTCCCTAAGGTGGCCTTAAACTCAATACTCCTGCTTCAATAACTCCTGCCTCCACATCCAGAGCAGCTTGAATTACAGGCATATGCCCCTATGTCCAGTTTACTTCCTCCTGGCCTTTCTGAGTATGCGGATCTCTTGGACAATTGTTCCCTTCTATGTTTTATTTCACATCTTCCCTCTTTCCCACCATCTGAAAACACCTACATTAGTAAAAGTCATGAAATAATTATAGAAAAGTAGACATTGAAGAGAAAACTGTCTTTAATAGAATCGCAGTTGACATCTCTTTTTTAAGATGGGGTCTGGGACAAATGAACAACACGAGTATTTGAAGGGAATAGTCATGTGAGTTATTACATTACCTTTCAATTTATCTTTAACGGTTTCTGATAAACGTTTTGTGAGCTGAGGCATTTCTTCTGGAGAGTACTCAGCATATGTCAGTTCCTCCTTGAGCACAGTATGGATACAGTCTTTGACCACAGAGGGCCTGAACCTGATGAAACAATTGAACAACTAATCAGTAACTCCACACTCCAGCCTACCTGTATATCTTGACTTTCTTCAAGTTCCTATCTTTTTGTTTAGTACTGGCGTTTGAACTCAGGCCTTGTACTAGCTAGGAAAGTACTCTACTTCTGAGCCACAACTCTAGCCCTTTTGGCACAGCTCTACTTCCACATTTTTTGGTAATTCATTGGAGATAAGAGACTCAGGGACATTGGTTATTTTTGAGATAGGGTCTTGCTTTGTTCCCAAGCCTCCAACTGGACCACAATTCACCTATATTAAGCTTCCTGTCATAACTAGGATGAAAGGCACATACTACAATGCCCAGCTTCTTCTGTTAAGATAGACTCTGGGGGCTGGGAATATGGCCTAGTGGCAAGAGTGCTTGCCTCCTACACATGAAGCTCTCGGTTCGATTCCCCAGCACCACATATGTGGAAAACGGCCAGAAGGGGCACTGTGGCTCAGGTGGCAGAGAACTAGCCTTGAGCGGCAAGAAGCCAGGGACTCTGCTCAGGCCCTGAGTCCAAGGCCCAGGACGGGCCAAAACAACAACAACAACAAAAAAAAAAGATAGACTCTGATAGACTTTGCTGCTCAGGTTATCCTGGAATAGCAATCCTCCCAATCTCAGCTTCCCACATAGCTGGGATGACAGGTGTGTGCCACCATTCAGTTATTAGTTGAGAGGGGGAGGGGTCTCACCTGTATGTTTGTGTTGGCCTCAAAATGCAATCCTCCTGATCTCAGAGTTGGTAGGATTACAGTTGTGAGCCACCAGTTTTTTTTACATTCAGTACCCTCAAGTTCTTCCTTTTTTGTATTTGTTCATTATTTTAAAAATAATATAAAAGCCAGACGCCAGTGGTTCACACCAGTAATCCCAGCTACTCAGGAGGCTGAGGTCTAAAGAATCATGGTTCAAAGCCAGCTTGGGAAGGAAAATCCATGAGACTCATATCTCCAATTAACCACCAGAAAACTAGAAGGGGCACTGAGGCTCAAAGTGGTAGAGCACTAGCTTTAAGTGAAAAGACTCAGAGATAGCACTTAGGCTCTGAGATCAAACCTCATGATAGACAAAAAAAGGAAATGTACTCTACATGACTTATGTAACTGTAACCCTTTTGTCTATCGCCTTTATTATAACAATTAAAAATTAAATTTTAAAAAATCATGGCACAGCCATACAAAAAAAAAGTACTCGTTACCTAAGAAAACAATAAAAAAAAGTACTCGTTACCTGACATATAACTGTAAGCTCTCTGTGCATCACCTTTATAATAATGAAAATTTTAGTTTTTTGAAAATAAAATTTTAGAAAGTAAATAAATAAGAATGCCTCAAAACAAATCATATCTCAATGCTCCTAATTTTAATACCAACACATTCTACCTGGATGTCAAACAGGAAACCTTGAGTAGATCTTTTCTCACCCCTAGACTGGATCTATCTCAGAAATGTAACTCAAGCTGGGCACAGTGGCTCAAGCTTATAATCTTAGCTGCTAAGGAGGCAGGGATAGGGGACCATGATCTGAGGCCAATGACTGAGCAAAATGGTATGTGTCTATTTATCCCAGCTATGAAAGAAGCACAATAGCTAGGCCCAGTGTGCTACGCACCGCTATCACCACAAAGCACAAGTCACAAACTACAAGTTGGAGGATTGCAACCCAGGCCACTTGGGCATAACGTGAGACCCTACCTTAAAATTAACCAAAGCAAAAAAGGGGCTGGAGGTTTGGCTCAAGTAATAGAGTTCTTGCCTATAGAGAGTGATGCCCTAAATTAAATCCCCAACACTGCCAAAAAAGAAAGGAAGGAAGATACAGAGAAAGAGAAAGAGTCAGTCAGGTGCCAGTGGATTACACCTGTAGTTCCAGGAGGTTGAGCTCTGAGGATCTCAGTTCACAGCCAGCCCAGGCAGGGAAGTCTGTAACCTTTTTGCCTCCAGAGCTTTTGTTTGTATTCTGTCTTTGACGGAGTATGGCCACAGCTTTGCCCAACCTGGCCTCAAGCTCAAGATTCTCCTGTCTCAGCCTCCAGAGTACCTAGAATTTAAAGGCATGTACCATCAAGTACAGAAGGATTTTTGTTCATTTATATTTCCAAGAACAAAATTTAGTACAATAAATAGTGTTCTGAAAAATATTTTTTTCTTGGGTAGTACTGGAGTTTAAACTCAGCTTCTCACACTTAAGACAGGTTCTTTACTGCTGAGCCACAACTTCACCCCCAAATAAGTGAGCTATTAAGTTAAGACACAGGGGAAACTTCTTGTAATTCCACTACCCTAATAACACCATTAGCAAGTTGGATGAATTTATTATACAACATTAGGTTCCTTTCCAGGGCTGTTTCTTCCATGAGTTGATATGTCTAACATGTGCCAGGTTATTAGAATATTTCAAGTTTTGAACATGAAATTTTGAATGCAGTTTGACTTTTGGTAGTACTTGTGTCCCTTATTATATAATTAAAACATTTTCTTTGGAAGTGGTGCTGTGGCTCATGTGGTAGAGCACTAGCTTTGAGCACAAAGAGGCTCAGAGACAGCACCCAGAATCCATCTAAAATATTTTCTTTGCTCTCTCTCCTGATCACTCTCATATCACCAACAAACGTATACGATATTTGGGGGGCTGGGAATGTGGCTTAGTGGTAGAGTGCTTGCCTAGAATGCATGAATCCCTGGGTTCAATTCCTTAGTACCACATAAACAGAAAAGGCTGGAAGTGGTACTGTGGCTCAAGTGGCATAGTACTAGCCTTGAGCAAAAGAAGCAAAGGGACAGTGCCCAGGCCCTGAGTTCAAGCCCTACGACTGGCAACAAAAGAAAAAAGATATTTGGAGCACAGTGGCAGAGTGCTTGCTTAGCAGTCATGTGAGGCACACACATGTACACACATACATACACACACGCAAATCCACAATTTGGTCTGTTCAAAATGAGGTCTTTTCATTCACAAACATACTATAGCCCTTTCCATATGCTTTTCAATTCTCTGTAAAATGTTTAAGGTGTATATGAGGTCGTAGGATTATTCTTACATAAAATATATTTGTTGTTAAACTTGTTCTGCACTGTTTTTACAACAGAAACCCATTTAAATACCATTCTATGCATTTAGAACCTTTAACCAAGAAGACAAAGCATTTTTTTTTTTTTTGTACTGGGTCTTGAACTCCAGGTCTGGGCACTCTCCCTTGGCCTTTCACTCAGGACTACCGCTTGAGCCACAGCCCCTCTTCTTTTTGTTATTGTAGATAATGGTTTCCATGGCCTGTTTTTCTGGTTCGTTCCAAATCAAGATCTTCAGATCTCAGCCTCTTGAATAGTTAGGATTACAGGAGTGAACCACCGGCACCCAGCTGGATGCATTTTATGTCCGTTTTATTCATGAGAAAAGTGCTGTATGAAATGGTTATTACAGGGGCTGGGGATGTGGCCTAGTGGCAAGAGTGCTTGCCTCGCATACATGAAGCCCTGGGTTCGATTCCCCAGCACCACATATACAGAAAACCGCCCGAAGTGGCGCTGTGGCTCAAGTGGCAGAGTGCCAGCCTTGAGCAAAAAGAAGCCAGGGATAGTGCTCAGGCCCTGAGTCCAAGGCCCAGGACTGGGGAAAAACAAAACAAAACAACAACAACAAAAACATGAAATGGTTATTACATGTAACCAAAGTTCCTGCTTTCTAAAAACAGGGCTGGGGATATGGCCTAGTGGCAAGAGTGCTTGCCTCCTATACATGAGGCGCTGGGTTCGATTCCCCAGCACCACATATACAGAAAATGGCCAGAAGTGGCGCTGTGGCTCAAGTGGTAGAGCGCTAGCCTCGAGCAAGAAGAAGCCAGGGACAGTGCTCAGGCCCTGAGTCCAAGCCCCAGGACTGGCCAAAAAAAACACAAAAAAAAAAAAAAACCCTAAAAACAAGGGGACAAGCTTGAAGGGTGTTTAAAAAATCTTTTTCTCTACATTAAAAAAAAAAATCTTTTTCTCTTGTAAAGATGCCGTGATGGATCCTGCAGACCTAGATGACTGCCCTCTTCCCACAGTGGGTCAGGGTGGCAGTCTAAAGGATACGTCCAGTGCCAGGACTAAGTGCATTCTAATACAGGTGTGCAAACCAGAGCTCTAGGAACACGGCGTCCCAAAACGCATTCTTTTCTGCTTCTACTCTGTCCATTTCCCTTGTGCATGTTGTCTTAGAGGTCAACCATTCCTGCTGCACCGGATTAAGGTCTTCCCTGCACCCTAACCAGGGACCCATTCCTCTACTGCCCGCTGAAGCCCAAGAGTCAGACGGCTGGGTCGGAGGCGACCCACTCATCACCGCCCCCCCCCCTTCTCGCGGGTTCCCACTCCAAGCTCACCTCCACAGCAACTCCACCCAGTCCTTCCCCTCGGGAAATAGCCTCGCCCACCCCAACACCGACTCCGCCCAGTCCTCCACACCCTGGGGGCAGTAGCCTAGCCCAGCCCAGTCCCCCCGCCCCGTCCCCGCGGGTTCCAGCCCCGCCCACCCCAACACCGACTCCGCCCAGTCCTCCACTCCCCGCGGGCAGTAGCCCCGCCCATTCTCCGCTTCGTCCCCCGCCCCTCTCTGCTGACCCCGATCCCGACCCCAGCCCCAGCACCGCGCGCTCCTCGCCCAACCTCGGGAATCTCTCCGAGCCAGACTCCACAACTTTTGCTCGCCCCCAACCACGTCGCATCCACTACCCGCCTTTGCTGAAAAATTGGCCTCAGGATATACGTGTTCTCGGACTCCCCTGCATTCTTCTCAGCCTCCGGCGCCCCGTCGCCCAAGGAGAGGGATGCGCCCACTGTGAAGGACGGGCGACTCGCCATGGTCGGGACGACGAGGCTACTCGGCTGGGGGCAGCCGGGGCTGAATGCCCGGCCGGTTGCCGAGTCGCCGGGGAAACAGGCCCCGCCCTTGGTCCTCACGTGACCCGGCTGTGAGCTTCACAGCCACTCGGTGAGCTGCAGACCTTCACCCGGCCTTCCGGGCGCCTGCGCAGCCGATGCCGGGAGGCCGCCGGCCCGGGTGTAGCGGCCCTCGCTTCCCGCCAGGCCTCGAGGCCTTGTCCCGCCTGAGCTCTTCGTAACCGCGTGCGGTCTCCAATACTCAATGGAACCGGAGGCACTTCGAGTTTAGGAAATATGGCCCCAGATACTCAGCTGGCGGGCTGCAGGACCCTGGTTCTATTCCAGGGGTCTCCCGAAGACCAAACCTTTCACTTGAGCCAAGGACGTATAGATCGGTTCCCTGGGAGGCTGAAGCAGGAGAAAAGAGGAGCTCGAAACCTGGGGCCTGGGGCTGACACCTGTATTTCTAGCTACACAGCTGGCATCCGATGGATCATGGTTCTAAGTCAGCCAGAGCAGAGAAGCGAAGGAGGCAAAGGTTGGACTGGGGGCGTGACTGAAGTGCTGACGTCAGCCCAGCAAGAAAGCCAGGTGACCGGCCCTGAATTCAAACCCTGATTTAGACAGACAGACCGAGGTGGGAAGAGAGAGTGAGTGTGTATGGATGAAAGTCAGGCCAACCTGGACTTCACTGCAAGACCACGTTTTGTTTTTTGTTTGGTTGGGTTTTTTTTTTTTTGGCCAGTCCTGGGGCTTGGACTCTGGGCCTGAGCACTGTCCACCTGGCTTCTTTTTGCTCAAGGCTAGCACTCTGCCACTTGAGTCACAGCGCCGCTTCTGGCCATTTTCTGTATATGGGGTGCTGGGGAATCGAACCCAGGGCCTCATGTATATGAGGCAGGCACTCTTGCCACTAGGCCATATCCCCAGCCCCTGGTTGGTTTTTGTTTTTGTTTTTGTTTTTTTTTTTTGGCCAGTCCTGGGCCTTGGACTCAGGGCCTGAGCACTGTCCCTGGCTTCTTCCCGCTCAAGGCTAGCACTCTGCCACTTGAGCCACAGCGCCGCTTCTGGCCGTTTTCTGTATATGTGGTGCTGGGGAATCGAACCTAGGGCCTCGTGTATCCGAGGCAGGCACTCTTGCCACTAGGCTATATCCCCAGCCCTTGTTTTTGTTTTTGTTTTTAAAAAGCACCTGTGCTTGGTCCTATGTTAGTAGTCTGTACTGGCTTCTATTGAAAAGAATATCCTCCAAAATCCAGGCTTTCCTTGAGAACCTCCAACTTATTGCCTGAACTGGTTGGTGATGACTCCAGGGAGGCCCTCTAGGAAAAGAAGGGCTCCACCTGGTGGTTGGGGAACGTGGCTTGGTGGTTATTTGCCTGCCTGGTGTGCCTGAAGCCCTGGGTTCGATTCCTCAGTACCCACATAAACAAAAGGCCCAAAGTGGTGCTGTGGCTCTACTTGAGCTCTAACCTTGGGCACAGAGAGGCTCAGAGACAGAGCCCTAGCCCTGAGTTCAAACCCCAGGTCAGGCCAACACACACACACACACACACAGCCCAGAGATGGGTGCAGACACAGCTGATAATGGGTCTGCAATTAGTGCTCTAACATCACCGGTGTTTATGTAGGTTGGCATTTTGGCTCACATTTACATTAGGATAAGTTCTCCCCTCTGGTCTGACACTTGGTATGTATTTAGTCATTCTTGCTGTTACACTGTTTTATCAATTGGGCCTAGAGATTTCAACATTGGTCCAATTATAAGTTTAGGTTATGATGACATAGATGCTTGACCATTTTAAAGAAAGGGATTTTTTTCAAGGTGCCCTTCAAGACGGGTGTGTTGCAATAAATATTTTTGTTTGCAAAACACATTTTCTGCTCAGGAGTTATTTCCTCAAGAGTTTTTTCCCAGGATAAGTGTTTTGCTTTAGGATATTCTAGCTCAATTTTCAGAATGTACTAATTATTTGTGCAAGTGAGTAATGTCAGAGGGAAAGGGATGTTCTCCCCCTCTCCCTTTCTTATTTTTTTTTGTTTTTTTTTACTAAATATTGCAGCTTATTAAGAGTATAAGACTTGAAGCAAAGAAAATCGTGTCTGTATACTTTTTGGGTATGTGCTGATTCTGGGGCTTGAATTCAGAACCTGGGCACTATCGCTGAGATTATATTTGCTCAAGGCAAATCACTTCAGCTACAGCTCCACTTCTGGCTTTCTTGGGTACTTAACTGGAGATAGAGTTTCATGGGCCTTTCCTGCCCAAGCTGGCTTTGAACCATAATACTCAGATCTCAGCCTCTGAATAGCTAGGATTACAGTCCTGAGCCACCAGTGCTCAACTTCCTTTCTCTTCTCTTCTTTTTTTTTTTTTTTAAATTGATTTACTTATTGTCAAAGTGATGTACAGAGGGGTTACAGTTTCATAATAAGGCAATGAGTGCATTTCTTATCAAACTTGTTACCTCCTCCCTCATTTTTCTCCCACCTTCACCCCTTCCCAGTCCCCCCAATTATACAGTTGGCTTACAGCATTTAGTTTTATAAAAATTGCTGTTGCATTGGTTTGCCTTTTACCCTTTGTCTCTCCTTCCCTTCTCTTCTTATAAGTTTACTAATCCTCCCAGGCATCGGAAGCTCATGCCTGTAATCCTAGCTATTCAGGAGGCTGAAATCTGAGGATTGTGGTTCAAAGCCATCCTGGGTAGAAAAGTCCATGAGACTGCTTTTTTTTTTTTTTTTTTTTGCCAGTCCTGGGGCTTGAACTCAGGGCCTGAGCACTATCCCTGGCTCCTGGCTTTTTTTTCTCTCTCAAGACTAGTACTCGACCACTTGAGCCACAGCACCATTGGCTTTTTCTATTTTTGTGGTACTAAGGAATCAAACCCAGGTCTTCATGTATGCGAGGCAACCACTCTACCACTAGGCCATGAGACTCCTATCTCCAATAAACTACTAAAAAAAAAAAAAAGCCGGAAGTGTCTCAAGTGGTAGAGGACTAGCCTTGCATAAAAGAAGGCCAGACAGCACCCAGGGTTCGAGCTCTAGGACCACCCAAAAAAAAAAAAGTATACCAATCCTGAAAGATTAGAGTTCCACTTATGGCCATATTTTAACAGCCCAATCTTCAATATTGGGGTTAGGACTTCAGTCTGTGAATACACAATTCAAAACAATGAAGTGAACTTGAATTTAAAGATAGGAGGTCAGGTGTTGAATATATATTAACCCCAGCTGTGTGCTTTGGAGTAACAAGTTCATTATCTTCTAAGCACCTCAACTCCTCTATTTGTAACATGGCCAATTTTGATGGGGTTTTTGAGGGGCTGAAATGAGATTGTTTCTGGAGAACACCTTGTAACTGGAATTCTAGGCCAGAGTACCTGCTCTGTGGGTTTCAGTAGGACAAGTCTGTGCATTTGCCCTAACACAACAAGTAAAGGGACAAGAGTTGGAGGGCAGAGAAAAATGATTTATTACAAGTCCTATGCATGCCATGAGAAGAGGGAAGGCAAGCACTTGAACCCATCTTCAGAACATAGACATGAGTTACCGTTTTACACAGAGGAAGAATTGAGACTGGGGTGAAGGGTGCATAATTAATCAGGCCAGGGCAGACAGAATGTGGCCTTCACCATTATCTCACACTCGGCTCTGTAAGGAGTTCCAAAGTTGTTAGCAACATTGTCACTTAAGGGGAGCAGTTGGACTCCCCTGAGATGACTTCCCCTGCTCCAGGGGTGCAGCCTCATCAGCCTTCGTAATGTCCTCACACAGCTACCCTATGAGCCTCTTGCTGCTCCTTGGGATTTATTTTGGCCCTGGACTAAAGATGTTATCCATCATTCCTGTCCTTTCTGCAATTTAAGATGACTATAGAAGAGAGAGGCTCAAAGCAAAGTAGATGCAAAATGGAGACTGGCTTTTTCTCGTTTTTATTTAATTTGTGGGCCCACGGAAGGAGTCAGTGTTTTTTAAAAGAATAAGGCTGTTGTTGTTTGCTGCTACCAGGACTTAAACTCAGGGCCTCAAACTCTCCTTTGGTTTTCTTCTTGGTTATTACTCTACCACTTGAGTCATGCCTTGAGCCCAGCTTTTTGCTGTTTATTTGTTTTTTTGGGGGTGGTCTTTTTGGAGATGGAATCTCACAGACCTTTCTACCTGCTAAACTCCCCAATTATCTAGGATTACAGGCATATGCCACTGGTACCTGGCTAGGAAAAGCAGTTTCTAAGGACCTGTTACCATTTGTTTGACTACAAATTTCTATATAACATTAATGCTTATTCATTACTATTTATCTTATATAATGTGAATTTAAATGAATTGTTTAATTCATGCTACCTTTGAGGGTTATCATTGTCTCTACAGGAATACCTAAAAAGGAAGCTTATTGGTAATCCATACCCACCACTTGCAGAAAGGTCACTAGGCAACTCTGACAAACAGCAGTGTGTGACATGGCTCAAGCATCACTTCTCACAGAGGCTGCAGAACAGGCTGAGGAAGCTGTTGATGAAATGAATGACCCCCAAGAGAAGCTGGAGGAGGCTGATGCCCAGCAGGACGGAGAAGAAGGACACGTGCCAAATGACAGCTTTAGGGGGCTCCAGACAGACAGAACTCCAGAGTGAATGGTCATACAAGTAATTCCTATTCCAAAAAGAGAAAGAAGTCAGGGGTGGAAAATCAAGTAAGAAAAGCCACCCAACCCACAAGCAACCCATTACAAAGTGGGGGCTGCTGGGCACCGGTGGTCCACATGTGTAATCTTAGCCACTCAGGAGGCCGAGTGGCTGCCATTTATAGGCAGCTTAGGGCAGGAAAGTCCATGAGATTCTTATCCCCAATTAACCACCATAAAACCGGAAGTGATGGGGCTGGGAATGTGGCCTAGTGGCAAGAGTGCTTGCCTCCTATACATGAAGCCCTGGGTTCGGTTCCCCAGCATCACCTATATAGAAAACGGCCAGAAGTGGCGCTGTGGCTCAAGTGGCAGAGTGCTAGCCTTGAGCAAAGAGAAGCCAGGGACAGTGCTCAGGCCCTGAGTCCAAGGCCCAGGACTGGCAAAAAAAAAAACAAAAAAAAAACAAGTGGCACTGTGACTCAAGTGATAGAGTGCTATCCTTTAGCTGAAGAGCTCAGGGACAGTGCCCAGGTCCAGAATTCAAGCCCCATGACTGACCAAAAAAAAAAAAGAGGATGGGAGGTTAGGGAAGAAGGGAAATCAGGAGGCCATCCCAACTCACATCGCAGAACTGGGCAATTTTTTTCGTCATCAGAGGTGTGAGATGCAAACTTTTGTGACCAAAAGAGTTTGTGCACCATCTGTGTGTCATTTTGTCTCTGAAGACTGTAAGTCTAGGTCTCCGCCCACATACCTGTTAGGCAAGTCTTTGAAAGGGTAGCCATATGTCCAGGCTTTTGTCTGATTGAAGGATGAGACATCAAACATGCAGAAAGGACCATCTTTCAATGCCACTCCAGCGGTGATAAAGGAAATCAAGGCTCCGAGCAAAGCCAGGACACTTGACAGCAGAGCAGTGAACATCTGTAGGGGCGGGAGGAAACAGAGCTGACACAGGCTGTGGTTAGGCAGCTTGCTGGGTAATCTGGATAAGTCTAATTCTTGTGACACCAGAAATTCTTCCACCTTGTCACAGAGAAGATGGATAATTTTACTAATATGGCGGAGGGGTGGGGAGGTGGCACCAATGCTGAGGCTTGAGGCCTGGGCACTGTCCCTTAGCTTTTTTGCCCAAAGATGGTACTCTACTACTTAAGCCACACCTCTACTTCTGGGTTGTGTTTTTGGCCAGTCCTGGGGCTTGACAGGGCCTGAGCATGTCCTTGAGCTTTCTTTGCTCAAGGATAGCACTTTACCATTTGAGCCATAGCTAGTTCCGGCCTTTTCTATTTATGTGGCACTGAGGAATCGAACCCAGGGCTTCATGCGTGCTAGGCAAGCACTCTACCACTAAGCCACATTCCCAGCCCCCACTTCTGGGGCTTTTTGATTAATTGGAGATGAGAGTCTTGAGGATTTTCCTGTATGGGTTGGTTTTGAAACTCATCCTCAGATCTCAGACTCTTGAGTAGCTAAGATTACAGCTGTGAGCCACCAGTGCCAAGCTAACAACATATTCTATATATTTTATTATATTTTTTTACAGTCCTGGGGCTTGAACTCAGTGCCTCGGCATTGTCCCTGAGCTTCTTTTGCTCAAGGCTAGCACTTTGCCATTTGAGCCACAGCACCACTTCCGGCTTTTTCTATTTATGTGGTACTGAGGAATCAAACCCAGGGCTTCATGTAAGCTAGGCAAGCCCTCTACCACTAAGCCACATCCCAGCCCCTCAATTATTTTTAACTTAATTTTATTATAAAGGTGATGTCAGAGGGGTTACAGTTACATAAGTAAGGTAGTGAGTACATTTCTTGTTGAGCATTGTTACCCCCTACCAACATATTCTTTAGATCATGACTAAGGTGGGTAGCTGATGAGGGTTCCCTGGATAGAGCCAAGAAATTGAAACCCTTTGTATAACTACTTAATAAATATTTTAAAAACTATAACTATTTACTAAAAATATAACTACTTGAATATTTTTTTTTGCCAGTCCTGGGGCTTGAACCCGGGGCCTGAGCACTGTCCCTGAGCCTCTTTTGCTCAAGGTAGCACTCTACCACTTGGGCCACAGCGCCACTTCTGGCTTTTTCTGTTTCTGTGGTGCTGAGGAATCAAATCCAGGGCTTCATGCATGCTAGGCAAGCATCCTACCACTAAGGCACATTCCCAGCCTGAGTATTTTTTTTTTTAATAAAGAAAGGGATCAGATGCTTACATTCCAGCAGGGTGCACTCATACTGAAGCAGCAACACCTCCAGCCCATCATGGAGACAAGGGCAGCTGCAGTGAGAACCTGGGGAGGAGAGAAGAATGTTCAGGAGACAATTGATGTTTGATGCTAAGATCACCCAGCCAGTGTGGCTATAGGCTATAATCCAGGAGCCCTTGACAAGAGCCCCAATCCTTTGGAGGGTCTGTGACTCAAGACCAGCTTGTTGGAATAGGTTATTTTTGTTTCGTTTTGTTTTAGAATCCGCTGGGCATCAGTAGTCTGGGCAGGAAAGTCCATGAGACTCATATCTCTAACTACTCAGAAAAAGCCACAAGTGGAGCTGTGGCTCAAGTGATAGAGCACTAGCCTTGAGTAAAAGAAGCTCAGGAAGAGGTGCCCAGGACCTGAGTTCAAGCCCCAAGACCAGCAGAGGAAAAGAAGGAAGAGGAAGAGGTAGAAGAGGAATCAAAACACTTTTCCCATACAACATCCTCCTCTGTGAGGGATATTTTGGGAACTCACACCCAAGGGACCCAAGACTCTTACCATGAGGCCTCCTCCCCAGAGTCCAGAGCCCAGCATGGCATGCCTACCGATGAGGCCCCTCAACAGGTAGCTCACATCCCAGTTAGGAAAGAGGAGTGCCACATTGGCACCAGCAGCAAACAGGGCTGCAGTCCCAAGGCTCAGTCCCAGGATACGGGAGCAGGTCCGGGAGCACGCCAGCATGCAGGGGAGCGACAGCATCTTGGAGCTGCTGGAAGAGTGAGGGTGAAGCACAGGATGGAGACACCTTGGAGCACAGCATGAGCTGAGGGACCGTTCCTGCCAGTCAGATCGAGGAGACCTGAGGAGCTTCCTAAACTCCATGCTCCTTATAAATCTGTTCTGGTGAATAAGCCTTCATTGCTCTACTTTCTGCCAATCCCCCATTCACACACACACACACACACACACACACACACACACACACACACACTTCATCACATTTTCTTTGTGTGGCCCTTACAGCCAGTGGTTCTTTTTATTTGGTTAAGAAGAAAAGAAAAAATAAATCAAGGTGTCATCATGATGTCCATTCTTTTTTTTTTTTTTTTGGCCAGTCCTGGGCCTTGGACTCAGGGCCTGAGCACTGTCCCTGGCTTCTTCCCGCTCAAGGCTAGCACTCTGCCACTTGAGCCACAGCGCCGCTTCTGGCCGTTTTCTGTATATGTGGTGCTGGGGAATCGAACCTAGGGCCTCGTGTATCCGAGGCAGGCACTCTTGCCACTAGGCTATATCCCCAGCCCATGATGTCCATTCTTGGTCCCTCTATTCAATGTTATCCTCATTGCCAATCCAGTGAAATAAAAGAAAAAAATGGCTTCTTAGCCTTTTGGCTAACAGCAGTTTCAGGATCTGTTCCTTTCTGCTTAATATCCTCTGTTTTCAAGCTGGTCTGCACTATATGGCAAGACTCTGTCTCAAACAAAAATAAATCCATGAAGATAGGACAGAGAAAAAGTAACATTGCCATTATTCACAGATATGACGAGCACACGTTGAAAATCCTAAGCGGCCAGGTGCCAATGTCACACTTAGAATACTGGCTACTCAGGAGATTGAGAACAGAGGATCACAGTTTGAGGCCAGCCCAGGCAGGAAGATCCATGAAACACTTATCTACAATTAAGCACCAGAAAAGCTGGAAATGGAACTGTGGCTCTGTTAGTAGAACACTAGCCTTGAGGAAATGAGCTCAGGGACAGCACCCAGGGCCTGAATTCAAGTCCCAGGACCAGGGGGAAAAAAATCCTAAGCAAACTGTCAAAAGCTATTAAAATATAAGTTTGTTTAGTCAAGGTCAAAGAAGAAAAATGTTCTGTTGTATTCCAATTTAGAAGTAATAACAAACTTAAACAGAAACATCACAGATATTATTTATGGTAGCATAAATAGAAAATATTAATGGATACCTATAACAAAATCTGCGTAAGACATGTATACTAGGAATTTCCAGGAAAAATAAAGAAGGCCTAGATAATTGAAAGGATATACCATGTTTCAAAAATAAAATACAAACAAGGCTGAACGTAGAGTTCAAGAGGCAAAGCACTTTCCTAGAAAGTGTGAGGGTTCAATCACAAAACATGAAAAAAAAATGAAAAAGCAAACAATATTCGCAATATATATTTTGGATTGTGAATACATGCACATCTGACAAAGGATTTATATCTAAAATACATAAATGTAAAAAGAAATTTGGTTTTAAATGGGAAATAATTCTAACAAATGCTTCGTTTTACATCACAAAAAGATAGATAGGTAAAAACTAAGAACAGATTTGTAACATCATTAACACAAGGAAATAAAAATTAAAACAAAAGCAGCAGGTGTAGGTGCATGGACTTGCAGGTCCCGCTATTTGGAAGGCTCCAACAGGAGGGCTAAGTGGCATAGTCAGTTCTCACTTGCATTGAAAGTTCTGTGCTAGGCCCTGTGGTTGGTTCCTTGGCCACAACCTCCCTGGACCCTTTCATCTCTGCTTACCTTGTGTGCTGACAAAAGTCCGGGTGGAAGACAAGGTGGAGAAGGCCTTCCTCTTCAAAGTGAGCCTCCTTTCCGGCAGCCCGGCCAAGACTCCTTGCAGCCAGACCTGTAGGCCCCTTTCAAGACACTCTTGAGGGGAAGCTATTTATAGGTAGAGATCACTGAGAATGTGTGCCCACATGCCACCACCCACAGGTCTCCATTAAGGAGCTTCCTGTCCCCAGAGCTCCCTCTCCTCATGAACCACCTTTTGCTCATTTTCATGTGACTTCAAGGGAAGAAGCAGGAGGTAGGAGCTCACTGTCTTCGTGAGTCACTGGGTGCTCCAGGAGGAACTCCTCACCCTTGGTTCTAGTACTGGAGCTTGAACTAAGGACCTCGGCTCTGTCCCTGAGCTTTTTGCTCAAGCTTTAGTCGAAGTATTGCTCTACCACTTGAGCCACAGATCTACTTCTGGATTTTTGGCAATAATTGGAGATAAGAGTCTCTTTTTTTCTGCTTTTCTTTCTTTTTGTCTTGTCTGTTCATTTATGTCTTTGGGAGTGTAAGGGGAGGCAAAGAAAAGGAGGCGACAAAGGGGAAACAAATGTAGCAATGGTACATACCAGACACAGTGTTGAAAATGAACTATATGACTTGTAGGTGAGGGCTGGGAATATGGCCTAGTGGTAGAGTGCTTGCCTTGCACGCATGAAGCCCTGGGTTCGATTCCTCAGCACCACATATATAGATAAAGCGGGAAGTGGCACTGTGTCCCAAGTGGTAGAGTGCTAGCCTTGAGCAAAAGGAAGCCAGGGACAGTGCTCAGAGTTCAAGCCCCAGGACTGGCAAAAAACAAACAAAAACAACGTGTAGGTGACTGGGAAAAACAAAGCAAGTAATGGGGTGACATTAACCAAAAGAAACTGTACTCTTTGTATGATTTATGTAACTGTAACCCCTCTCTTTTTAGTATTTTCAAATAAAAAATAGTTTAAAAGAAAAGGAATCTTATGGACTTTCCTACCAGCGCTGGCTTGGAACTGCAATTGTCAGATATCAGCCTCATGAGTAGCTACAATTACAGGCCTGAGCCACCAGCACTGGGATCACCCATGTCTCATTCCCCCTCCAGTCTTTGCTCCTACCTCCTCCCAGAATGCAGGCCCCTTGGCAGAGCTGCTGTTTCTTCTCAGTGAACCATGTTGCTGCCTGGCTCACACATCCTCAGCAAAGATTCTCCTGATTCCTCAGAGTCAGGTACATCTTTCTCTGTGTTCGCTTTGAATTTGTAAAATTCCCATTTCATGGAAAACAATAAAATGTACAAAAGATATTTGTAAAAGTTGGTGGATTTTCCCACGCATATCCAGACATATCCTTGCGCAGACCAAGACAACATCACCTCCAAATGCTCTCATAGCTCTATGCTGTCCCCTCTTGTCATGGTACCCAGTACCTAATGGTAACTGTCATTTTGGCTTTTATCACTGGCTTTTATCTTTTGCTCAAGGCTAGCACTCTGCCATTTGAGCCACAGCGCCACTTCCGGCTTTTTTTGTTTATGTGGTGCTGAGGTATCGAATCTAGGGCTTCATGTATGCAAGGCAAGCACACTACCCGCTAAGCCATAGTTGCAGCCCCAGAATAATCTTATTCATATCTTTTGTGTGTATGTGCTGGTGCTAGGGATTGAACTCAGGACCTAGGTGCTGTCCTTGAGAGTTTACTCAAATCTGATGCTCTGCCACTTGAGCCATAACTCTACTTCTGGCTTTTTTGGTGGGTGGAGAAAAGAGTCTCACAGTCTTTCCTGCTTAGGCTGGCTTTGTACCTCAATCCTCAGATCTCAGCCTTCTGAGAAGCTAGAAGTACAGAAGTGAGCCACTGGCACCCAGCTTACCCATATCTTTGTTTTGTTTTGGGTTTTTTTGGCCAGTCCTAGGCCGTGAACTCAGGGCCTGAGCACTGTCCCTGGCTTCTTTTTTGCTCAAGGCTAGCACTCTGCCACTTGAGCCACAGCACCACTTCTGGCCATTTTCTGTATATGTGGTGCTGAGGAGTCGAACCCAGGGCCTCATGTATACGAGGCAAGCACGCTTGCCACTAGGCCATATCCCCAGCCCAGCTTACCCATATCTTTTGAAAGAACTTTGCACTATTTTCCAGGAACTAAAATAACATTTTTACCCCTTAAATATAGTATTTCTGGGTCTTCTTGGGCAGATGTTTTATTTTGGTAGCTATTGCCCAATAGTTTCCTAAAGTGTTCTGCCAGCTCATGCCCTTCCAGCAGTGTGTGAGTTCTAGTTTCTCCACACAGAGTTTTAGTTTTAGGAACTCTGGTAGGTGTTTAGTGGTAGTGTTTTGTGGTTCAATTTGCATTTTCTAGATGAGGTAAGCATCTTTTGTGTATTTATTTGCTATCTCCGTTTTTGTAGGTTTTTAAAAATAATTTTAATGGTTATTTTCCTGTTTATTTTATTAATTTTATTTATTGTTTATGTAGTACCAAGGAATGGAACCTAGGGTCTCATGCCTGCTAGGGAAGCACTCTACCACTAAGCCCTAGTTTTTAAAATCTAATGTTTTTTTCTTTTTTCCTTTATAAATTAGAAATCTTTTTTTGAGATGTTTCTGTTCTTGGTTTTTGCTTTTTTTTTCCATCAGTTTTTATTTGGGGTGGGGGGGAATTGTTAGTGATGGAGCTTGAACTCAGGGCCTGGGTACTGTCTGTAAGTGCTTTGTTCACAGCTAGTATTCTATCATTTGGACCACACAGCTCTACTTCTGGCTTTTTGTGGTCAATTGGAGATAAGAGTCTCATGGACTTTCCTGAATAGGCTGGCTTTGAACTACAATCCTCAGCTCTCAGCTTCCTCAGTAGCTAAGATTACAGGCATAAACCACTGGCATCTGGCCAGCAAAGCATTTCTTTGTTTATTTGTTTTGTTTTCATTGCCAGTCCTAGGGCATAGACTCGGGGCCTGAGCACTGTCCCTGGCTTCTTTTTGCTCAAGGCTAGCACTCTACCACTTGAGCCACAGCGCCACTTCTGGCTTTTATCTATATATGTGGTGCTGAGGAATCGAACCCAGGGCTTAATGTATACAAGGTGAGACTCTACCACTAGGCCATATTCCCAGCCCCAAGCAAGGCATTTCTTTATGAAGCTATCTACTCACAGTAACAGGCATGTTAGCAAGTCAGGACATCATTAGGTCAATTCCTCCCTTTCTGTGGGGAAACCATTAAAGAACTAAAGCACTACTTTTTACAGATGTCTTAAAAGTCTTAAAAGTTGGCTCTACTGGAGCATTGCTGTTGATATCATTAGGAAGGAGCATATGACATTCAGAGAACACATATTATATACAGGGCCTGGGGTGAGAAATTTAATTCCATAAAAGGCCTCCTCAGGATAAAAGATCTGGAGAGGATGAGAGGAATGTTCCATTATGAGAGGTACTAGGCACTCCGGAGGTGGGAGCTGCACAACAAATGGAAGAAGTTGAGAAAATGGAATTCCATAGGAAGGAAAGGGAAATAATGATACAGCAGACCATTGGGTCCCACAACTGCCTCTTTTGATCTCTGGATAAAGTGTGATCTGTGTGGGTGAGCTCCAGCTTCAACTGACAACTGACAAAACAACAGAGCCATTCCCTTAGTCAGAAGAAGAAAAAGGAAGATAAGACATGTTGAAACAGCTTCCATTAATGCCAGTGCTCTGAAGAGGAAGTTTGTGGGTTGTTTGTTTTTTACATTTTCTGGAGTTTTTTTTCCATTAGTATAAATATTACAGACCTCACCTCAATCAAATTTGGCCTCTCATCCAACTCTGCACTGAAATCACTCTTCAGGGCTGGGAATGTGGCTTAGTGGTAGAGTGCTTGCCTAGCATCATGAAGCCCTGGGTTCCCCAATACCACATAAAAAGAAAAAGCCGGAAGTGGAGCTGTGGCTCAAGTGGTGGAGTGCTGCCCTTGAGAAAAAAAAAAAAAGAAAAAAGCTCAGGGACAGTGCCCAGGCCCTGAGTTCAAGCCCCAGGACTGGTAGACAAAAGAAAAGAAAGAAGGAAAGGAGGGAGGGAGAGAGGGAGGGAGGGAGGGAGGGAGGGAGGGAGGGAGGGAGGGAGGGAGGGAGGGAGGGAGGGAGGGAAGGAAAGAAAGAAAAGGACATTGCTTTTGTTCTTCAGTGACTTTGTATAGCCAATGAATACTTCATGGCCATTTGTCCATAGTTGGCTATGTGATGTGTCTTGGCCATTCTCACTTTTGGCTTCCCTACTTTGGGGATCACTCTTCTCTGAAGGTAACCACACCTCTTTGCATCAATGTTCATCAACAAGATTGGCTTATGGATGCGTGCTGGTGGCTTATACTTGTAATCCTAGCTACCCGGAGGCTGAGATATGAGGATTTATGTTCAAAGACAGATTGGGCAGAAAAATCCATGAGACTCTTATCTCCAATTAACCAGCAAAAAGCCAGAAGTAGAGGCATGACTCAAGTGGTAGAGTTCCAGCCTAAGGAAGAGCATGGAGCTTTGAATGTAAGCCCCAGTTCTGACATCAAAAAAAGTTGATAATTCTCTTTTGTTGTTGATGTATCTCTCTACAGTTTTACAGTGAATACAATTTGCTTCACAAAATGAGTTTACTACTATTCTTTTTCTATTTCAAGGAAGAGTTTGAGGGGTAATGGAATTCTTTTTTCTTTGAAAGTCTGGAAGAAGTCTTGACATAGTGAATCCATCTGGCCCCAAGCTTTTTTTTTGGGAGAGTAATCCTGCTCTGATCTCATGACTCCAGTCTTGTTTTATCTGTCTAAGTGGCTTGTATCCTCTTAGTTCACTTTTCTTTTTTTTCTTTTTTTTTTTTTTTTTTTTTTGCCAGTCCTGGGGCTTGGACTCAGGGCCTGAGCACTGTCCCTGGCTTCTTTTTGCTCAAGGCTAGCACTCGGCCACTTGAGCCACGGCGCCACTTCTGGCCATTTTCTGTATATGTGGTGCTGGGGAATCGAACCCAGGGCCTCATGTATATGAAGCAGGCACTCTTGCCACTAGGCCATATCCCCAGCCCTCTTAGTTCACTTTTGGTGAATCAACTGTATCTAAAAATTTATCCATTTCTGGGCTAGCTGTGTGGCTTAGTGGTAGAGTGCTTGCTCACATACATGAAACCCTGGGTACAGTTCCTCAGTACCACATAAACAAAAAAAAAGTCAGAAGCGGTGCAGTGGCTTAAGTGGTAGAGCACCTAGCCTTGAGCACAGAGACTCAGGGACAGATCCCAGACCCCTGAGTTCAAGCCCCAGGACCAGAAAAAAAAAATCCATTTATTCTAGATTTTCCTATACTCAAATAAGAGTCTATGTTTTCAAAATGTTTCCTCATTTTACTTTGGGTTTCTTTGGGCATTAGTTGTTATATTCTATATTTTGTCTCTAATTTTGTTGCTACGAATCTCTTCTTTTGGTTAAACTAGCTAGGGTCTTATCAATCTTATTTTTTCAAAAAATTAACTTTTTATTGATTTTTATAGTTATTTTGTAGTGCCAAGTCGCGAAACAACTACCAAGAAGGCCACCGAGACTCAGACGTTTCGAAATGCAAAAGCAAGGCAAGGCTTTATTCAAGCGAGCTGCAACGCGGGCCTCGTCCTACCCATCGACACAGCGGAGGTTAGGAGGGGAGCCCCGAGCTGCGTTTACACAGGGCTTATAAAGGCAAAGAACAAAGTTACAACAATCAGGTGTTCAAGCAAGCAAGATTAGGACACAGGTACAAATCTGATTGGCTCAGGGCTCGAGGCATTCTGGGGGCAGTTAGAGTTAAGCATTCCCAGTGGTTAGAGTTCTTGACTGGCTGGGCCCTAATGAGCTTGTCCTGGGTTTGCTCACAGGGCCTGCTTATCTCAGGTTCACGTGGTAAAGTGGGGTTCGCGTGGTAAAGTGGGCCTGACTTCAAAGTCTGGCACTTCATTTCCCCCTTTTTGTTCTTTGGTACCTTGGGAGCCAATCATGGCTCCATTCTGTCCATTTCAATGGCTTGCATACCTAGGGGATGATACAGAGATAATGCTTGGGCCAGTAGGGCCCAAAGTCAGCTATACAGACATACAGACTTACCATTAGCTGTATAGTGTTTAGTATCCAAACGTAAGCAACAAAATAATACATAAACTTTTCAGCTGTGCTCTAAGGATCGGGTGGCTATACCCATATTCCTGAGCAAGCCCAAAACTACCAAAGCCATCTTGCATGGGACTTTACAGGCCTCCTGCTAGTTGCTACCAAAATAGCATCAACATTAGCCTGAGTAGCAAGGAAAGGAGGCAAAAAGAAAATTATAACAATATTCAGTCTAACTTTCTTTTCTTGAGGCGAAGGCGAAGCGGCTGAGTCAGGTGCTTGGAGCCCTCCCATGGTCCACCATGGTAGTCTTCGTCCAGGGCAAAGGGGTCAGCTGGCCTGGCATGGGAGCAATGGACCCAAGTGGCGATGCCGTCTACCTTGAGGGCAGTGGGAGTAGTCAGTAGCACCACATAGGGTCCCTTCCACCGTGGTTCTAAGGATTTGGGGTTATGCCTCCGGATGAACACCCAGTCCCGTGGTCTGAATAAATGGGGGGGGGGGTAGGGACAGAAGCAGAATCATATAATGCCTTAAGTTGGGGCCACATATTCTTGTGCACGAGCTGCAAATAATCAAGTTCACATGAAAATTCAGCATCATCCAAATCAGCAAGCAATTCAGTCTGAAGGCTAGGGATATTGGGCGGGGGGTACCCGTACATTATTTCAAAAGGAGTAAAGCCAAGCTGATAGGGAGAATTTCTTACTCTAAGCAGAGCAAAAGGAAGGAGTGACACCCAGTCTGCGCCAGTCTCTAAGGCCAATTTAGTTAAGGTCTCTTTTAGAGTCCGATTCATTCTCTCTACCTGTCCTGAACTCTGGGGTCTATAAGCACAATGCAATTTCCAATCCGTCCCCAGTGCAGCGGCTATTCCCTGACTTACTTTTGAGACGAAGGCCAGTCCGTTGTCCGACCCAATGGTGGATGGGAAGCCATACCTGGGTAGGATTTCTTCCAGGATCTTCTTAGCCACTACATTCGCAGTCTCATGCTTTGTTGGATAAGCTTCAACCCATCCTGAAAAGGTGTCTACAAAAACTAGCAAATATTTGTATCCAAATTTTCCAGGTTTAATTTCTGTGAAATCTACTTCCCAATACACACCTGGCCTATCCCCACAGAAGCGAGCTCCTTTAGTAACTGGTTGATTGAGGGCATTGGTGAGCTGACAGGCTTTGCAATTCTTAATATCTTCAATAAGTTGGTCTCCTTGTCTAATTTTTACTTTGGAGTGTCGGAGCAAGTCCTGCATTCTTTGGGTTCCCATGTGAGAAGCTTGGTGGATTCTCTTAAGGATCCCCTTACCCAGCCCTTGTGGCAAGATAAGTTTCCCTTCACAAGTTTTCCACCAATCATTGCTTCCTTCTCTGTCTGGGGGTTTGTGGGCCATGGGAATCCTCCCCATCCACTCCAAGTCTTCCTGGGAATACTGGGGCACAGGAGGCAAAGCTCGTGGCCCTGGGTCTACTAAAGTCAATACTTCTGCTCTGGGCTGGAGGGCTGCTTCCTTAGCTGCCTGGTCAGCCAGATTATTCCCTCTAGTCACTGAATCAACTCCCTTTTGATGACCCGGACAGTGCATAATGGCAATCTTTGCTGGTTCCCATAGGGCCCGGATGAGGCTTAAAATCTCCTGCTTGTTTCTTTTTTTTTGTGCCAGTCCTGGGGCTTGGACTCAAGGCCTGAGCACTGTCCCTGGCTTCTTTTTGCTCAAGGCCAGCACTCTGCCACTTGAGTCACAGCGCCACTTCTGGCCATTTAATGTATATGTGGTGCTGGGGAATCAAACCCAGGGCCTCATGTATATGAAGCAGGCACTCTTGCCACTAGGCCATATCCCCAGCCCCTCCTGCTTGTTTCTAATGGCCTTTCCTTCGGCTGTCAGTAGCCCTCTCTCTTGGTAGATGGCTCCATGGATGTGTACCGTGGCAAAAGCATACCGGCTGTTCGTATAGATACTTAGTCTCTTTCCTTTTCCCATCTGTAAGGCTTTTGTTAGTGCCACTAGTTCTGCTCTTTGTGCAGAAATTCCCTGGGGGAGTGCCTCCGCCCACACTATCTCAGTGTCCGTAGTAACCGCAGCACCCGCATACCTTTTTCCATCCCGAATGAAGCTGCTGCCATCGGTGAACCAGGTGTGCTCGGCATGTGATAGCGGCAAATCCAGCAAGTCTGGCCAGAGGCTATGTGCTTGGGCCAGGATCTGCTCACAATCATGCAGTGGCGCTTCCAGATCCGGATCCGGCAGCAGAGTTGCTGGGTTTAATGCTGTAGGTACACAGAAGCTGATACGTGCCGGGTTAAGTAACAAGGTCTAGTAATGGACCATGCGGGCATTGCTCATCCATCGATTGGGCGGTTGTTTTAGCACCCCCTCTAGAGCATGTGGAGTGGCCACAGTCAGGTTCTGTCCCAGAATCAACTTATCTGCATCTTTTACCAAGAGGGCTACTGCAGCTATTCTTCTTTTTTTTTTTTTTTTTGGCCAGTCCTGGGGCTTGGACTCAGGGTCTGAGCACTGTCCCTGGCTTCTTTTTGCTCAAGGCTAGCACTCTGCCACTTGAGCCATAGCGCCACTTCTGGCCATTTTTCTGTATATGTGGTGCTGGGGAATCGAACCCAGGGCCTCATGTATATGAAGCAGGCACTCTTGCCACTAGGCCATATCCCCAGCCCCTGCAGCTATTATTCTTAAGCATGGAGGCCACCCAACAGCGACAGGATCCAATTTCTTTGACAAGTAGGCAACTGGTCGTTTCCAGGGCCCAATTGGCTGGGTGAGCACCCCTTTTGCTACTCCTTTCTTTTCAGCCACGAACAATGTGAATGGTTTATTCACATCAGGTAGGCCTAATGCAGGGGCTTCCAGAAGGCTTTTCTTGATTGTCTCAAAGGCTTTTTGCATCTGCTCAGTCCAATGAAATTCTGGGAGGTTTTTGGTGTCTTCATATAGTGGCTTGGCCATCTCAGTGAACACAGGTATCCACAGCCGGCAAAAGCCCGCTGTTCCCAGGAACTCTGACTTGTCTGGCTGACTTAGCCACAGGGATTTTCAGCACAGTCTCTTTACGTGCATCTGACAGCCAACGCTTGCCCTCTTTTAATATGAAGCCTAGATAGGTGACCTCAGGTTTACAAATTTGTGCTTTTTAATGGAGGCCCTATAGCCCAAATTGCCAAGAGTCTTTAAGAGCCTAGCTGTTCCCTTTAGACAGCTATATTTGTCTGGAGCGGCTATTAATAAATCATCTACATATTGCAATAGACTTATTCCAGTATTTTGGGAGCGGTACTCACTCAGGTCTTCATGTATCGCCTCATCAAAGATGGTAGGCGAATTCTTGATTCCTTGAGGCAGCCTGGTCCAGGTCAATTAACCGCTTATCCCGATTTTAGGATCATGCCAAGTAAATGCAAAGTAGCTTTGGCACTGTGGGACTAAAGGTAGGCTAAAGAAAGCATCCTTTAGGGGCTGGGGATATAGCCTAGTGGCAAGAATGCCTGCCTCAGATACACGAGGCCCTAGGTTCGATTTCCCAGCACCACATATACAGAAAATGGCCAGAAGCGGCGCTGTGGCTCAAATGGCAGAGTGCTAGCCTTGAGCGGGAAGAAGCCAGGGACAGTGCTCAGGCCCTGAGTCCAAGGCCCAGGACTGGCCAAAAAAAAAAAAAGAAAGCATCCTTTAGATCCAACACAGTATACCACACATGGCTCAGTGACAGGGAGCTCGGCAGGGTATACGGGTTTGGGACTGTTGGATGAATGTCCATTACTCTCTTGTTAACTTCTCTCAAGTCTTGCACTGGTCTGTAATCATTAGAATTAGGCTTTTTGACAGTCAACAGTGGAGTATTCTAGGCTGACTGGATGGGCTTCAGGACTCCTAAATCTAGAAATTTTCTGATGTGAGGAGTGATTCCCTTCTTTGCTTCTAGTGACATAGGGTACTGGAAAACTCTTACTGGGTCGGCCCCGGCTTTGAGTTCCACAAAGATTGGAGGACGATGTTTTGCCAGTCCCATTCCCCCAGTTTCTGCTCATGCTTGGGGAAACTCCCGTAGCCACTCATTTTCCGGAGACTCAGGGTTGGGATGCTGGTATAGCCTATACTCCTCTTCTAACTTGCTAGTTATTAGTATACTAATAGGCTTTTCTCTTGAGTTCATCACAGAAGCCCCACTGCCTGTGAACTGTATCTGAGCTTTCATTTTTGTTAAGAGGTCACATCCAAGCAATGGATAGGGGCAGTCAGGGATGACTAAAAATGAGTGGGTTACCTGGCCCGCTCCCAAATCCACTGTTCTTTGAGTAGTCCATTGATAGGGTTTAGTGCCCGTCACACCTTGGACCCATGTTGTTTTAGTGGACATCGGCCCTCTCGGGGCTAGTAATACTGAATTTTCTGCTCCCGTATCTACCATGAACATGACTGGATTCCCCTCCACTTTCAATGTTATCCTGGGCTCAGGGAGGGGGTCTGAGCCCCGACTCCCTCAGTCACTGTCCTCAGCCAACTTTAAGGCTGCCAACACTCTTGATCCTACTTTCTGTTTTTCCTTCTTTTTCTTGGCTAGCTCTGGGCAGTTTTTGATCCACTGTCCCTCCTTCTTGCAATAGGCACATTGATTCTTCCCCATTCTTGATTGGGGTTTGGGCTCCTGCTCCTTACTTGGAGAGGAGGATTGTCTAAAGTTTCCTGCCTGCACAGAGGTCAGGATTTCCCTGAGGTCCTTCTTGTATTGTGCCTGTTGTTGCTCCAAAATTCTAGCCAGACTCCTTTCCTGTCTTTGTTCTCCTGTTTCTCTCTTATTATAAACCTTTTCCGCCACTGCTACTAGATCCCTAACAGATTTTTCACCAAGCCTGTCTAGAGCCTGCAATTTCTGCTTAATGTCCAGTACAGCTTGATTTACATAGGCAAGTATAATCATCTGAGCAGATTCCTGGGCCTCAAGATCATACAGGGTGTATTGAATAAAGGCTTCCATAAGCCGCTCAAGGTATGCTGCCGGACTTTCACTTTCTCCCTTTCTGATATCATAAACTTTGGCCATATTGGTAGGTTAGCGAGCCACCGCCTTGAGACCTGCCAGCAGAGCCTGGCGATAGATAAGGAGTCACTCCCTACCTTCAGCCATATTGTAGTCCCATACTGGTTGGGTCTCAGGAAAATAGGTGTCAATCAAGGCAGGATTCATGATGGGCGCTCTGGTGGGGCCGGGGATAAGTCTCCGGGCTGCTTCTTGGATACGATCTCTCTCCTCAGTGGTGAAAAGGACCTGTAAAAGCTGTCTACAATCATCCCAAGTGGGCTGGTGAGTGAAAAGTATGGTTTCAAGCAAGCGAATTAAATCCTGGGTTTTTTCAGAAAAGGGGGCATTTTGGGCATGCCAATTGTAAAGATCACTAGTAGCAAATGGCCAGTATTGGAATTGTTGTCGACCGTCTGCATCCACAGGACCTGTAGGGCATAGGGGAAGGGCAACAGAATTAAGAGATGTAATTCTTCGTCGCAGGTGAGTTGACTGGGCGGGGTCCTCCAGGGCGGAGGGCACAGCTGAAACATCTTCCTCAGAGTCCTCCTCTTGTGGAGTTAACTGGGGTGGGGAGTATGGAGGGGGAAGCATTTCCTCCTCCATGCTTCCTCCCTGGAGGACAGGTGGGTACAATTTCTTCTCTTCTTTCTTGGTTTCTCTCTTGTCACCCCGTATCTTTTGATTGAATATTGGGGTAGGGGAAGGAGTGAAGGAGGGAGTCGGTAAGAAAGGCCGAACCCAAGCTGGAGTGTCCCTGTCAACTAGTTCCCTCCAGGTGTCTATATAAGGAATCTGGTCTATATAGCCTGAACAAGGGGTTTCGATTAGGCTTTGTAAAGTACTGATCTTAACTATGTCAAAGCTCCCCTCAGGTGGCCAATTAGCTCTCTCAAAGGTGGGCCATTCTGACTTACACAGGGTGATCCATTTTTCCTCCTTAAGGGCCACACCTCGGTTCTGAGCTATTTCCTTGACCTCCCTCAAGTGAGCTAGAGTCAAATGTAGGGGGCTAGATGGAGGTCCCCAAGATAGAATGTTACCCATAGCTCTGATCAGATGTTTAGCTCAAAAGGCTACAAAAAACCAAACAATTATAACAATACAACACACAGGCCTGCGAATAAGAAAAGCTATTGGAGATCTCCCAGGTTGGCCCACAAGCCTCCTCCTGCAAGCTAGAAGCAGCAGGAGCAGACCTAAGTTGGCCCACAACCGCCCGCAAGGGTGCAGGAGGAGTGGACCCAAGTGGACCCAAGTATCAAGGGTGGAGAGTCTGGGGCATTCCCCAGTCTCCCTAGGATTGCCGAGTAAGCGCGTCTGCTTCGACAACCCCTTCAAGAACCCCTTTATTAAGAAATAAGCAAGAGGACTGGGGATATGGCCTAGTGGCAAGAGAGCTTGCCTCGTATACATGAGGCCCTGGGTTCGATTCCCCAGCACCATATATACAGAAAACGGCCAGAAGTGGTGTTGTGGCTCAAGTGGCACAAGAGTGCTAGCCTTGAGCAAAAGGAAGCCAGGGACAGTGCTCAGGCCCTGAGTCCAAGGCCCAGGACTGGCCAAAAAAAAAAAAAAAAAATAAGCAAGAGCAAAACAGACAGACAGACAGACAAATTACAGGACAAGACAAATGAACAGCGCTGTTTCCTTACCTTCAGAGTCTGGGGTCTCGGGGGTCTCTGGGGCTATCCCAGACGAGCCCCCAAATGTGCCAAGTCACGAAACAACCACCAAGAAGGCCACTGAGACTCAGATGTTCCAAAATGCAAAAGCAAGGCAAGGCTTTATTCAAGCGAGCTGCAACTCGGGCCTCATCCTACCCACCGACACAGCGGAGGTTAGGAGGGGAGCCCCGAGCTGCGATTACACAGGGCTTATAAAGGCAAAGAACAAAGTTACAACAATCAGGTGTTCAAGCAAGCAAGATTAGGACACAGGTACAAATCTGATTGGCTCAGGGCTCGAGGCATTCTGGGGGCAGTTAGAGTTAAGCATTCCCAGTGGTTAGAGTTCTAGACTGGCTGGGCCCTAATGAGCTTGTCCTGGGTTTGTTCACAGGGCCTGCTTATCTCAGGTTCACGTGGTAAAGTGGGGTTTGCGTGGTAAAGTGGGCCTGACTTCAAAGTCTGGCACTTCAATTTAATCTCACTTCATTAATTTCTTCTTTTGCTATCTGCTAGTTTGGGGTGTGGTTTGTTATTGTTTTCGAGAATTATGAGTTGTAACATAATATGATTTATCGAGTGCCTCAGAGGCACTCAAGACAATGGATTTTCCTTTTACCTATTGTGTGTTTTTGTCAAGTCAGCCTGACTTTTTTTTCTTTTTGGCCAGTCCTGGGGCTTGGACTCAGGGCCTGAGCACTGTCCCTGGCTTCTTTATGCTCAAGGTTAGCACTCTGCCAGTTGAGCCACAGCGCCACTTCTGGCCGTTTTCTGTATATATGTGGTGCTGAGGAATTGAACCCAGGGCCTCATGTATACGAGGCAAGCACTCTTGCCACTAGGCCATATCCCCAGCCCCTAAAAACATTTTTTTTTTTGTGCCAGTCCTGGGCCTTGGACTCAGGGCCTGAGCACTGTCCCTGGCTTCTTTTTGCTCAAGGCTAGCACTCTATCACTTGAGCCACAGCGCCACTTCTGGCCATTTTCTGTATATGTGGTGCTGGGGAATTGAACCCAGGGCCTCATGTATACAAGACAAGCACTCTTGCCACTAGGCCATATTCCCAGCCCCCCTAAAAACATTTTTTGAGGGATAGTTTCAATGGGCAGTGTAGTCTAGTTGGCAATTACCCTTTAGGGCTTGAATTGTCTATGCCTTCAATGAATTTAGTGTATCAAGAAATCTTCTGTCATTCTAAGTTACCTTATTTATTTATTTGCCAGATCTGGGGCTTGGACTCAGGGCCTGAACACTGTCCCTGGCTTTTTGCTCAAGGCTAGCACTCTTGCCACTTGAACCACAGCCACTTCTGGCCTTTTCTATATATGTGATGCTGAGGAATCGAACCCAGGGCTTCCTGTATATGAGGCAAGCACTCTTGCCACTAGGTTATATTCCCAGCCCTTTAAGTTACTTTACCACTGTAAGTTAGTGGTCTCTCTTTTACAGCTTTCAATATTCTTTACTAGTGGATAGCTAGCGTTTTTACTATAATGTCTCTAGGAAAGTTTCTTTTTGATCTTGTTGTTCTGGAATCCATCACAGATGATATTACTTCTTGAGATTAGGGATTTTTTTTGCCATTGTTTTATTGAAAAGGTTCTCCATGTCTTTAGTTTTTATTTCTCCTTGTCTGTCCTTATTACATAGGTTTAAATTTTTGGTAGAGTCTGAGAGGTCTTACAAGGCCTTTGGTATGTTCTAAGTGTTTATTTGATGTCACTGGCTATTTGATCTACTTTCTTTGGCTTTATCCTCAACTTCTGACACACACACACAGTTTTTTTTTTTGCCAGTCCTGTGGCTTGAACTCTGATCCTGGGCGCTGTCCCTGAGCTTCTTTTGCTGAAGGCAAGCACTCTACCACTTGAGCCACAGCTTCACTTCTGGTTCTTGAGTGGTTAATTGGAGATCTCACAGAGTTTCCTGCCCGGGCTGGCTATGAACTACAATCCTCAGATTTCAGCCTTCTGAGTAGCTAGGATTACAGGCATGAGCCACCAGTACCCAGCTTTAATACAAATTTCAACTTCTATTACTTGGGCTTTCAGTTCAGTGTTTTATATGGGCAGTTGAACTCATTCCTATGGCTTCAGTTTGGCACTTTTTATCCATTTCTTTTTTTGCCAGTCCTGGCGCTGGACTCAGGGCCTGAGCACTGTCCCTGGGCTTCCTTTTTTCTCAAAGCTAGCACTCTACCACTTGAGCCACAGCGCCACTTTCAGCTTTTTCTGTTTATATGGTGCTGAGGACTTGAACCCAGGGTTTCATGCATGCAAGGCAAGCACTCTACTGTAAGCCATATTCCCAGCCCCCCCTAAGTGTTGTTTTTTTTGACACTTTTATCAAAATTTATGGAGTGTCTACCATAAATCAACATACTAATAGAGAAAAATCTAGGAAAACATTATACTTGAAAATGAAATTCCAAATTAATCTTCATTAGAAATACTAAGTTGCTTACACATGAGAATACAAAGGTAAACTTTTGGAATCTAAATTACATCAATGAAAGTAACATCCAGATTTCTACCTCACAAAAAACAGCAACACAAAATAATACTGAAAACTTTTTATTTTTATTTCCAAGATCAAATATTACAACAGGACATTTACATGTATTTATAAAAAAAATGCAGCAGTTTAATTTATAGATCAGAGGTTTCCTTGAGTTTGGTCCCTCTCTCAGCACAGTGAGCTGATGTCTTCAAAAGACTTATCGTTCCCCTTCCCGCCCTCCCCCACCCAGCTGTCCCACCCACCCTCCCCAATTCAAGTTGCAATATTAATATAAAGCAACTGGGTACAACACAGCAAGAATATTCACAATTTGGTACAGCCAAAACTAGAGGGTCACCAACTGAAAGACCCTCACTTTGAATAAGTATTTACCTATAGACTATGTGTATCTATAGATAGATCACACCCAGTTACCTAAGATTTCCCTGGTTTTAGAGCAAGTGGAAGTTCCATTGAGTTCTAGCCAGCAGTTACAGCTCAGCCTTACCTAATGGCATATTTTTCTCTTAAGTTTAGAATGTCTACTACCTCCATGTACCTTTTAGCATCAGGCTTTCCCTAGCACCTTTGTTATCACTAACTAGGAGGGTTTCTGGTGTGTTTGGAATTAAAAATAATAATGGTCCAGCTACCTCTTGCTCAGTGGTTCCAAAGTTTGCTTTCCAACTTTGGGAAGAGCTGTACAAACAAATCTCCTAGCACCATAGGATTAAAGGCCCAAAAGACTGAGAATTCTATGTGCATTTTAGGGAGCACTTGCCAGAACACAATAAAAGCACTGACTTGGTCCATTATCTTTTTGAATTTAATAACAAAGCTACACTGCACAATATACTTAAAGCCTGTCCTGCACTAAGAATGAAAATCTCAGTAAGACCACCACTTTGTCCAGATTAAGGTGAGCATACAAATATTCCAGGGAATCTCTAAATACTGTTAGGGACTGTTTGAGAAAACACTTTTGAAACAAATTATCCCAAGTTGACTTCACTCAAGTCCTTAATCCACCCTTATCCCTATTCCCAAACAAATTTCATTCCTTGGCTAAAAAAACTTGGATAAAATGAAAGACAAGTTTTGGAAAATGATCTAAGAAATGTTTAAAAACACAATTGTAAAGACATGCCAGAATTGGACACTCCAGATGATTCTAAACACTTCAAACAGAATTTATACAAAACATGCAGAATCCAAAAATACTCCTGAGAATTTCTATGGAGCAATCAATACTTCTAGAAAGAGGACTTTCTTAAGGGTTAAAAGAAAAAAGAAGAGACAAAAGACAACTATATGCTTAAGAAATTGCTAACAACCAAGAAAAGTCCTCAAAAAAATTGCAATGAAAAATTGTCTAACAAATTCATGTCAAACCTTGAAGACTCAGTCTAGACATGTTATTTCAACTCGTACTCATTTCTCTGTATCTGAGACTAGTGGATTATCTTCACAGCTTTACTGTCTCCCAGTAGGTGTTTTAAATAACCTTCCAAAGGTTAACCTTCGGAGGATCTAAACAAGGAAAGTAATAAGGCCTAGTCCCCAAGTGGGCAATATAAATAGCCCATACTATTTGCTACTTATTTACTGAAAGTCACATATTAACTCTCACTCAAACAGAGGATTTTTCTGGTGGCAATACCATTCTATTGTGAGGTTTAACATACAGGGCAGTAAGTTATCAAATTTTTATTTAAATCACACATTGTTATAAACCTATTTGTATTTTGAATCATTTCTGGTAGCTGCTATTTTCCCTTATTAAAAACACAGCAGGCTGGGCAATGGTGGCTCATGCCTGTATTCCTAGCTATTCAGCAAGTTGAGATCTGAGGATCACAGTTCAAAGCAAGCTCAGGCAGAAAAGCCCATGAGACTAATCTCCAATAAACTATTCAGAAAATGCTGGAAGTGGTTATGTGGTTCAAGTGGTAGAGCACTAGCCTTGAGCATGAAGAGGCTCAGGAACAATGCCCAGGCTCGGAGTTCAAGCTCCAGAACTGGAAGAGCAACAAAACCCACAGCAACTTTGTTGGCATACTATAACTATCAACATTCTGACTCCTGATGGCATGTACTCTATAAAAATCAGTTATCCTGATTTTGGAGGTGGGGTAACAAATAGTTCCAGATCAAGAATCTCTCTCTCATCACTTATCATTCCCATATGAGTCTATAAAAAAGGCAAATTAAAAAGGGAGGATTCAATTACAAGTTAGAATTTAATGATTTGAAAAATCTTCCTACTTTGTAAGTAACAAAAGACTCTTACTAGCCCAATTAGACTATTAACTTTTTTTTTTTTTTTTTTGCCAGTCCGGGACTTGGACTCAGGGCCTGAGCACTGTCCCTGGCTTCTTTTGCTCAAGGCTAGCACTCTACCACTTGAGCCTTACTACCATTTCTGGCCTTTTCTGTTTATGTGGTACTGAGGAATCAAACCCAAGGCTTCATGCATGCTAGACAAGCACTTTAACACTAAGCCATATCCCAGCCCCTTAACTCTTCTCTTGATGGAGATAAGATCAATTTATGTTTGCTCCACCTTATTTCTAAAATTTAAGGGATCACCTAAGACACATAAGATATTAGGACATTTTTATGGGGACAGAGAAAAAATACCATTAAACAAAAACTTGCTGTTGCTATAGAATAAGTACTGCAATGTAACTTCCATATGTATATTTCAGAAGTGATTGTTCTTAGGCAAAGTTTTACCATTGCTATTTCCACCTGTGATCCTACCTTTCAAAACTACCTCACTATAGGAATCCTAAGTTGCATTTTATTGAAGTAGTTCATATTGGATTGCCCAACTTTACTTTGGGATCATGTGGCAGAGAAAGGCCATATTAAAAATGTAGCCAAAATTAAGCAAGTTTATGAGAACAGTTGAAATTCTAAGTGATGTAAGTTATCTGAAGGCCAAAAAAGGAGAAGAGATGTCAGAAAGCTAGTAATTTTTCTTTTTGGAAAAAAAATGACTTCTTGTTAAGTAGAAAGAAGATGAACTATAAAAAGGATGTTTGCCTAAAACTCTTTTCTTGAATATTAATCTACAAAAAATGAGAAATTTAGCAGGTATGATGATTCATACTTGTAATACCAGCATTCAGGAATCTTTTGGCAGAAGGACTGACAGTTTAAGGCTAGTCCTGGATTACACAGTGAGACCTATCACAAAGGAAGGGGGGAAGAAGGATATATGTGTTCAAATGGAATTTCTTAAACATACTCTATAATATTAAAATCATGTCTAATTTTTGGGAAACAAGATGTTAAAAATCAACAACAGGCAACAAAGAAGTTAAAAGTTTTTCTAGGACTGGAGCACAGCTCTAGTAGTACAACAGTTGCCTAACATTCATGAAGCCCTCTGATTTCAATCCCAGGTACTGCAGTTAGAAAAAAAAAATGCTTTCTAATTAAGGGTGTCATCACATCCAATAATCCAACCACATGAAAATTACTTCTTAGGAAAACAAATCAAGGCCATCATAATTTCTATTATAAATAACAACTCTTAATTCTAAACTACTTCTCTGGTAGAGATCACACATAAGTAATTTTAAAAAAACCACTGAAATCAAATCACTGAGAAATCAATATATTAAGTTATTGCTGGTTATTTGCAATTTAAAGGATATTCTTGACCTCTAAAATGTTTACTATGCAATACTAGGTTTCATGGCAAGACAACTGGAAAGCTAAGCAAGGCAAAGCAATGGAGTTAAATGATCATAATCCACAACTGCCTTGCAATAGTCTGTTCATCAAGGCTTATACTACTATAAAATTACCATGCTCATCAGAAAGATTGGTTCTTCCTATACTCGTTACTTTTTAAGTTTTAATTTCTTACTTATTCATCAGCCCACACTCAAGTTTTACTATGAAGTAGTAACCGAGTAGTTCAGTGGGAGATGGCCAAATAGGGGTGTGAGATGGGAGAATGGCCCACTATGGGATATGGTATCATTTTTAAAATCACCTTAAAGGGATGTAAAAAAAAGTTGCTTCTACTCAAACTGCATGTGAATTCTACAATGCACACAATTTCCCAACAATTGCTAAGCCAGTTCTTTAAACACACAAAATTTTACTCTACTGTCAGTGACATAGTTTTCATTAATTACATTTTAGACATATTCAACATTGATCGACATACAGCATAAAGGTTTATAAGTTAATTGTTTAAAAGATCATTACTAGATCAATTACTATGAACCTTTCATTTTAGGGGATTTCAGTCATCACAGTGAGTTTAGATCAAGTTACTGGGCAAGTGACACCTGGATACAAAAAGAAAAGCAAAGAAGCTAGTGAACAAGCACACCTTTAATCAGCCTGAGGATAACATATAATTAAGGGAGACTAGATGTATAAAAATTTTTAGAGGACACCTTTGGGGGTCTAGTGTGTGGGTCCTTGGAGTTTCTGCAAAGACTGTTAATTCCAGGTGCACATCTGCACTCTCTCTATAGAATTAATAGCCTCACAACTCCCTACTCAAGACAGAACTTATAATGTATTATATACTTCATTTGTACCAGAGTAATTACATCTTTCCTACATTTTTCAGTTGCTAGTGATCTCTGATATTTCTGTTAAGTGTTCACGTGAGATCCCTACTAGTGAAGAGCTCTGGGTCTTGGGAATCAACAGTCCTTTCCTCCTTGGGTACTGGTTGTACCTTTTTTTTACAACTTAATGTGCTAAAATCTAGCAGTTACAAAAGGTGACAGTAAAGAATATAGGTGAGCTGAAAATATTTGAGCTGCTGTTTGCCACTTTTCAGTTTTTCTTTGTAAAATTTCCTAACTACACCTACACTATTCTTTCCCATTTCTGGACTTCTATTGTAAATAGCTCAACCTCAAAAGGTTAACATTTGTATGTTCTCCAATTAATAGTTTCCCACTCTAACTGGATGAGACTGCCAAGAATCTTATTCTTATACAGTATTTCCAGCTTTGACCAAAGACTCAATAGGTAATGTTGCTTTACACAAACAAGAAAGTAAAATGTTACAGGATTAAAAGCATACACAAAAGCCTGGTGCCAGTGGCTCATACTTTTAACTCTAGCTACTCAGGAGGTTGAGATCTGAGAATTGTGGTTCCAAGCCAGACCAGGCAGCAAAGTCCATGAGACTCGTCTTCAATTAACCACCAAAAAGCTGGAAGTGGAGTTGTGGCCCAAGTGGTAGAGCACTAGTCTTGAGCTTGTCCCTCAGGGACAGCACACCCAGGCTCAGAGTGCAAGAAACCAAAAATAAAACAACTCTTTTACAGAGGATTTAGTTCAATGATCTAGCATGGATGGAACATAGAAAAGATAACTACATATTCTCTGTGAATGCTTTTATCCTTTCATGTAAGAAAACAAAACCAGATGATAATTTATAGAGCCAAATAGCAAGAATATTACTTTGTGGATAAAATGATTCCCCTAACAGGAAAACACAGCATGGAGTGAATAGAAGAGACTCTGGGTCCCAAGTTTGAATTGTTCCATACTACTATGACCTGACCAAAGTCATGAATTTCACCTTTCTTATTTATTAAATGAAAAAATAAATTTTGTAGGATTCATAGGAAGACTTAAAGAGACAATGCTCATAAAGTACATGTCAGTTGCTCAAAATTACCTCCTTGTTCTTCCCTAATTTGCCACTGTTCTTTTTCTTTGTATTCCTGTCTTTTGTCTCATTACTTGTCTCCCTGTGTTTCTATTATACTCAGTCTATCTTGTTCTTTTCATTTTCCATCTCTTGAAACTCTCTTTGAAATTGTTATAGTAACTATTTTTAAATAGCCTTACTGACCACATTTAACATATTCAGTGAAATCACTCCTTTGATGAGCAAAGTAACTTGCAGAAGAAATAAAGCAAACTCTAGCAAGCATACTCCTTATGTAGATTAAGTTCATGAGCAAGGCAATACTCTTATTTACTCTTGCACTGTACAACCATACCCTCCCTACAGACCACTCTATCAAACCCAAGATAATAACACTCTTCTCTCAAGATCTTCTACACCTGTATTCTAAAATCCTCATTATATCTAAGTTGGATGACTGAACTATGCCCCGTCTCTTACTTAAATCATATACTTGGGCATTCCACAATAACTTAAGTTGAAAAAGTCACTTTGGATTCTCAGAAATAGATATGCCAGTGCTGAGCATGTAAAAAAGAACTACATCCTCTCATTTATGAACATGCTTCCTCAGGTTCTCAAGAAATATTTTATGAAGAAAAGCTAGTGGGTAAGAGGATGAAAGGGTCCTAATGGGAAAATTCTTGACTTGTTTTTTTGGGGGAGACTTTGGCTATGAGTGTGCTGGGGGTTAAAGATGGGTGCTGGCACAGCACAAATCTGAGCATACCCAGCCTTCTTACCCTGTGCTTCCCTAAAATTTTAGATTTCTGATCTTACCTACTACCAATAAGTTTTTACTCTCCACTGTACCCTTGATAGTCTATAGCTCTATTCCTTAGATAGCAAGTTTGCATCCAAGTTCTGGGACATAAATGAGGAATTAAAGTCTAAGCCATTTCCTCAATAAATTAGAAGCTGCTAGTTAAGCCTCAAAAGTCTGTTAAAAACATCAAAGTGGTATTACTCAGCCACCAATCTGAAGAGAGAACTTTGACTCAAGGTATAAATGAAACTGTAATTATATAAATATATTTATAAATATTTATACAATTATATACTTATACATAGCACTTACACAGACAAAAAAAAAGAACATTAATTCAAAAGGACTCACTGAAGAATAACAACTTTCCATGATTTCCTTGAGAAGATATATATTCCATTCTTCAGGAGGGATCCTCAAAACTCCAGCCATTAAAACCGTATTGTGTAATTGTGTACAAGCAATACACAGCATGTTTTTTTTGTTTGTTTTTAATCCCCTAGTTGCCAAGAGAACTATCTTAACGTAGATGGGAAAAAAATCTAAAGGTCTCTGAGCAATAGTTCATGTTCCTTAAGTATTAGAATTCATCTAAATCCCCAATTGACAAAATAGGTCATTTGTGTTCTTTTAATGGTTGTATAAGTTAAAAGTTCTGGTTTCGTCACCAGATCACTAATACCTCATTTGAGTACTCTAAAGCTCAAAGTAAAAACTGAGCATATAGTGATGCTGACAAGTTAAAAGCATTATATAGATTTAAGATGGCCTTTTTGAAATAATACTGAAAAGTGTTCACCAACTATTATTTGAATGTGGCTTCTGTTGGCAGAAAACCCCTGCAACATCTGATGATTACAAATAATTGTGATAACCCCCCCCTTTACTAGCTATTGTCTTATGAGCTAACTTCAAAGGTCTTCCCTCAGAGACTCTCAGTTTTGATTTCTTCTGAAAGAAAACGGTGAGGATTAAAGTCTTATCGGTCACCAGAGCCTTTCAGCAATTATTCCAACCAGGGGTAAAAAAGTGAATCAGTTCTAACCAAGGGAACATGGTTAGCAACTCTCAGCTGCATGTTTTTCTTCTTCCCCTGGGACACACATAAGTATGCCTTAAGTACATAGGACAATCAATAGCCACAGTGGTTACAATCACAAGCCACTGTACTGCATGATTATCAAACAGCTGCCTTCCTACAGATCACTGTAGACCCAGACAATGAGGAGCTAAAGGAACTAATATGCTGCACTGGCAAAAACAGCAAGCACCTCCCTACACCAATCACATTATGCTCACTAAATGTGCACTCTAGGACTAGCAGGATCAATATACTTAATAGAGTAATAATAAAGAAAGTTCTCTCAAGCTAGGACATTGAAAGCTGCCCCATGCTACACATCCTACACTGAGCACTCACTCTGCCAATGACACATATTATGGAAATAACTCTTGTAACTACAATATAGGAATCTTTTGGAATAATGATTAAATATGGTGAGCAATAATTATGAGGGAGGTATTTTCCATGTAAATGAAAGCCTAAGTATTTTGTCATGAAGGTATTTTCCTACATGTGTTTAAAGAATTTCTTTTCCCAACTACAAATGGGGGCTTACAGAAAAGGGGCTTGTTTTTATTCTGAATCTGGAAAGTTTTGTTGTTTTTCTTTTGTAAAAGAGCCTGAACACATTATCATCTGATCCCAAAGTGCTGTGCAAGTGACCGCTTAGTGGGACACACATTTCCTGCTGCCAGTACTAGGAAAGATCTTATCCTTATACTTCCATTTGGTCACCAGATTAGGGAAGAGAGAAAGAAGGGAAAAGAAGCAAATAGAAGGCAAGAGAAAAGGAGGAAAAAGTAGTAGGGGAGAAAGAGACTGAGTACAGACAAGAACAAGGAGTAAGAGAAGGCAGGTGACTTGCTTGCCCAACTTTGGCTCTATGGTCCTATGAGCCAAATGCATTACTTAATAACATGGTATCTCATGAGAAAAGGGAAAAAAGGGGTAAGCTGAGAGAGGTCAGGCCATGATGTTAATTTCTTTCTTGCACAAAGACTGTCTCTTGAGGACAAAGGCCAGCCTCCTGTAATGTAATATCATAGTCCAGATGAGACAGTTTTCTTCGAGGGAAGTTGGTGAGTAGTTCAAAGCGTTCATTTGGATATCCTTTAGATTGGACATGCTTTACCAAAGCCTATGGGAAACAAGAGAAGGATATAACATCATTAGAAATAAAGTAGAGACAAGCCTAGAACACAGAAAACAAAGGGGCATGATCTCCCTGATATATGACTGTTAACAAAGGGAGACGGAGAGACAGTAGAGACCAAGTCTGTGAATACTGTATATGTTCTTGATACATTGTATATTGCATATATGTCAACCTGACCTAGACAAGGGATAGAAAAACAGGTTGTAAGATATCATAAGAAATGTACACACTGCCCTACTATGTAACTGCACCCTCTTTGCACAACACCTTGTAAAAAAATTTATGTCCAATTAATAAAAAAAAAAAGAAATAAAGTAACAGCACATTAATGAATGAATATATGTATTTTATCATATTGGATGAAATACAAAGCATTATTCTTTCAGATATCTAAAGATTATTCATGAAGAAGGGCCAATATAAGCCTTTTAATTGAAAGATAAATCTATATCCAATAACTTTCAGTGGTACTTTATTATTAACACCAAAATACCCAAGCAAATTCAAATTTGTAAAATATTGTACCACATTTAAACATTAGTTTTCCTTCCTAACTTTATCAGGGGAAAGATATGGTCTTCATTCTATCTATGGCCAGTCTTGCTACCAATGCAGACTTCCCTTCAGTCTTTGCAGAAACCTTATCACTACAGAATAACCCATTATAATTTCTTCAATATGTCCCTCTATACAGATGTTTATCATACTTAAACATGCTCAGTCTCTTCAATCACTGTTTTCTCCCTACCTACTACTCATTCTTGCATCCAGTTTTCCAATCAAACTTCTCAAAAGAATGGTCTATACAGTAGTGCCCTTATCTCTGGGAGATAGGTCCCAAGGTTCCCAGCTAATGTCTAAAAGTAGATGGTATAGCCTTCATGTAGTATTTGTGTACACAAAGTTAGATGTATACATACTTTTTTACATATATATCTACAATAGACCTTATTATAGAGACACAGGAAAAGATTAGGAATAATAATAAAGCAGAAAATACAATATATTATAATAAAATTGCCAGCATTATTGCTCTTGGGCTTTGGGACCATTAAGTAAACAAAAAATCACTAAATAACTACTGACATTACAAGTATTTTTATAAACTTAATTATAATTTTTTGTAATAAGGGTTACTTGAACACAAGCACTATGATACTATTAACAGTTGGTCTGAAAATTGAGATGCCTAGTAACTCACAGTTGGGTAGCACACACAACCTGGACAAAGGGATGACTTACAACCTAGGTGACAGAATGGGAAGGTGCAAGGTTTCATCATATGACTCAGAATGGTATGTAATTTAAAATTTATAAATTATTTCTGAATTTCCCATTTAATGTTTTTAAACCACAATTGACTATGCTAGCTAAAATGGTAAATAAAGAGACTTACTGTACTTGCTCTGCCCTTAATCTCCTCTCTGTTTTCTCCAAACACTAAGACAGGAAGACAGTCTAGGTTATTAGCACCAGAGGCCAGATCCCATTCTAGTCACAGTCTTCAAGGACCAGCCAATAGTCAGGCACTGGTGGCTCATATCTGTAATCTTAGCTACTCAGGAGGCTGAGATTTAAAGACTGTGGTTCAAAGCCAGCCCAAGCAGGAAAGTCCATGAGACTCTTAACTCCAATTAACGGCAAGTGGCACTGTGGCACAAGTGATAGAGTGCTAGCCTTGAGCTGAAGAGCTCAGGGACAGCGCCCAGGCTGAGTTCATCAGTCAAAAAACATAACAAAATACCAGAATTTAGGCTAAGGGAATGGCTCAGCAGTAAAGCCTCTCTATCTATCTATCTATCTATCTATCTATCTATCTATCTATCTATCTATCTATCTATCTATCTATCTCTGCCAGTCCTGGGGCTTGAATTCAAGGCCTGGGCATGATCTCTGAACTTCTTTTGCCCAAGGCTAGCACTCTACCACTCGAGCCACAGTGCCACTTCTGCCTTTTTCTTTTTAAGTGGTACTGAGGAATAGAATACAGGGCTTCATACATGCCAGCCAGGCAAACACTCTTCCACTAAGCCACATTCACAGCCCTAAAAAAGCTTTCAGTGGTTCATGACTTGCCTAAGAGAAGGAAATAAACTAATTAGAAATAATATTTACCACAATCAAGTTTCCAGTTACACTGGAGCTAACATCTATAGCAAAGAACCAGGCAATGCTCACTGGACTTATTCCTTCAACTAATGACTGTTTCTCTGGAGTAGCAGTATAGCACAGTGGGAAGAGCACTTGCCTAGATTGACTGAGGCCATGGGTTTGACATTTAGCACTAACAACAACAACAAAAAGAAGTGTTTCTGCTTTCATGAAATGCTTCTAATTAGATATACTTACTAGCAATTTAGCTTGTTCAGGAAGAGTGATCTGCTCCCTTTTTCCATCTGGGTACCGCAACATCAGCTGTGCTTTTGGTCCTAAGGGAAGAGTTTAAAAAATAGTAATTATAAAAAAAAAGATATAGGAGTTTAAGAAAGATTAACTTAAAGTAATTCATTAATTCAAGTAATTCATTAATACCCAAATTTTAAGTAAAAGAAGTCTACTCTGTAACCCACCATTTACATCTACCCCCTCCACTATTCCATCTGATTTTTCAGGCGACATCTCCAGGATCTCTGTATCCACAGCTGTCAATACTTGGTGGTTAGTGGCTGTTCCCGGGTCAACTCTGGCAGGGGGCTCGGTCATAGGCCTTCTGTTTTCTTCTTTTCTATGCCCCAAATCTTTGTGAGGAGACTTTCTGGACTTGGCAAGATTCTCTATCTCCTCTTCTTCATCAGAACCACAAACAGATATGAACTCCTCACTGCCAGAAAAAAGTTCAGATTCAGATTCTTCATCTGAACGGCTATCTTGTTTTGTCTGTGTTGAATCGAAATGTGTCTCTTGCAAGGAGGCTCTGATGGCAGCTTCTAACTGGCTGTCTTCACTTGCATCTATAAGGCTCTCCTGTGAGATGCAGTCATAAAACATAGGCAGAAAGAATCAGTTAAACTAAAAAAATAATCAAGGCAAAAAGGATAAAATGCATAGTAGTCTATTTCTCATTCTTTTCCATTGAAAGTGCATACACACACACACATTTTTTTTTTTTGGTCAGTCGTGGGGCTTGAACAGTGCCTGGGCACCACCGTCCCTGAGCTTCTTTTTGCTCAAGGCTAGCACTCTACCACTTGAGACACCACTTTCCGGCTTTTTCTGTGTATGTGGTACTGAGGAATCAAACCCAGGGCCTTCATACATGCTAGGCAAGCACTCTACCACTAAGCTACATCCTCAGCCTTGAAAGCATTTTACAGTAAATTTTATGCCATATGAGGGCAAGAACTTAGTCTTACAAAGCAAAACTGAATTGTATTACCTTTAGAAGCAAAAGCTAAAAGCTATGATAGCACCTAGTACACTGTTTCAAGCATAGGCATATTTCACATGAGAATCAGGAAAACAGCCCACTCCTTTCCAAGAAAAAGGGAAAAAATTAAACTTTGAAATATAAGGCCAAAAGCACTGTTCTTTAAATTGACAAACATCAGGTGCTGGTGGCTCATGCCTATAATTCTAGCTACTAAGAACACTGAGATCTAAAGACTGCTGTTTCAAAGCTACTCAGAGCAGGAAAGTCCATGAGACTCTTATCTCCAATTAACTATCAAAAAACTGGAAGTGGCTCTGTGGCTCAAAGTGGTAGAGCGCAATCTGCTATCACTGAGTGAAATTCGAGCTCAGAGACAGTGCCCAAGCCCTGAGTTCCAGGCCCATGACCAAAAGTAGAAAAAAAAGACAGACAATAGTAAAAGATGTCTGCCTTGATCATCATTCTATTCTTCTAGCAATGATTTCTTACATACAAAGCAAAATACTAGCCAAGCATCAACTGACTTACTCCTGTAATCCTAGCTAGTCAGGAGGCTGAGATCTAAGGATTTTATTTGAAGCCAGCTGGGGCAAAAAAGCCCATGAGACTCTTAGAACCAATTAACTATGGAAACGCTAGAAGTGTTGTTGTGGCTTCAGTGTTGGAGCTCCAGCCTTGAACAAAAGAGCAAAAGGGTAGCATCCTGGTCCTGGTCCAAAAATAAGTAAGTAGCATTTCTATATACCAAAAGAGAATAGGCTAAGAATAAAATCTGGAAAACAACCCATTCACAACAGCCTAAAAACTATAAAATAACTAGGTTTCAACTTAACCAAAAAGTGAAAAATACCATAAATTCTTTAAAAACAAACTGAAGACACTGGAAGATGCAAAGACTTCCCATGCTCATGGGCCAAAAGAATAATGTAGAAATGGCTGTACTGCCAAAAAGTACCCCATAGATTTAATGAGATATCTATCAAAATGCCAATGTCATTGCTCACAGAATTAGAAAAATCAATCCAGTAATTTATATGGAAACCAGCCCTGAATAGAAAAAAACATTCTAAGTTAAGAAAGCACTGCTGGAGAAATATTACATTTCAAATTATACTACAGGAACTTAGTAACAAAAACAAATTGGTTACAGACAAAAAAAAATGACCTAAAGAGGGCTGGGAATATGGCCTAGTGGTAGAGTGCTTGCCTCACATACATGAAGCTCTGGGTTCAATTCCTCAGCACCACATATATATAGAAAAAGCCAGAAGTGGTGCTATGGCTCAAGTGGTATAGTGCTAGCCTTGGGCAAAAAGAAGCCAGGGACAGTGCTCAGGTCCTGAGCCCAAGTGCCAGGCGTGGCAAAAAAAAAAAAAAAAAAAAAAAAAAGACCTAAAGACCAAAGGAATACTATTATCAGACCCAGGAATAAAACCACACAGCTAGAGCAACCTAATTTTTAACAAAGCAATAAAAAAAATCCATTGGAGTTGGCTTTCAATGCTTTAAACCTAGCTACTCAAAGAGGATCACCATTCAAAGCCTGAAAGCTACAAGTTGAGCTGTAGATAAAATAGTAGAGCACAAGCTTTGAGCATGAAAGCTCAGAGATAGTGCTCAGGCCCTAAATTAAAGACAGGCAGACACACACAGGCACACACACACACACACACACACTCTTCCACTGGAGAAAAGACAGGGTCTCTTCAACAAAGTGCTAGGAAAACTGGCTATCTATTTGTAGGAGACTGAAACTAGATCTCTATTTCTTATCCTGTACAAAACAAAACAAAACAAAAATCAATAAAACTTAAAACCTGAAACTATTCTGACTACTGAAAAAACACAGGGAAAATCTTGGAGCTTATGGGCACAGGTAATTATGTTCTGAATAGGATTACACTTGTCCAGAGGATGGGAGCAAAACCTGACAAATAGGACTACATCAAATGAGAGAGCTTCTGCAAAGCAAGGAAACAATGGTCAGAACCAAGAAGAAAACACAGAATAGGAGAAAAGCTTCTGCAGCTAGTCAACAGATAAAGGACTAATATCCAGCATATACAAAGAACTCAAAAAATTAAACAGCAAGAGAATCATCGAGTTAACAAATGGGCAAGCAAATTGGACAGTTGTCAGAAGAAAAAATGCAAATAGCTATAAAAGACACAGAAGAAATATTTAACATCATTAGCTATAAAGATCAGGCATTTCAAAGCTACACTAAGATTCCATCGCAGTCAGAATGGCAGCTATCAAGAAAACAAACAACAAATGCTGGAGAGGATGTTAGGAAAAGTAACTCTCATACACTGATAGTGGGAACCATGGAAATCAGTATGGTAGTTTCTTTTAAAGACTAAAAATAGGCTTTCCTTATAAACCTGCCATGCTACAATGGAGCATGTATCAAAAGGACAATAACTCAACACCCAAGAAAGATACCTGCATATCCATATCTACTGCAGCACTGTTTACCATAACCTCACGGAATCAACAAAGGTGCCCAACAACAGACGGATAGCACACACAAACATACATATCACACTAAAGACTATTACACAGCCATAAAGAGAAAATATCACATCATTTGTATGAAAATGAATGCAATTAGAAAATGTCATTAGGGGCTGGGGATATGGCCTAGTGGCAAGAGCACTTGCCTCGTATACCTGAAGCCCTCGGTTCGATTCCCCAGCACCACATATACAGAAAATGGCCAGAAGTGGCGCTGCGGCTCAAGTGGCAGAGTGCTAGCCTTGGGCAAAAAGAAGTCAGGGACAGTGCTCAGGCCCTGAGTCCAAGGCCCAGGACTGGCAAAAAAAAGAAAAAAAAAAAGAAAATGTCATTAAACAAGACATGACAAGCTCAAAACACAAGCTAAAAATGTTTTTGTTCATATAGAGGAAGCTAGACCTAACAGATATGCACATCCATGGACATGGACATGACATATATACATACATATATCCATATACATAATTATATATATATGCATATAGAACATGAATTTAACTAAAGGACTACTTAGGAGAACAAGGGAAAGAGGAAAAGAAAGAGGGTAAATAATTTTGGAATACATTGTAACTACATATGAAAACAGTATAAAGTACCTCAATGAAAGCAATTGGTAAGAGGGGGCTGAGGAAGCAGGGAAAGAGAACCAGAATGTGTATGGGGGGGAGGTAAGTATTAAAGGGAGGGGATTGGGCTAACAAGAAAAATGAAAGAAGATGAATATGATGGAAGTAGATTATTCTATTTTCATAGATGTTAACTATGAAACCTTATGAAACTGTTCTAGAATGAGTGACAGGAGAGTGGCAGTGAGATTAACTAGAATATACTCTGTGTGGAAATGTAACAATGAAATCCTCCTGTAACTAGTGTAAATATAAAAAAAATAGAGGTTACAGGCTACAAGGTCAGTGTACAAGAACTGGAAAATATTGCTGAGAGAAATAAAAGACAACTAAGTTGTATGCCATGAACAGATGTATAGATTCAATCATTAGGCTGGTAATTCTCCTTAAAACACTACATAGAGCCAAGCAAATCTAATAAAATTTTCAGACACTTTTTGTACAAAGTGCCAAGCTGGGTTCTCAAATTTATATGAAAAGGACCAAAATAACCAGAACAATTTTTTTTAAGCTGGAAGTATTAAACCACATGTTTTCATCATAAAACTAGAGATGTTGAAATATTAGAGAAATATTGGTAAAAAGGACACTGGAAGTAACAATTCATACATACATCTGCACAAATATAAAGTTTATTTCTGACCAGAGGCAAATTCAATGGAGAAAAGGAAATTTATTTCAACAAGTACTGAGACAAAAATATAACCTTATGTAAAAAAAACAAACAAACACCAAAAACATATTCAAGAGGCCAGAGATATAACTCAGTTGGAGGAATGCTTTGCTTAGCATGCAACTAGGCCTTTGGTTAAATCACTAGCATCCAACAAATCCAATTTATCCATACCATATCATCATATACAACAATTAATTCAAAAGGAAGCACAGACTCAAGAACTAAATCTATTTTTTGGGGGGGTGTGGAGAACTTGAACTCAGAGGCCTGGGTACTATCCCTGAGATTTTTTGTTCAAGGCTGGTGCCACAGCTCCATGTCAGGCTTCTTAGTAGTATTAGAAATAAGATTACACAGACTTTTTTTCTGTCTGGCTGGTTTTAAACCATGATCCTCAGATCAAGCCTCCTGAGTAGCTAGGATTACAGGTATGAGCCACAAGCACCCACTCAGGAACTAAATCTACTTTTGAAAAGATGTGACACAGAAACCACAAAATATAAAATGGAAAATCGGATTTCATCAAAACTTTTCAGTTGTGTTCTTCAAATGACGCTACAGAGAACCTTGGAATCCAGTCATATGGTTCCAGGAAGACTGCTACTGAGGAAACACCTCAAATGCTCAGAATACATAGTTAAAACACACAAGATGATAAATCTGCAAATCAGGTGGGTTTACTCCATTATAGAAATGAACAGACAAACCATAGATCGAAAGAAAACATCTGGAAACCATGTATATATAACAGAGGGCTTATATTCAGAATATGAAAAGAATCTACACAACTCAATTAATAACTTTTTTTTTTTTTGCCAGTCCTGGGGCTTGAACTCAGGGCCTGAGCACCGTCCCTGGCTTCTTTTTTTGCTCAAGGCTAGCATTCTCCCACTTGAGCCACAGTGCCACTTCTGGCTTTTTCTGTTTATGTGGAATCAAACCCAGGGCTTCATGCATGCTAGGCAAGCACTCTACCACTAAGCCACATTCCCAGCCCCAACTCAACTTTTTAAAAGTTGATCTGAATTAAAGAGAGGTAAATAAACCACTGAGATACAGAAAGAGTAAAAAAGCACTTGAGAAGATGCTCATCATTACAATGGCAATACTATAAACTTTAAATATACCCAGTTTTTATTTATCTCACATGAATTGTACTTCAATAAAGTATAAAACTTTAAAAAGTAAACTTAAGCCTATCTTTTCAGGAGGCTGAGATCTGAAGACTATGGCTCAAAGCCAGCCAAGGCTGGAAAGTGTGTGAGACTCCTATCTCCAATTAACTAACAAAAAGCCAATGTGGAGGTGTGGTTCAAGTGGTAGAGTGCCAGCCTTGACCAAAAGAGAATGTGAGGTCCATAGTTCAAGACTTAGTACTAACAGGTGTAGCCCCATGCACGCAAGCCTCACACACATACTCACAGAGTTTGGCAAATTCAATTTACATCACAATATAGCAACTCATAGACAGCTATCACTCTAACACAGTTATCAGACTTAGATATGCAAAAGACAAGCAACTACCTTAGGGCAATTTAAGAAACATTTTTTCAATAAAAAGAATATTAGAAGGGAGTGACTTTAGTTTACTCAAAAGACTGAGATCTGAGGATTTCAGTTCAAAGCTATCCAGGCAGGGAAGTCTGTGAGACTCTTATTTGGAAGTAGAGCTGGGGCTCAAAGTGGTAGAATGCTAGCCCTGAGTGAAAAAGCTCAGGCACAGCACTCAGGCCCTGAGTTCAAACCAATCGGGCAAACAGACAAAAAAAAAAATTACCCTTTACTGCTGTTTCTTAATTAGATACTAACCCTAATATGATAACTTAAGGAACTGTTTAATCACTACACAGTATGGACTGCCAAAGTTACAGGCTCAAGCCAGGCGCTGGTGGCTCACGCCTGTAATCCTAGCTACTCAGGAGGCTGGGATCTGAGGATTGCGGTTCAAAGCCAGCCCGGACAGGAAAGTCCGTGAGACTCTTATTATCTCCAATTAATTACCAGGAAATTGGAAGTGGAGCTGTGACAAGTGGTAGAGCATGGGCTTTGAGCTGAAGAGATCAGGGAAAGTGCCCAGATGCAGAGTTCAAGTCCCATGACCAGAAAAAAAAAATATTACATGCTCACTGCCATGTGAGACTTGTATTTTTACCTGTATTTTTTGAAGGTCTCTTACTTGAAATTAATCATATTATCAAAGAGCCTATCTAATAATAGCATGTTATAGAAATTAAGCATAGAGGGCTGGGAATGTGACTTAGCAGGAGAATGCTTGCCTAGCATGCATGAAGCCCTGGGTTCGATTCCTCAAGCACCACAAAAACAGAAAAGGCCAGAAGTGTCACTGTGGCTCAAGTGGTAGAGTGCTACCTTGAGCAAAAATAAGTCAGGGACAGTGCCCAGGCCCTGGGTTCAAGCTTCAGGACTGGCCAAAAAAAAAAGGAAAAAAATTAAGTATAGAAACAACCTCTGAGAGAGACTAGTTACAAGAAGAATAAATAATGTTTCTTGTGACTGCAGTGAGAAGATGGGCATTTAAGATGTAGTATATCCACAGATGGTAACCATTCAGGACTTACATTACTTTACCATATTAACATCTAACATTTTACTTATGACACTTCTTACATACAGTTTCACATATTATATACAATATATAAAGGTTATAAGCTTGAGAACCAAATACACGTAATTATTCATTACCACTTTCTATTTATACTTACTGATCGGGCACATTTTTTGGGGGGACTGCTAGAAAGTCCATCCAGTTGCCCATGTTCACCCAGAAATCCTGTCACTTGGTCCAAGAAAGAAGACACATCTAATTGGTGCCACTCTACTAGCTTCTGACCTAAATATTAAAACCAGGATATATAAACATAATAAAATCAGTATTTTTCTAAGCATTTTTATTAAGTATTTGTGTTGGAAAATGTATAGTTAACTCCTCCCTCATTTCCCCCCTTCTTCTCCCCTATAACTAACTTTATAACTTGGAGATGGCATCAACTAAAACCCACCTGACAGATTCCTATCCATCATGTTAGGGCCAGCTGCTCATATAATTTTTGGCCATTTAGGAAGAAGAAATTTAAACAAAGCAGTATCTACGTAAAATGCAAACTTCTGCTTTTCTCTAGTGTGATTACAACCAAAACATGAACCTTAACATTTTAACAATGAAAATCTTTACAAACTGATGACAAGGGCTGGGAATATGGCGTAGTGGTAAAAGTGCTCGCCTCATATACATGAAGTCCTGGGTTCAATTCCTCAGCACCACATATATAGAAAAAGCCGGAAGTGGCGCTGTGGCTCACATGGTAGAGTGCTAGCCTTGAGTCCAAGCCCCAGGACTGGCAAAAAAACAAACAAACCAAACTGATGACAAAAATGAGCATATTACCTATTTTTTGGAAGAACATAATAATATAAACACAAAATCCTGACATCTCCCAAGTTAGGAGAAGCAGATTCCCTTCCTAGATGTCTAAGTAACTATAAAGGGAAGGAACAAGAAGACTACACTTAATTACTGTAATGCTGAAAAGAGATTCAGTCATTTTAAACATCAACTATTTTGGTAACTTTAAAATAAATAGGTTAAAGGCTACAAATCGCTGTAAATCTTACCTGTCCGTGGGTCCAAGATGGAAACATATGGGAAGTCCCCTAGCTTATAAAACTGTATGTATCTCTGACCTTCCTCACTGTCATGGTAAACCTGTTAAATCATTGACATGAACAAAAAAATGTTACCCTCTAAAAAAGGGACCAATTATAATATCATATGCCAATAGCAATTCAAATATATTTTTGATGTGATATCACACTCCAATGTTAAAGAGAAAATGAAGGTCACTTGGTGTGAATTCCTTCAACTTCCTGCCTGGCATGTGACCCTTCTGGAAATTTGGCATAAACATATCTATCTATTCTTCCTTCTTTCCCAGTTTAGAGGAAGTGCTGCCCATCTTGTTCAAGCATGTGTCCACCTACGTCATTACTAGTCTTCAAACATACACGTATCTTGCTGGACATGGTGGGCACCTATAATCCTAGCAATAGGGGAGAATGAAACCAGAATGGACAACTTAGTGAGACCTTATCTTAAAGTAAACTAAAAATAAACCTTAAAATCTTAAACTAAATATAAAATAAAAAGGGTTTTGGTTGGAGGCATGGCTCAGTAATCCCACACCAGCCGACCAAGCTTGAAGCTCTGAGTCCAAACTCTGGTAACAAGCCAAAAAAAATAAAGTGTTTAGTGGTGGCATACATGCCTAGCCTGATCAAAGCCCTGGGTTTAACCCTCAGTACCAAAAGAAAACTATATATCTTAATAAATCACAATATATTATGATTATAAGCACAAGAGCTAACATTATTAGACAGAGATGTCCAATATTTGCTGAGGAAATAAAAGGAATTTTACCATTAAAAACAGTCATTGAATTCAGGAACTATATAAAACATGAACTGGCAAATTAATATTGTTATCTCTTAAAACAAGGGAAAAATAAGTTTATTCAAAGCTACTTTCTTTTTCTTTTTTTTGCCAGTTCTGGGGACTTCAACTCTGAGCCTGGGAGCTGTTCCTGAGCTTCTTTTGCTCAAGGATAGTGCTCTACAACTTGAGTCACAGCTCTACTTCCTGTTTTTTTGCTTTGTTTTGTTTTTGTTGCCAGTCTGGGGCGTGAACTCAGGGCCTGAGCACTGTCCCTGGCTTCTTTTTGCTCAAGGCTAGCACTCTACCTCTTGAGCCACAGTGCCACTTCTGGCATTTTTCTATATATGTGGTGCTGAGGAATCGAACCCAGGGCTTCATGTATACGAGGCAAGCACTTTACCACTAGGCCATATTCCCAGCCCACGTACTTCCTGTTTTTTTGTGTGTGTGATTAATTGGAAATGAGTCTCATGGAATTTCCTGCCCAGGATGGCTTTGAATCACGATCCTCAGATCTCAGCCTCCCAAACAACTACAATTACAGGCATGAGCCACTGGTGCCCAGCATTGTATATCTAACGATAATAAAAATACAATTTAAAAAACATTAAAAATTTAAAAAGCAAGTTAATTTCATCTTTTTTTTTTTTTTTTTTTTATGACAACCCTGGGGCTTGATGCAGGGCCTGGGCACTGCCCCTGAGCTTTTGTGCGCAACACTAGCACTCCAGTATGTCAGCCAGAGCTCAGCGTCCAGCTTTTTGGGTGCTTAATTGGATATAAGGGTTATGGACTTTTCTACCTGGGCTAGCTTTAAACCACGATTCTAAGATCTCAGCCTCCTGAGTAACTAGGACTATAGATGTGAGCCTGTAATTATGTAAGTGGTTCAAACTCAAGCTAAACCCAGGTCTTAAATGTTTTTCCAGTTCTGCAAGATGATCTTCACATCTATATTGTTCAAACTAGTATAAAAATAGACAAATAAAATAGTAGACATGTCAGGCACTGGTGGCTCTTGCTTGTAATCCTAGTTACTCAGGAGTGTGGGGACTGCTCTCTCTGCTCCGGCTCAAGTGCTCATTTCTTTCTCTCTTATTATCCTCGCATCGCCTTCTACCCCAACCCTCGGCCTGCAGGTTTGTCGGGGTGAGACGTGGGGATGTCTCCGTCCTGGCGGGCGCGCGACCCGCGTGGTAATGTGACCGCTATCCTACTCTGGAAGCAACGGACATAGACCACGGGTCAGCCTCTGAGAGCGAACTAACTTTATTGAGAGAGGGGCAAGGGTAGATGATCAGGGGAAGGGGGTTGGCCAGGATTCCCATAGGCCATGAGCTGTCAGGTGACCTCCAAGGGGCTGGTCACTTGACCTCCAAGGGGCTACGTCACTCTGAGCGCGCCAAACCAGGGCGGGCTGGTAGGCGCCAGGCTGGCTGCCAGCTAAGTCGGGGGTCTCTTATCGGACCGGTTTCTCCAGATTCCAATGTAGAGAGGATGGAAGGGCTGCATTCCCCAGCTGGGGGAGGTGCCTCAGGCCCCTTCCATCTAGGGGGGAAGATGGACCCCAACACAGGAGGCTGAGATCTGATGACAGTGGTTCAAAGCCAGCCCAGGCAGGAAAGTCCATGAGACTCTTATAGCCAATTAACCACCAGAAAACCAGAAGAGGTGCTGTGGTTCAAAGTGGCAGAGCTCTTGCCTTGAGCAGAAAGAGCTCAGGGACAATGCCAATGCCCTGTGTTTGAGAGAGAGAGAGAAAGAGAGAAAGAGAGAGAGAGAGAGAGAGAGAGAGAGAGGAGAGAGGAGAGAGAGGAGAGAGAGGAAAGAGAGAGAGAGAGAGAGACAGAGGAGAGAGATAATAGCTACATTAAAGCACCTAAAATTGGCTAGTCCATACTGAGATGTGCCATGAGTGTAAATACACACTTTTTTTTTTCTTCAGGGTAGGAGAATAGAGTACTGGAGTTTGCACTCAGGGCCTAGCACATGCCAGGCAGGTGCTCTACCATTAATCATAACCCCAGCTATATACCATATCTTGAAGACATAACACCAAAATAAAATAAAACCACAAAAACAAAAGATAACACCAATACAAAAATATGTAATATTTTCATATTCACGGATTGGGTGTGTGTGTGGGACTTGAACTCAGGGCTTGGGCACTGTCCCTGAGCTTCTTTTGCTCAAGGCTAGTGCTCTACCACTTAAGCCATACCTCCACTTCTGGTTTTCTAGGGGTTAAATGGAGCTAAGAGTCTCACAGACTTTCCTGACTGGGCTGGCTTGGAACTGTGATCCTCAGATTTTAGCCTCCTGAGTAGCTAGGATGATAAACATGAGCCATATTCACTGATTTATTACATGCAATTTTGACCAAGTGTGGTCCCAAGGGAAGGAGTGACAAAAAGAAATGTCCAAAATGAAATGGACTCATAGAAGTAGAACTGTTGTGATTCAAAGTGGTAGAGCACTAGCCTTGAGTAAAAAAACTCAGAGATAGCACCTAGGCCCTGAGTTCAAGTCCCACAAAGCTAGGCACCCATGGCTCACACCTGTAATCCTAAGGCTGAGATCTAAATATCATGGTTTGATGTTTGATGTCAGCTCGGGTAGGAAAGTCTGTGAGACTATTATCTCCAATTAGACATCAGAAAATCAGATGGTTCAAGTGGTAGAGCACTTGCCTTGAGAAAAAGGCTCAGTTCAAGCCCCATGACCACCACCACCACCAACAACAACAAAAAAGAAATAGTACTCATTACCTGACTTATATAACTGTAACAGCTCTGTATGTCACCTTTATAATAACAACTTAAAAAGTAAAATAAAATAAAATAAAATAAAGGCCTAGGAGTGTGGCTTAGTGGTAAAGTGCTTCTCTAGCATGCATGAAGCCCTGGGTCTGATTCATCAATGCCACATAAACAGAAAAAGCTGGAAGTGGTGCTGTGTGGCTCAAGTGGTAGAGTGCTGGCCTTGAGCAAAAAAGAAGCTCAGGGACAGAGCCCAGGCCCTGAGTTCAAGCCTGAGGACCAGCAAATTAATTAATTTAAAATTTAAAAACAATTTAAATTCCTGTGCTCATCATATTACAGCTCAGTAGATGGGCAGAAGCTCTCAGTCCCAGGTTATCAGTTATCGTCAGTTGTGTTTAAATCATTGTGGTGCTTAATGGATAATGTTGCACTTATAACACCTTTTAATGAAACCTGATTTTAAATTGTCTTTTCCTTCTAAGGGGTTTCTTCAGTGTTTGCTGTTGTACTTATAATTGTTATTAAAAACCAAATCAAGTAATAAAAGAAAATCATGTGGCATCTGATGTTTCCTTGCCTTTAATTTAATAAAAAATATGCCCCAAGAACCATATGGTGCCCAAAAAGTTAAAAAATTAAACCAACACCATTGTATACTGAGCTCTATTGTCCTGAGCGTTACAGTTTTTACTTAACAGTGGTTTCCTTGGAACCACATTCACACAGATATGAAGGATATATTGTGGGAGGAGGAGCAGGTACTGGGTTTAAACTCAGGGCCTCCTGTCTCCTAGATTTGTTTTCTACTACTAAGACATGCTTCTAGTAACAAAATATGTTAAAGGTAATTGGAGAGTGAGTAATTTTAAATGTCACAACAAAACATTCCATGTACAACTAATAAAAAATAAAAGAAAGACAACTGGAGCTGTTATGCCATTTTCTACATGGGAGGCAGAAATAAATCCTTGCTAAAAACCTCCAAAACAAGTTAATTTCACCTGTTTCTTTTACCTTTCTTTTTTTTTTTTTTTTTTGACAGTCTGGGGAGCTTGGGACTCAGGGCCTGAACACTGTCCCTGGCTTCTTCTTGCTCAAGGCTAGCACTCTACTTCTTGAGCCACAGCGCCAGTTCTGGCCTTTTCTGTTTATGTGGTGCTGAGGAATGGAATCCAGGGCTTCATGCATGCATGGTAGGCAAGCACTCTACCACTAAGCGACATTCCCAGTTTCTCTCTGACTATTTTTAACATGGCTACTAGAAAGTTTCAAATTATGTAACCAGCTTAAACGATATTTTACAGATGCATTTTTCACTCTATCAAGGCACTTCTGAGATATGAGGGATGGATGGCTTGGGAGTTCTTTATTGTTGTCCCATCATTTACTGCTACTATTTCAGTAGTTTGCATGCTGTAATTTTACATGCTATAATTCTATCATCCAATTTGATAACCCAATTCCTCCTTCCCAACATCCCACACTACACAAATGAAATACTACAGAAGTTTTGTTTAGTTGTTTTTCTCACCTGCCAGAAAATGAAATGCTCCCGGATGATATTCTTTACAGCTTCATTGCTCCATACATCACGATTGAGGCACTGGCATGCAAAGTCTTGTACATTTTGAATGTTTATCATCAGCCACTTATTCTGCATTTGGCCACACTCTTTGGCCTGTTAAGAGTGAAGTCATACAACATTAGTTAAATACAGTTTGTCTTCACAGTGTGGCTCAAGCTTATAATCCTAGTTATCTAAGAGTGGAGATTGGGGGAATTGAGGTTCAAGGCTAGTCCAAGCATGAAAGTACCCAAGACTCCCTCTCCCTCTCGATCAATGGTTGGGCAGGGTGATCTGTGTGTTGTCCCAGCTACAGGGGAAGGGGAAGCACAGTGGTACAACCTGCCACCCCCAGTGACACAAAGAACAAAACCTAGGCCAGTGTGAGCATTAAGTGATGGCTCAAGTGCAGAGCACTCGAATAGCAAGACTAAGGCTGAGTTTAATCCCAATACCATCTACTTGGTAACTATTTCAGAATGACAAAGTTGTCTTTTCCATTTAAATATTAATTACTTTATGTTGTCTTATTTGCCTCAAAAGCACTTTTGTAATATTTCCATATACCATATTCATCTCAATTACTGGGCATGTTATTTTATAGAACCAAGCTAAACACTTTAGTAAAAGCTGCATTTATTTTTCCTCTTAGAACTGGTTTCCTGGGAGGAGTTAAAAAAATCACACTTATACCCCGCTGTACATCACCTTTATAATAACAATAAAAAATTATTTTAAAGCTTGTTTTTCCCAAGACAATGGGTTCAGCAGGGGCTTGCTCGTGGAGGATGTGAGTCTGCGGTCTTCAGTGCATGTTCAACCTCTCCCCACCTCTGAGCCTCAATAAAGAGGCTTGACTGCCCCCCAAAAAATTATTTCTTAAAAATCACACTCATGATTCCTTGTTCCTTGACAGCAACTTTGTTCCATTTAACTTCCTTGACTATAGCACAGAGATTTAATAAGAGATTTGATAAATGAATATACTGCCGTAACTGAGGGAAAAGATTTGAGAATAAAACATGATGGTGGTGTGGAACAAGAACTTTCTTTAGAGACTGGAGAGCATATGTCTCTGTAACACCACTTATAAGTCTGTCACAACTATAACACAAGGAAAAAGGCAGGAAAACCTGAAAACGAATAAAAGTACAGAGTTCAAAGATGGGCTGGGAGCTGGTAGCTCACACCTGTAATCCTAGTTACTCAGGAGGCTGAGTTCTGAGAATTCTGGTTTGAAACGAGGACAGGTAGGAGAGGACAGGTAGGAAACTCTGTGAGACTATCTCTAACAAATTACTCAGAAAAGGCCGGAAGTGGTGCTGCAGCTCAAGCAGTAGAGCTCTAGCCTTGAGCAAAAGAAGCTCATGAAGGGCTGGAAATGTAGCTTACTGGTACAGTGCTTGCCTAGCATGTATGAAGCCCTGGGTTTGATTCCTCAATACCACATAAACAGAAAAGGCCAGAAATGGCACTGTGGCTCAAGTGGTAGAGTGCTAGTCTTGAGCAAAAGAAGCTCAGGCAGGAACAGTACCCAGATCCTGCATTCAAGCCCCAGGACTGGCAAGAAAAAGAAGAAACAACAATTCAGGGAGAGTGTCCAGGCACTGAGTTCAAGACTACGGACCCAAAGGGAGAAAAAAAAAAAAGTCCAAGTTAGGAGGATCAGAGCCCAGGCTCTAGGTTCCTGAAATCTTGTATTTTTAAATAGTGTTTATTAACTAACATTCACTCTAGGAATCAAGAGCATCAAACTCATTCATTCAACAAGTATTTACTGAATAACTACCACATCTCAGAAACTTACAAGTGTTGAAATTAACAAAATACAAAATCCATGCTTTCATGAAATATACAATGGTGAGAAACTTGCAGAGGAAGCCTCCATTTAGAAAGATATGGCAGACAAACACTGAAATTCAGGTGAGAGAGCAAAAGAAAGGGTGACATTGTCCAAGAATTGTACTCATTACTTGACTTATGGAATTGTAACCCCTCTGTACAATATCCGAATAATAACAATGAAATTATATATTTTAAAAATCCAGGGCTGGCTGGGGATTTGGCCTAGTGGCAAGAGTGCTTGCCTCGTATACATGAGGCCCTGGGTTCAATTCCCCAGCACCACATATACAGAAAATGGCCAGAAGGGGCGCTGTGGCTCAGGTGGCAGAGTGCTAGCCTTGAGCAAAAAGAAGCCAGGAACAGTGCTCAGGCCCTGAGTCCAAGGCCCAGGACCGGCAAAAAAAAAAAAAAAAAGAGTTGAAGCGTTTGGGCCTTGCTTTATTTCTCCTTCTGTCCTCAAGTCCCCCTGTCTTCTTGGCTCATGATTAAAGATTTTGACCTAAAGCTTTGCTCTCTTTCCATTAAAAATCCAGGTGATGGGGCTGGGAATGTGGCTTAGTGGTAGAGTGCTTGCCTAGCATGCATGAAGCCCTGGGTTTGATTCTTCCTCAGTACCACATAAAGAGAAAAAGCTGGAAGTGGTACTGTGGCTCAAGCTTGAGCAAAAGGAAGCCAGGGACAGTGCTCAGGCACTGACGTCAAGCCCCAGGACTGACAAAAAAAAAAAAAAAAATCTAGATGATATACAGAGGTGAACCAAGTGTGTGAAACGAACCAAATGTAATAGAGAAACAACTCAAATGGGCTAGATAGAATGCATATGTGAAAACTGAGCTCTCAAGATGGTCCCACACATGTGAACCTCAAGCCACGGTCCAAAATAAGAGAAAGCCAAACATTAGGGTTAGTGAAAACAGAGAAGCCTGATGTGCAAAATCCTGTCCCCAACCCCACACTGGAATAGTAGCAGAAGCTAAAGCAGTGCTTTTCTCCTTTGCCTTGCTGCCCATTGTGTCTCTCTTATATCAAGCTTCCAAAAAAACCTTATTTTTACCCTATTCTTCTGACCAGCTACACACATACATACACACACACACACACACACACACACACTCACTTCATAACAAAACCTTTCTTGAAAATGATGCTATTCACATTGACAAATTACTATCAGGAGAAGTCTTGAATAAGTGTTGCATTAAATGTGCAGCACAAGGACTATAGTTACTATTGTAATGGCTGGTGATGCAGCTCAGTGATAAGAGTGCATACCTTATATGTCCAAGGCCTATGATTTCATTGCCAGCATGCAAACAAGTACACAAACAACAACTGTATGTCATACTGAAAATGTACTGAGAGTAGATTTTTTTGCATTTAATTAAGCCATTTATTGCTTCAAATGTGTCACCATGAACATTTAGATAAACACTCTACAAGCAGTAAGGCCTTAATTTTCACCACCTATAAATTGTGAACCACATTTGAACTTATATACGACCAAGTGTTACATGAATATTGTACAACAAAATTTTTGAATGCCCTTGGTGTAAAGATCGACAGAGAATACTAGTAACTGGCCACTTTTTAAAAATGAGGTAGTTTTATGTTTGGCCCATTATATATTTATCTATATAATTAACAGGTTCTACTCATTACTAAACACTTGCACATAGTCATGGTTTTGTTCTTTATATACAATTCGTAACATATTCCGTTTCAGTTCAGAACTTGTCAAAGTATTTCTGAATGATGTTATAAAAAGTAGAATTAGAAAACAAGGGGTTGTAGTAGCTAGAAACAAATGATCCTGACTCAGCCAAAGACCTTCCTCTGAAAATAAGGCTGTCCATAAGGCTTTTCCCTTTTATTTCAACTAGTTTCAGAAAACTCAAATTATAAAATGAGAAGATGTTACCTATTCACATGAGCAACTCCAGGCAACATACTAATAAGCTAACTGAACATCATACTAAGAGAGTACTTCTTAAAGGCTTATAATAGTACCATGAAAATACTATCATGAAATCATAATACCCATGCTACTACAAAATCATGAGTACCCAAATTGAAATCTAACTTTTGGAGGAGGCGGAAAGTTTTAAGACCACAGTAGTTCAGCCTCACAGACCTCAAAGCTGGAAGAGACCTTTGACATCTCTGTCCTGAGAGTAGATTTTTAGATGGTCTTAACCACAGGGGAAAAACGGGGGGAAATAGGGGTTAATGTGATTTTTTTTTTTTTGGCTAGTTAATTGAAGATGGACCTTTCTGCCTTGCTGGCTCTGAACCTCAATCTTCTGATCTTAGTCTCCTAAGTAGCTAGAATTATAGGCTTGAGCCACCAATGCTAAGCACAGCACATGTCCTCTTTCTTAAATGTAGATAGTATAGATGAGATTAAAAATATTCCATATTTATCTTGCTGACCCTGGGTTATTTTAACACCATAATATCAGTTCTGTCCATTTTCCTGCAAACAACATAATTCTGTTATGTTTGAATAATACTCCAGTGTGTGTGCGTGTATCATTTTGTTTATGAATCATTGATTAGCATCTAGACTGATTAGATAATTTGGCTTTATAAATAATGTCACAAAAAACATGGGTGTACAGGGATCTCTAGTGTAGCCTGATTCTTTCAAGCATATATGAGTCATATAGCTAAATATATAAAATATATATAAATGTATAAAATATATATCAGGCACTTCTAATTTTCTTTCTTTTTTTGTGTGTGTGTGTTTTGTTTTTTTCCTAAGACCTGGGGGATCAAACTCAGGGCCTGGGAGTGCTCAAGGCTAGTGCTCTACCACTGGAGCAACAGCTCTATTTCTGGGTTTTGGCTGTTAACTGGAGATTATAAGTCTGACAGGCTTTCAAGCCCAGGCTGGATTCAAACTTAGATCCACAGATTTTAGCCTCCTGAGTAGCTAGGATTACAGGTATGAGTCACTGGTGTGGCTTGTTTCCTCTTGTTTTCTCAATGAAAGATAATCTAGGGTGATATGGAATCTCAGCACAGTTTTCTTTCCTTTTTTGGCAATACTTAGATTTGAACTCAAGGCCTGCTAGGGAGGGTCTCTACAAGTAAGTCATGCCTTCAAGTGCTCAATGTAATTTTGATTTTATTACCCCAATGGCTAATGATATTGAACTTTTCTAATGTATTTACTGGCAATTTGTACTTCTTTTGAAAACTGTCTACTAAATCCATTTATTCATTTACTGACTGGATTATTTGTGTTTTGGTGTCTAACTTTTTGAGTTCTTCATACATTGTGATTATTAATTCCTTATCAGATGAATAGCTGGCAAAGATTATTCTTACTTTCTGTAGACTGACTCTTCACTAGTTTTTCCTTTGTTGTTTTTTAATTTGATGTAATACCATTTGTCAATTCTTGCCATTATTTCCTGAACTGCTGAAGTCCTGTTGAAAAAGTCATTACCTATGACTTTAATCTTTTTTTTTTTTCTTGGTGGTGGAGAGCTATGCTTAATTGAAGATAAGAGTCTCACAGGGCTGGGAATATGGCCTAGTGGCAAGAGTGCTTGCCTCGTATACATGAAGCCCTGGGTTTGGTTCCTCAGCACCACATATATAGAAAAGGCCAGAAGAGGTGCTGTGACTCAAGTGGTAGAGTGCTAGCCTTGAGCGAAGAGGCAAAGGACAGTGCTCAGACCCTGAGGTCAAGCTCCAGGACTGGCAAAAAAAAAAAAAGTCTCACAGACTTTCCTGCTTAGAGTGGCTTCAAACCATGATCTTCATATCTCAGCCTCTTGAGTAACTAGGATTACAGGCATGAGCCACCAACACCCAGCTTAAATTGACTTTTGTACAGAATGAGAGAGATCTAGTTTGGTCTTCTATATGTGTACATCCAACTTCCCTAGTACCATTGCTCAAGAGGCAATCTTTTCTACAGAGTATGTTTTGGGCATCTTTGTTGAGCATCCAGTGGATACATTTTATTTTTAGGACTTCTATTATATTCCATTGGTTTATACGTCTGGTTTTGTGCCCTAATAAGAACAAGGCCCAGGGGCTGGGAATGTGGCTTAGTGCTTGCCTAGCACAGAGCCTTGGGTTTGATTCCTCAGCACCACATAAACGCAAAACGCCAGAAGGGAGCTGTGGCTCAGGAGGTAAAGTGCTAGCTAGCCTTGAGCTAGGAACAGTGCTAGGAAAAGAAGCTATGGGCAGTGCTCAGGCCCCGAGTCCAAGCCCCAGGATTGGCCAAAAAAAAGAAGAAGAAAGAAAAAGAATGAGGCCCAGATTTCAAACACCAGTACTTAAAATAAAAAGTCAAACTCCAAAACCAAAAACCATCAGAGTTCAACTTCAATTATGGAGCTGACATGTATATGTATGTGTATTTTCTCTGGCCTCCATCACAACAGAAAGATATTGTATACCTAAAATTCAACTGGTTCTATGGAATGTTATTACAGTTCAAAAGAACAATTAAGGGCTGGGAATATGGCCTAGTGGTAAAAGTGCTTGTCTCGTATACATGAAGCCCTGGGTTCGTTTCCTCAGTACCACATATATAGAAAAAGCCAGAGGTGGCGCTGTGGCTCAAGTGGCAGAGTGCTAGCCTTGAGCAAAAAGAGGCCAGGGACAGTGCTCAGGCCCTGAGTTCAAGCCCCATTACTGGCAAAAAAAAAAAAAAGAACAATTAATATCCTAGCTACCACACAAAAGCAAATATGAATAGCTCAATATCATAGAATCTAAAATTCTAACTAAGCACATTCAAGTTTTAATACTATGTTCCTATTAATATATTCTCTCTAGTACATTCCATGTTACCACTGAAACCCAACATCTAATTTTTTTTCCTTACTAAATTGAGAACTTTTACCATTTTATTCACTTATTTATTTATTTTTTGCCAGTCCTGGGCCTTGGACTCAGGGCCTGAGCACTGTCCCTGGCTTCTTTTTGCACAAGGCTAGCACTCTGCCACTTGAGTCACAGCGCCACTTCTGTTTGCTACATGTGTGGTACTGAGGAATCAAACCTAGGACTTCATGTATACGAGGCAAGCACTCTTGCCACTATGCCATATTCCCAGCCCCTACCATTTTATTTAAAGGAAACATTTTATGGCCTCACTTTGTCACATTAAAATTCTTAAAATCTGCTAAGGCTTTGGTCCACTATTCAAATAGCTACATGTCCACAGGTGCTATAATATTCCAACACCTGATAGTATAACCAATACTGATACTATATGACTAGTAAGTCGGTAAGAATAAATTTGGATACGCTGTCTTGAGCAGATGGCTCAAGTGTCATCATGCTACTCACAGCCGTGTACAAGTTAAAAACCTATGAACTGTATGTTTCTGAAATTTTCCATTAAATATTTTCAGACTTCAGGTGCAGATAAGGAGGGGAAGGAGTACTGTATAAGTCAAAGATACATATAAGTAATTCCCAAATAGCTAACAAATAAACACTATTAGTAGTAATAAAAAGCATACTAACTTAAAAATATAAGATATATTTAAAGAAGCGTTCACATTAACAAAGATAAAATAATACCACAGAAAATGGAACAAAGAATTTCATGTACTCATATAACTGCTATTAGAAATATATTTCATAGAATGCCAATAAAAATATACATTACTATAACTCTTAGGTACTATCATGCAGAGATTAACATTCAGATGCCAATTCCTTATATACTGAATTTATTTTTGCCCTGAAGAGAAAGTGCATGGTATTGAAAATTCAAAAGGATTCATAGTTAAGACATAAAATCTCTAACAACTTACTGTTTCAAAGCTGCCTTTATGCATCAAGTCAATGGGTGGCCGGAATAGATCTGCAAGAGTAGTTAATTTTTTATCTATTGCTCCTCCATTTCTTAATTCCTGTTCTTGCCTAACTGCAACAGAGAAAAAATTTAAAGATTCAATTAGCTATAAATCTTGAATTACATATTAAGAGTAATCTTGTATTAATTTAAAATAATTGCTAAACAAGGTGCTTGACTTCAGATGCAAAGATCTAATGCTGGGCTGGGAATATGGCCTAGTGGCAAGAGTGCCTGCCTCGTATACATGAGGCCCTGGGTTCAATTCCTCAGCACCACATATACAGAAAATGGCCAGAAGTGGCGCTGTGGCTCAAGTGGCAGAGTGCTAGCCTTGAGCAAAAAAGAAGCCAGGGACAGTGCTCAGGCCCTGAGTTCACGGCCTAGGACTGGCAAAAAAAAAAAAAAAAAAAAAAAAAAGATCTAATGCTAACTCTGAAAAAAAATACAAAGAGGTAAAAAGGAAATCCTAAGACCTGTTAACATTTCGGATCCACAAAATAAAAGAAAATTTCAAATAGTCACTTTGTAGAGAGGCTAACAGGATAATGAAGGTTGAATATTGTTGAAATAAATTATTGGGAACTATGAAATGAACAAGAAAACCTGTTTGCTGGGATGCTACTTTTTTAGGGGATGGAGACAGGGAGTGGGTGTAGAGGTGATTAAACTGAAATACAGTAAAACTAGAATACCATGTAAATATGTATGGAGATATAACAATGAGCTCCCCTCTGGTATAGATGATACAAGCCAGTAATAATAAGGCTGATTATTATAAAAGTCACCTTGAGTTAAGAGTGTAGGTAAGGGTTAAAGCTTGCTTATTAGGATATAATAGGCCCTGGATTTGATTTCTCAGCACACCAGACACATACCCAGACATACACACAGTCATGTATGCAAAATAGTTTCCTTTACACATCCAAAAACATTGAAAGAAGAAAGCTTCCAATCTCAATGATCTTAATTTCTTAATTCATCTGATCTTTCTAGTTCCATTCCATTCCCAATTTTTAAAGATCACATCTAACAATAGAGATGATGACCACTGTTGTCACTGTGTAGTGGAAGGAAGGTCACAGATTTCCTTGATGAATTAGTTTAGGTTCCCTTACAACACCCTCCTAAGTTATACAATCTATCTGTGTCTTGATTATTTCATTTTAAAGCAATTACATAATCAAGCACAGACTAAAAGTTTCTCATGTTATAGTCTAAAAATCATTCTCATTTCTTTAGAATTCGATTGCTAACTCAATGTAAAATCCATTAAAAGATAAAGGCCAAGACCTTTCTTCTGAGTTACTTCATGAAAGAATATAAAGCTATTCCATACAACTGCAGAATTTTTCTGCCAGTCCTGGGGCTTGAACTCAGAGCCTGAGCACTGTCCCTCGCTTCTTTTTGCTCAAGGCTAGCACTCTACCACTTGAGCCACAGCGCCACTTCTGGCCTTTTCTATATATGTGGTGCTGAGGAATCGAACCCAGGGGTTCATGAATCTGAAGCAAGCACTCTACCACTAAGCCATATTTATTCCCAGCCCATCTGCTCTTTTTTAATCAACAATAACCATTTTCATTCATTATTCTTTCAATTCACAGAAAAAGGATTGTAAGAGAACTCGATATGAATTTTATTTAGTTTACTAGAGTCAGCCTTTCAGTGCTTATTCAGAAGGTGATTTGAGTTGGTATATTTCTCATATTATTTCCTTAAGTTTTTCTTTGACCGCCTGTAAACATATTTTGAAAAAAAAAAAAATTGGGGGTGGTGGTGCAAGTCCTAAGACTTGAACTCAGAATCTGGGCACTGTTGAGCTTTTGTGCTCAAGGCACTTGAGCTACAGCTCCACTTTTTGTTTTTATGGTGTTTAATTGGAGGTAAGAGTCTCATGGACTTTCCTGGCCAGGCTGGATTCAAACCATGATCCTCAGATCTCAGCCTCCTGAGTAGGATTATAGGTATGAGCAACCAATGTCATTCTTCTACACAAATAGGTTAGAATTTAGAACAATCTGGCTTAGGACTTATTGATAAACTAAATTTATAATTTAACTTTAAGGATTCAACTTCAAGCCTACTAACCACTTTTTTCTTTTTTGCCAGTACTGGGGCTTGAACTCAGGGCCCAAGTACTGTCCCTGGCTTCTTTCTGCTCAAGGATAGTACTCTATCCCTTGAGCCACAGTGCCACTTCTGGCTTTTTCTGTATAACATGGCACTGAGGAATCAAACCAGGGCTTCATGCATGCTAGGCAAGGACTCCACTAGGCCACATTCCCAGCCCCCTACTAACCACTTGAATCACACATCCCAGCACTTTTAGTTTCAGAGAGCATCCCATTAACTTTAACTGGGCTAGCCTAGTACCACAATCTTGTCTCCTACTACAATCCTCTGTCTTTATTCTCTTAAGTAGCTGGGATTACAAGTGTATACCACCACACTCAGCTCCTGATTTCACTTCTTAAAGTGAATCCTTCTCAAAATAATTATACCTTATATTAATAACCTTTTCCTTTTTAACCAAAAGGGAAGGAAAGAAGGAGATGATAAACTGACCACAGATACCTACTAGTTTCAGTTTGAAAATCTCGAAAACCATCAAATATTGAACGTGCAGGACGTCGTCGTTTAGGAGCTGTAAGGGGAAAAAAGAATTGATTCAAAAACTTAAACACTGATTTTGAGAATTCTAAAAACTTCCTTATCTGTAAGTGTTTTTTATTTTAAAACATACAGGTGATATTAATGGAGCCCTCTCTAAATAAATATTTTAAGTGTTTTACCAGGTGTCAGTGGCTCACACCTGTAATCCTAGCTACTCATGAGACTGAGATCTGAGGATGGATGTTCAAGCCAGCCAAGGCAGGAAAATCTGTGAGCCTCTTATCTCCAAACCAACAAAAAGCCAGAAAAGAAGTGGTAGAACTCTAGCATTGAGCAAAAAACTTCAGGGATAACACTCAGGCCTTCAGTTCAAGTCCCAGGACTGGCACCAAAAACAGAAAAAAAAGGTAAGAATTCAAATGGAGATTAAAGGAAAAAGATTCTGAGGATGAGTTTACATACCACACATGCTGCATATGCTGCATTCCCAATTCAGGTTAGCCTAAGGGATCTGATACCCTGTGATATAGCATATGAGTATCAAAGACTAAACTCTTAAGATTTAAGGACTCAGTCTTAAAGTGTGTGGATACGCATACAAAAACAGTAACATCAGAAAACATCTTGGATTTTAGAATGAAGTATTTTTACATGTTTTAGTAACAAAAAATGAATAGAACCAAGATTTTCTGCTAACTCTATGATCTTTAAATATTTTACAGATAAGACCAAGAGAGCTGGGAATGTGGCTTAGCAGTGGAGTGCTTCCCTAGCAGGCAGGAAGCCCTGGGTTTGATTCCTCAGTACCACATAAAGAGAAAAAGCCAGAGGAGGCACTGTGGCTCAAGTGGTAGTGCTAGCCTTGAGAAAAAGAAGCTCAGTGACAGTGCGCAGGCCCTGAGTTCAAGCCCAGGACTGGACCCCCCCCCCCAAAAAAAAAACCCAAAAGATCAAGAAAACAATAATCAAAATGTTATATTCCTGCATGGAAGTATTTTCAAACCTAAAAACATTACCAGATCACTTACATATAACAAATAAGGATTGCTACTGATTCTTTCAATACAGTAGTTATTATTAAGTTGGCTTGTGGCAAGCCTGCCCAGCTTATAACCAAATTAGTAGCAGGATGGTCATGCAGCCCATTTCAAAGCATGTTTCCTTATAGCCTGTGTTTGTCATTACATAGGAAAATTATTTCCAAGAACTGAGTAAAAAAAAAAAAAAAGTAGAACCACATTAAATACATTGTTTTATTTAAAATGTCTGTGTACCACATATATCAACATTTATGCTACAGAATCAGTTACTTCTGTGATTGGAAGAGAAAATCATTTACCAGTTTTATAGTCAACGTTTTTACATTTAAATTCAATTTCTTGGGGCTGGGAATATGGCCTAGTGGCAAGAGTGCTTGCCTCGTATACATGAAAGCCCTAGGTTCGATTCCTCAGCACCATATATATAGAAAAAGCCAGAAGTGGCGCTGTGGCTCAAGTGTTAGAGCCTTGAGCAAAAAGAAGCCAGGGACAGCGCTCAGGCCCTGAATTCAAGCCTCAGGACTGGCAAAAGGAAAAAAGAAAAAAGAAAATCACAAAAATTAAGTTCAATTTCTTTAAATCAACATCTTCATTTTCTTTTCTTTTTTTTTTTTTTGCCAGTCCTGGGGCTTGGACTCAGGGCCTGAGCCCTGTCCCTGGCTTCTTCCCGCTCAAGGCTAGCACTCTGCCACTTGAGCCACAGCGCCACTTCTGGCCATTTTCTGTATATGTGGTACTGGGGAATTGAACCCAGGGCCTCATGAATACGAGGCAGGCACTCTAGCCACTAGGCCATATCCCCAGCCCTCATTTTCTTTTCTTAATTCCCTCTGTTTTTCCCTCTCCTTCTTCCTTCCTATTTAATAAATATTAAGGCCAGGTACCAGTAACTCATACTTGTAATTACAGCTACTCATGGGGCTGAGATCTGAGGATCCCAAAAGCCAGCCTGGGCAGGAAAGTCCATGCGACCACCAGAAAATTGAAAGTGGCACTGTGGCTCAAAGTGGTACTAACTTTGAGGGAAAAAGGTCAGCATCCAGGACCTGAGTTCAAGCCTCACAATGGACAAAAAAATAAATAAATAAAATAAAATAAAGGTAAAAAAAGAAAAAGAACTAAGCCAGGGGCTAAGAATATGGCTTGCCTTAGTATGCATGAAACCCTGGGTTCGATTTCCCCAGTACCACAAAAACTGAAAAAGCTGGAAGTGGGGCTGGGGCTCAAGTGGTAGAGCTCTAGCCTTGAGCAGAGAGAGGCTCAGGGACAGAGCCCAGGCCCTGAGTTCAAGCTACATGACTGTCAAAAAAAAGAATTAAGCCATATTATTCTTTTGAATTTTAGAGCAAATGTTGTCATTAGTTCCTATTAAAAATGTGCAACCAAAAAAATGTGTAACAGCCAGACACTGATGGCTCACAACTGTAATCATAGCTACTAAGGAGACTGAGATCTGAGAATCCTGGTTTGAAACCATCATGGGCAGCAAAGTCCATGAGACTCTTATCTCTAATTAACCACTAAAAAGCCAGAAGTAGAACTGTGGCTCAAGTGGTAGAGCAATAGCCTTGAATAAAAGCTCAGGGACAGCACCTAGAACACCCAGGCCTGAGTTTAAGCCCTAAGACTGGCACAAACAAAAATAAAATTTTAATTTTAATTAAAAAAATGTATAGGGTGCTCGCTTTGGCACCACACATACTAAAATCAAAACGAGACAAGAGAAGATTAGCCTGGCCCCGGCACAAAGATGATACGCAAATTCATGAAGCATTCCATTAAAAAAAAAAAAAGATGTAGGTTTCTGGCAAGAAGAGTACTATAGCTTCTTAAATAATCCCATCTTTGTGTGTATGTGCATGTGTGCTGGAGTACTGTCCTTTACTTTTTTTCAACTCAAGGATGGTATTCCAGGGGGCTAGCTAGGAATATGGCCTAGTGGCAAGAGTGCTTGCCTCATATACATGAAGCCCTGGGTTCGATTCCTCAGCACCACATATATAGAAAATGGCCAGAAGTGGCGCTGTGGCTCAAGTGGCAGAGTGCTAGCCTTGAGCAAAAAAAAAAGCCAGGGACAGTGCTCAGGCCCTGAGCTCAAGGCCCAGGACTGGCCCAAGGATGGTATTCCACCACTTGAGTTACAGCTCCACTTTCAGCTTTGCTGACTAAACCAAGAGTCGAGTCTCAAAGACTTTCCTGCCCAGGCTTACTTTGAACTTTGATCCTGAGATCTCAGCCTCCCTGAGTATCCAGGATTAGAAGTGTGAACCACTGGTCCCTGCATCAAATAATGCCATCTTAAAACTAGCTTTCTGATCATTTTTAACCTTAATAAAGCAAAGACATCTTAGGACAAAACAGAAAAACTGCTAGGAAAGTATATAGGCAGCTGGAAATGTGGCTTAGTGGTAGAGTACCTGTCTAGCATGCATGAAGCCCTGGGTTCCTCAGTCCTACGGAAGAGGCACTGTGACTCAGTGGTATAGTGCTAACCTTAAGCACAAAGCAGCTCAGGAACAGTGCCCAGGCCCAGGACTGAAGGAAAAAAAAAAGTATATAGGCTAGGTATGGCGGCTCAGCGGTAGAGTGCTTGCCTAGTATGCATGAAGCCCTGGGTTCAATTCCTCAGCACCACATAAACAGAAAAAGCTTGAAGTGGTGCTGTGGCTCAAGTGGTAGAGTGCTAGCCTTGAGCAAAAAGAAGCCAGGAACAGTGCTCAGGCCCTGAGTCCAAGCCCCAGGACTGGCAAAAAAAAAAAAAAAAAAGGAGGTAAGGATCAGGGAATCATGCTTCAAGGTCAGTCCTATTCATGAAGGTCTTCAAGGCTAGATGCTGGTGGCTCACACCTGTAATCATAACTATTTAGGAGGCTGAGATCTCAAGACTGAGGTTCAAAGCCAGCCTGGGAAGTAAAGTCCATGAGATTCCTATGTCCAGTTAACTACCAGAGACACCAGAAGTGAAACTGTGGCTCAAAGTAGTAGACTGCTAGCTTCAGCAAAAAAAAGCTCAGGAACAGTGCCCAGGCCCTGAGTTCAAGCCCCACAACCGACAAAAGAAAAAAAATTTTCAAGACTTCATCTTACTCAATGGTTAGTATAACTGAATGAGCCTATTACTCCCAACACAAGGAAGCACAAGTAGGATCAAAGCCCAGGCCAGCCTGGGTATAAAGCAACCTTATCTTGAAAATAACCAAGGCAAGAGGGGCTGAAGTTCTCTATGGTCCAAGTGGTAGAACACCTGTCTTGCAAGCATGAGGCTCTGAGAGTTCAGATGCCAGTACAAGGACTTGGAGTCCAATCCCCAGTACTGCCTAAAGAAAACAAGAAACAGGCCTGGAAATTTGGTAGAATGATAGAGTGTTTGCCTAGCATGCAGGAAGCCCTGGGTTTGGTCCCTCAGTACCACATACACAGAAAAGGCTGTATGTGGTGATGTGACTCAAGTGGTAGAGTGCTAGCCTTCAGCAAAAGAAAAGAAGCTCAGGAACAGTGCCCGGGCTCTAAGTTCAGTCCCCAGAATTGGCAAAAAAAAAAAAAAAAAAAAAAAAAAAAAGAGAGAGAGAGAGAGAAAGAAAGCAAGCAAAAAAAAGAAAGAAAGAAAAGAAATTAAAGTACACAATAATAGGGGAGATAAAGGCTAACCTCCTTAGCCTAAATTGACAAAGGCAGGCCAGTCAATAGTCTACATACTTTTTACTGCCTCCCTTTTCTGTTAAGTACTTGAACTCAGTAGGTTGAACTCATTAGGTTCCCCTATAGCCAACTTTCTACTCAGACTCTTTTATTTTTAAGCTCATAAACTGTTCCCATTTGTTTTCCTCCCCATTTATCCGAAATCAAACAAAGAACATCTCCCCAAGCTACACTTCTGCCTGGTTCCTTAGTGTGGTTTCCTTCTCTCTTGCAGACCATTTTCTACAAGCAAACACCAGTCCTCTATTCTTATTCTCCTTCCCACATAGCAAGAGTGCTGGCCAAAGACACAAAGCTAAAAAGATCTAAAAGATTCGAAAGGAGCTTCAAAGATGGTTGTATAGCTCAAAGGTAGAGGGGTTTGGTACCTGGCACCATCCTCAGTCTGGCAGGGTAGGAAGGAGAAGGAACTTCAAAATCAAGGACAATGTGGAAGGACAGATAGAGGAAAACATTAAGAGTGGCATTCACTGGGCATTGATGGCTCATGTCTATAATCCTAACTACTCAGGGGGCTGAGATCTGAGGATTGCAGTTTAAAACCAGCTCAGGCAGGAAAGTCTATGAGACTCTTATCTCCAAATAACAACCAGAAAACTGGAAGTGGAGCTGTGGCTCAAAGTGGTAGAACACGGAGCCTTGAGCAAAAAAGCTGAGAGAAAGTGGCCAGGCCCTGAGTTTAAATACCATGGCCAACAGAAGAAAAAGAAAAGTGGCACTGTTCCACACTTTCATAAATCTGGGTTAATATTTGGCTTAACAGAAAACACCTTCATTATTTTAAATATACCATTTTTAAATTCAAGTATAGAAAGAATATTAAAATTCAGCTCCGGAAAGAAATGTAATTATACAGAAAGAATGTTAGGCTGAAGGGTGGTTTAAGCAAGACTGCCTGCCTAATAATCACAAAGTCTTGAGTTCAAAATTTAGTGCTGATAAAAAACAAAAACAAGGAGCTGGGAGCTGTTGGATCACGCCTATAATCCTAGCTACTCAGGAGGCTGAGATCTGAGGATAGTGGTTTGAAGCCAACATGGACAGGAAAAGTCTGTGAGACTCTTATCTCTAATGAACTACTAAGGAAAAGCTGGAACTGCTGCTAGGGCTTAAGTGGTAGAGTAGTAGCCTTGAGCACATCGGCTCAGTGACAATACCCAGACCCTGAGTTCAAGCCCAAGGACTGGCAAAAAAAAAAAAAAAAAAAAAAAGAAAAGAAAAATACCCCCAGGTGAGTGAATTATCTTTGATACATCTTAATGTTTATGCCGAAGTGGAGTCTGAAACTTTAAGTAATTGAGCTTTTCATACTCGGTTCTATGAAAATCCACTATTCCAGGATGTAGGTAGGCCTTAAATAGGGCCTCAATTATCCCTTGCTATGATTTGAGTGTTACCCCAAAGGCTGATGGGGATGGGTTAAAGGCTTGGTCCCCAGCCAATGGCACTATTAGGAAGTGGTAATAAAGCCTTGGAGAAGTGGGAGCTACTGGAAAGAATTTAGGCCACATGCTGTTGAAAGTATCTGGGATTCTGGTCTCTTCCTTTCTTCTTTTTGTTTCCTAGCTGCCATGAGGTGAGCAGCTCCCCTCTCTATGCTCAAAAGCAGTCATGCCAACCATGACTGGAACTTCCAAACCCGAGGCAAAATTAACTTCTCATTTTTTTTTTTTTTTTTTTTGGCCAGTCCTGGGGCTTGAACTCAGGGTCTCTGAGCACTGTCCCTGGCTTCTTTCGGCTCAAGGCTGGCACTGTACCACTTGAGCCACAGTGCCACTTATGGCTTTTTCTGTATATGTGGTGGTGAGGAATAGAGCCAAGGGCTTCATGCATGCATGCTAGGTGAGCACTCTACCACTAAGCCACATTCGCAGCCCAAACTCTCTTTTTAAGATGATTGTCTCATATGTTTTGTTACAATAATGTGAAACTAACATATTTTATCTCCCTGTATTTTACTTGTGAATATCCTAAGGGCAAGAGCAAGACCAAGATGAATACAGCAGATGATGAAATGGAATGCCACTTCTAAGATTAAGTTATAAAAGGACAATGGCTTCCTTCATGGGCTGCCTTCTCATTGCTCTTTAGTAAGGAAGTGATCATCTCTGTCAAAAAGTTTTAAAGGAGAGTCTCCACTCAAGTTCTGGCATGAATAGAGCCAGGCTGAAAACAGGATTCCACTCTGAGAGACACCCTAACTCACAGGCAAATCATACCTGGGTTCCTGACCTGCAGAAACTGAGAGATTACAAATACTTATGCCAATCAGCTTAATTATTGAAGATGTACAACAGTAGCAAATATGTAGCAGAATCCATTTGTAGTCTGGATGGATCATACATTTAATAATATCACTTCACTGAACTAAACAAGTATTGATCATTTCATTACAGAATTGAAAAACAAAATCAAGCTGAGCACTGGTGGCCCATACTTGTAATCACAACTACTCAAAAGTTGAGACCCAGAAGAAGGTTCAAAGCCAGACTTGGCAGAAAAGTCTGCAAGATTCCATCTCCAAACTAACAATGCTATTCTGAGGTGTCACTCAAGTAAGTGGTAAAGCACTAGCCAAGTAAGGAAAATGAGTAAACATGATGCCTGGAGTTCAAAGCCCTGGTACGTACGTACATACACACGTACACGTACACGTACATACACACACACACAGTCTAATAATGAAAGGTAAGGTTGATTTCCTAAATATAGTCCCTCTCATTCCCTCTTCATTATATGTCAATCTTGAGGTTAAAAAAAAAATAATCAAATGGAACTCTGTTGCCTCTGACCAACAGCAATATAGCAAAGAATTCATTTCCTGGTCCTTGTATTTTTGGTAGCCTTGAACTCAGGGTCTTCCACTTTAGAGGCAGGTGCTGTACCACTTGAACCATGTTCCCAACCCTCTTTACTCTAGTCTTTTGTTGTTGTTGTCAGTTGTGGGGCTTGAACACAGGGTCTAGATGCTATCCCTATGCATTTTTGCTCAAGGCTAGAGCACTAACACTTTGAGCCACAGCCCCACTTTTGGTTTTCTGATGGTTAATTGTAGATAAGAATCTCCTGGGGCTGGGAATATAGCCTAGTGGTAAAGTGTTCGCCTCATATACATGAAGACCTGGGTTCGATTCCTCAGCACCACATACATAGAAAAAGCCAGAAGTGGTGCTGTGACTCAAGTGGTAGAGTGCTAGCCTTAAGCAAAAAGAAGTCAAGGACAGTGCTTAGGCCCTGAGTTCAACCCCAGGACTGGCAAAAAAAAAAAAAAAAAAAAAAAAAACAAGAATCTCCTCAACTTTCCCACCTGGGTTGGCTTTGAAACTTGATCTCAGATCTCCGCCTCCTAAATAACCAGGATTGTAAGCATGAGCCACCAGCACTTATCCACTCCAAAATTCTGCCTCTGTTCCTATAATCAATAGAAAATACAATTCCCAGGAGCATTATTCTTTAGTTCCAAAATCTATCAATAGTCATTTACATGAAAAAAATGCTATATAATATTTGGTATGCAAAGAACGCAATAATGCCTGGCTGACTTGAATAGTCCAAAAAGTATGAATACCATAATATTCAGGGCTGGGGTATGTGGCTTAGTGGTGGAGTGCTCACCTAGCATGCCTGAAGTCCTGGGTTCAATTCTTCAATACCACAGACACAGAAAAAGCTGGAAATGTCGCTATGGCTCAAGTGGTAGAAGGCTATCATTGTGCAAAAGAAGCTCAGGGACGGTGCCTAAGCCTGAGTTCAAGCCTCAGGACTGGCAAAAAAAAATACCATGGTATTCAAATTTTAATCATGTCACTTTACATTTACTTCTGGATCTAGACAGTAAAGACAGCCTCCATATCTGTGGGGTCCATGTATGAAAAGAATTAGGGGAAAAAGTATTTTCAGGGCCAAGAATGTAGTTCAGTAGTGGAGCACTTGCCTGGTATACATGAGGCTCTAGGCTTGATTCCCACTACCAAAAAGATTCCATCTGTACTAAACATTTACAGAATATTTTTGTCATTATTCCCTAATGTAGCAAAGATTTACAAAGCATTTACACTGGATTGGGTATTGTAAATAATCTAGAGATGTATACAGGAGAATGTATACAGATTATATGCAAACACTAAACTAGCTTATATGAGAGACTTAAGTACTCTTTAATTTTGATTTCCATGAAGTGGGAACTCTTGGAACTGATCCTCCAGAGACACAGACAACTCTACATTCTTTTTTTTTTCTTTTTTGTTTTTTGTGCCAGTCCCGGGCCTTGGACTCAGGACCTGAGCACTGTCCCTGGCTTCTTTTTGCTCAAAGCTAGCACTCTGCCACTTGAGCCACAGTACCATTTCTGGCCATTTTCTATATATGTGGTGCTGGGGAATCGAACCCAGGGCTTCATGTATATGAGGCAAGCACTCTTGCCACTAGGCCATATTCCCAGCCCTACATTCTTTATATATTGTTAAAATATAATTATATTGGGGTGTACAGAGGAGCTACCATTTCCTAAGTCAGGTAATGAGTACATTTCTTTATGGACAATGACACTCTTTCCTTCACTTTCCTCGTTTCTCCTTCTCATCCCTGCCCACAATTTGCAAAGCTCGTTTTCCACACAGAGTCTACTGAAAACTATTTGTTCATCTTCCTCTCTCCATGTTTCTGCACCATCTAAAAACTCCAAAAAAAAAACAAACCCCACAAACAATACTACCACCCCCACCATCACCATTACCACCACCACCAACAACAAAAACATGTTTCCAGTTGCTGATATCATTTCTTGATATAGTAAACTCAAATTTGCCTGGTTAAAGATCTATCATACAAAAACTTCTACCATACTATGATTTAATTTTTTCATCCTTTACTTATAACTTACTTCTCAATTCTGAATTACTTACAAAGCTTTACACAGTCTCGTTCTCAATGTTAAACAACTTCTCTGCATTACTACTGTCGAAATACAACATTCATTTTTATCATCTCTGCCCAAACACATTAAAATCCCAATCTTCTGCCAGGCACTGATGGCTCATGACTATAATCCTTGCTACACAGAAGGCTGAGATTTGAGGACTTTGGTTCAAAGTCAACCTTGGTAGGAAAGTCTGTGAGATTCTTATCTACAATGAACTACCAAAAAAAGGCCAGAAGCGGAGGTGTGGCTCAAGTGGTAGAGCTAATAATGCCTTGACCTGAAGAGCTCAGGAACAGTGCCCAGGACCAGAGTTCAAGCCCCACGACCACCAACAAAAAAAATGTTTTACAGACTTTGCTGCTCGGGCTGGCTTTAAACCATGATCCTCAGATCTCAGCATTCTGAACAGCTAGGATTACAGGCATAAATCATCAGCACACAGCATAATTTCTTTTTAAGGAGGAAGAGTAATAAATGAGGTGAAATTGTTGGGATATGTTGTCTACATTTGCAGAAATGTCACAATGAAACTCCTCTTTTACAACTAACTGAGCAAGTTCTCACAAGTCTTTCTTCTAAAACCTAAAGATGGACACCCTCATGCCTGTTATCCTACCAACTAAGGAGGTGAGATATGAGAAACATGGTTCAAAGCCAGCCTGTGCAGAAAAGTCTGTGAGACTCTTATCTCCAATTATTCACCAAAAAGCCAGAATTGGAGCTAAGACGCAAGTGATAGTACTTGATAGTGCTACCTGTTAGGGAAAAAAAAAAAAAGTTTAGAGACAGCACCTAAGCCCTGAGTTAAAGCTCCAGGTTTTACACCAAAAACAAAAAACAAAACAAACAAACAAACAAAAAAAAACCACAAAAACTTAGCCAGGAGCTGATGGCTCATGCCTAATAATTCGAGCTATTCTGGAGGCTAAGTGAGAGCTAAGGATAGTGGTTCAAAGCCAGCCAGAGGGGCTGGGAATATGGCCTAGTGGTAAAGTGCTCACCTCGTATACATGAAGCCCTGGGTTCGATTCCTCAGCACCACATATATAGCGAAAAGCTGGAAGAAGCGCTGTGGCTCAAGAGGTAGAGTGCTAGCCTTGAGCAAAAAGAAGCCAGGGACAGTGCTAAGGCCCTGAGTCCAGCCCCAGGACTGGCAACAAAAACAAAACAAATAAAGCCAGCCAGAAAAACGGGAAGTGGAGCTGTCTAAAGTGCTAGCTTTGAGCAAAAGAACCACTAAGGGACAATGCCCAAGCACCATGACCAAGATAAAAAACTAAAGAAAACAACAAAGCCAAATAAAACTATAGAGAAAAGTGAACTTACCACCAAACAAAGGTTCTGGTTCCACCAATATTTCTTGCTTTTGAGGAATTGGAGCACGCACTTCTTCTCTATTGAAAAAAAGTAAGAAAATTATCAAAATGAAAATCATTTCCTAGTAGCAACTGCTTTTTCTTTCTACAATTGTAAATGTAAACAAGGAAAATGAACACCAATGTTGTGACTTTTGGAACCAAAGTAACCATTCTCAGTGTTTTAAATTATAATGAACTAAGATGGAATGGTGAAAAGATTTGTTATCTTCCCTTTTTCATGTGACATGTTTGTATTAAGTACTTGTTGAGCAAAATTGCAACAACTTTAGAAAATATTGCACATGAACCTTACCCAAGAAAAAGACATTGGTTTATGAAATGATAAAAACACTAAAAAGTCCTCAAGTGAGATGATACTGTCCTAATTGCCTTTTTTTTTTTTTTGTTAAACTACCTCTAAATTAATACAATATTGTTTCCACTGAAAAGTCCTTTTCCCCCTAATTCTGGGACTTGAACTCAGGGTCTAGCCGTTTTTCTGTATATGTAGTGCTGAGGAATCGAACCCAGGGCTTCATGTATATGAGGCAAGCACTCTTGCCACTAGGCCATATTCCCAGGCCCACTGAACTCAGGGTCTAGGCACTGTCCCTGAGCTTCTTTTGCTCAAGGCTAGCACTCTACCACTTGAGCCACAGCACCACTTCCGGCTTTTTTTCTGTTTATGTGGTACTGAGGAACCGAACCCAGGGCTTCATGCATACGAGGCAAGTACTCTACACTAAGCCACATTCCCAACCCAATATTGGTATTTTTAATAGTATCTTACAAGGGGCTGGGAATATGGCCTAGTGGTAAAGTGCTTGCCTCGTATACATGAAGCCCTGGGTTTGATTCCTCAGTACCACATATATAGAAAAAGCTGGAAGTGGCACTGTGGCTCAGTAGTAGAGTGCTAGCCTTGAGTAAAAAGAAGCCAGGGACAGTGCTCAGGCCCTGAATTCAAGCCCCAGGACTGGAAAAAAAATAGTACCTTACAATTTTTTTTTTCTTGTTTTGGCCATGTATTTCCAGTGTAATCCCATTCTGCTCCAACATGGCTCATTTTCCTTGACTGTATGCCAGTATTGGATACACATGCTTTTTCACTCAAGGCTATATCACTTGAACTACAACTCTCTTCTGGCTTTTTGCTGGGTTACTTAAGAAAAAGTCTCTCTCACATCTATCTGCCAGTCTAATTTCAAATATTGATCCTAAGATCTCAGCTGAGTAGCTTATAGGCCACAAGCACCCAGCTTTGGATCCTATGTTTAAAAGAAATCAATAAGAAAATGTTTTATACCTGGTGCCAGTGGTACACACCTATAATCCTAGATATTCAGGAGGCTAAGATCTGAGAATCATGGTTCAAAGCCATCCCAAGCCAGCCTGGGCAGGAAAGTCCATGGGACTCATCTCCAGTTATACCAGAAAACCAGAAGTAGAGCTGTGGCTCAAAGTGGTAGGGCCCTTGCCTTGACCAAAAGAACTCAGGGACAACAAGCACCCAGGCCCCTGAGTTCAAGCCCCATGGCCAACAAGAAAAAAAAAAGAAAGGGGGGAGGGGAAGGAGGGAGGGAGAGAAGAAAAAAAGAAAGAAAAGAGAAGAGAAAAGGATAAACTGGGTACTGGTGGCTCCTACCAGTAATCCTACCTACTAAGGAGGCTGAGATCTGAGGATTGTGATTCAAGCCAATCTGTACAGAAAAGTCCCCATGAGACTCTTATCTCCAATTAATCCCCAGAAAACTGGAAGTAGAGTTGTGGCTCAAAGTACTAGAGTGCTAGCCTTGAACAAAAGAACTCAGGCATAGTGCTCAAGCCCTGAGTTCAAGCCCTACAACCAATTAACAGGAACAAAAAACAAACAAAAAAGGATTTAGAAAGCTAAACAATAATCATTAAGAGTTGATTTAAAGGAGTATATGTAAGCTGGGAATGTGGCTTAGTGGTAGAGTGCTTGCCTAGCATACATGAAGCACTGAGTTTGACTCCTCAGTACCACATAAACAGAAAAAGCCAGAAGTGGCACTGTGGCTCTCAAGTGGTAAGGGTGCTTGCCTAGAGCAAAAAGAAGCTCAGGGACAGCACCTAGACCCTGAGTTCAAGCCCCAGGCAACCAAAATAATGATGATGATGATGATGATGATAGTTTGTGATATTACTTTAAAATTCACTTCTAATTTAGTAAAATTTTGGTCCCTGGCCTGTTCATATTTAAAATGATTTTTCATTAATTATCTCATGGTATAATCAATGAGAATCATAAAAAGATAAAGGTACTAAACTCACTTGAGGTCTTCAATATTTTTGTTTATAAACCAATGGCTTTCCTTAGATTCATTTCTAATATTTTCGAAAGACTTGGTATTTTTTGTCCAGTAGGTAATAGTATCATAAGTAAAGGCTAAAACATCCAAATGTTTTAGTTCTAAACACTGAGGACATTTGATTAAGATATAAATGACCAGATTTTTAAAAAATTATTTTAACACTAGTCTTTAAATTCAGGGCCCCACACATATAAAGCACATGCTCTACACTGAGCTACTACACAGCCTAGAATTCTTTTATTTTCTTTCTTCTTCTTCTTCTTTTTTTTTTTTTTGTTGGTTATGGGAGGGCTGGGCACTGTCCCTGAGTCTTTTTGCTCATGAGCCACGGTTCTACTTCCTGTTGGTTAGTTGGAAGTAAGAGTCTCACAAACTTTCCTGTCTGGGCTGGCTTTGAACCATGATCCTCATATCTCAGTCTCCTGAGTAGCTAGGAATACAGGTATGAGTCACCAGTGCCTGGCTCCTTCACCCCCCTCCTCACCCCCCCACCCCACCCCCGTGGTCCTAGGGATTGAACTGAGAACCTCACAAACGCTAGGCAAGCACTCTACACTGAGCCACATCTTGCAATTTTTTTTATGACAACTCATTTTTTCAGGATAATGTAGGAGACTCTAGAATTTGGAACTTTACTACACATTATTTCCATAGCTGCTATTTAACTGTCATGTAGTTTTGTTGTCTCCCAGGTTAAAAAATGTGCATAATAACAAAGCCAACCTAAAAGGATTATTCCTTTTGGGGGGGAAGGATCTACTGGAGATTCAACACAGGGCCTCACAAGTACAGATGTTCTAAGGCCTGGGCTATGATCCTGTAAGGTTCTTCTTGTTGTTGGGTTCAGCTGTTGAGGAGGCACATAAGCCCCATACCCCAACCACCAGTCACCAAGCCAATCTTAGCAAAATAGTTCCACCTTCCACTCTGCCACTTGTTCACTTCTCAAGATTTTTTTTTTTTTTTGGCCAGTCCTGGGCCTTGGACTCAGGGCCTGAGCACTGTCCCTGGCTTCTTTCCGCTCAAGGCTAGCACTCTGCCACTTGAGCCACAGCGCCGCTTCTGGCCGTTTTCTATATATGTGGTGCTGGGGAATCGAACCTAGGGCCTCGTGTATCCGAGGCAGGCACTCTTGCCACTAGGCTATATCCCCAGCCCACTTCTCAAGATTTTTAAAGGAATTTATGCAGTTCTTTTGAGGTCTGAATAAGAGAGGGTTAAATAATATATAAAACAAGTCCTCTAGAGAATTTGAGGTATATAAGTACAAAAATATCCAGCTGATACTTTTTCAGAGTTTTTCAATGTTTAAGTTTTTTCAAATTCTAAAAACTACTTAATTTAGGCAAGGGGTAGTTCCTCACAATAAATTACAAATTCATACTCTGTGTGTGGTCTGACAGTGGAGACACTTGCTGAACTGGTACTGGGTTCTTCAGCAATTCCTCCACCATCCAAAAACATAGTGACTGCCATCTCCAGATTATTGTTGCAGGCTTCCAGCATATGTTTTCCTACACTTTCACTTGCACCTGAAACAGCAAAAGGACAGGGGGAAAACGTTAAGACAGACACCTTACATTCATATTATATTAAAATACAGAATTCCCAACAAATTAACAGTCCTTTTTCCTTTTAGAATGAATGATCTTTTTGATTAAAGCACTTTTGTTTACTTCTACCCTGCTGGCTAGCTGGGTGAAGCATACTGAGCTAGAAAATAACATAGCAATACTGAGACTGCAATCTCCACAATATTACAAAAACTAAATAAAAGATATACCATTTCCTTAAATGGTCCAGATATATATTTATTAAACTCAAGAAAAAGATAAAAAATAAAGACTGCATCCTAGAAAGTTAGAAATGGTCTCCATTAAAAAGACTTTCAAGAGTTTATTAGGCTGGTCATTGGTGGCGCATGTCTGTTTAATCCTAGCTACTCAAGAGACCCAGGCAGGAAAGTACATGAGACTATGATCTCAACTAACGAACAAAAAGCCAGAGGTGGAGCTGTGGCTCAAGTAGTAGATGGCTAACCTTGAACAAAAAGCTGCAGGACAGCCCCTAGGCCTGAGTTCAAGCCCCAGAATTGGCAAGTGTGCATGTATGGGGGCACACACACACAATATAACAGTGAATCTGATCCAGGTACAATATATGAACCTATGGAAATATCACAATGAAACTTCTTTGTGGACTTAATTTATGCTAATAAGAAAGAATACAAAAGGAACAGATGACACTGTAAATGGAAATGTACTTATTACCTGACCCATGTGAATGCAACCCATCTACATATCACCTCTACAAAGTAAATTTTAAAGAAGAATAAATGTATTTCAATGAGCATTTCTGTTTTTGGCATTTTCAATACCAAAGCAAGAAAAGTGAAATGGAATATTTTGCCTAAGACTAAATCAAAATCGGGGCTGGGTATTATTGTTAGCTAACTAAGATCTGAAGATTGGGTAGAATATTCTGTGAGACACTTATCTCCAATTAGCCAGCAAAAATCTGGACGTGGAGCTATGGTTGAAGTGGTAGAATGCTAGCCTTGAACAGAAAAAGATGAGTGAAAGCAGGAGGCTGTAGGGTTAAGCCTCAGTACTACCACCAAACAAAGAAAAATATGGTTAAGAACTGTCAATTTTAAAAGAGATGTCGGGGCTGGGGATATGGCCTAGTGGCAAGAGTGCCTGCCTCGTATACATGAGGCCCTGGGTTCAATTCCCCAGCACCACATATACAGAAAACGGCCAGAAGTGGCGCTGTGGCTCAAGTGGCAGAGTGCTAGCCTTGAGCAAAAGGAAGCCAGGGATAGTGCTCAGGCCCTGAGTCCAAGGCCCAGGACAGGCCAAAAAAAAAAAAGTTTAAAAGAGAGATGTCAATCTTTATCATTCAAAACTGGACCTAATAATTGCTTATAAATAAAGTCAGCACAGTCTGCCAAATGAAACATAAACTGATAATGTCCTTTAGGAAAACAATTTTAAGCCAAGCCATTGGCTCACTCCAGTAATCCTGTCTACTCAGGAGGCTGAGATCTGAGAAACACGCAGGAAAGTCTGTGAGACTCTTATCTCCAATTAACAACCAGAAAAACAGAAGTGGAACTGTGGCTCAAAGTAGTAGAGCACTAGCATTTAGCAAAAATGTCAGAGACAACGCCCAGGCTTTGAGTTTAAGCCCAACAAACAACTAAAAAGAAAAAGGAAACAAGTTTATAATGTATATTGTGGAACAAAAATATTCATTCCTTTTTTGTTCCACAATTTCTCTATAATTAAGCCATCATAAAATAATCCATGCATAAAACTGTTGCTTCAATTAATAATGAAAAGTTTAAAAGAACATAAATGTCTGATAATAGCACAATGTGAACTGTAGTGTCTATTTGATGGAAATACTCTGAACTGCAATCCTCAAATCTCAGCCTCCTGAGTGGCTAGGATTAGAGGTGTAAGCCACCAACACCTGGCTTTCAACACTTCTTTGAAACTACATTTCCTTTATTTTTGTGCCAGTCCTAGGGCTTGAACTCTGAGCCTGGGCACTGTCCCTGAGCTTCTTTTGCTCAAAGCTAGTGCTCTACCACTTGAGCCACAGCTCCACTTCCAGCTTTTTCAGTAGGTCAATGGAGATAAGAGTCTCACAGTCATTGGTAGCTCACATCTGTAATCCTAGCAACTCAGGATGCTGAGATGTAAGGATCGCACGCAGTTCAAAATCAGCCCAGGCAGGAAGTCCATGAGACTCTTACCTTCAATAATACTACCAGAAAACTGAAAGTGATACAATGGCTAAAATGGTAGAGTGTTAGCCTTGAGTGAAAAGCTCAGGGACAGTATCCAAGTCCTGAGTTCAAGCCCCACAACCAAAAATTTTTTAAAGTCTCATAATCCTCCTTGCCCAGGCTTGCTTCAAACCGAAATCCTTGGGTCTCAGCCTCCTGAGTAGCTAGGATTACAGGTGTGAGCCACTGGTGTCCAGCTTGTTTCCTTTATTTTTCTATGTTATGTCCTTGGTAACATCTTCATTACTCCCCTCTAGTTCACACATTTACTCTTTTGATGTGATAATATTCTTTGTCTGTCTGACCATGATTATTTCATTACTCAAACTTACTAGAATACTATGACAAAATATAAACTTTCTGCAGTCTCTATCACATCTCTTGTTTCTTGTGGCTCTTGCTCATAATGAAATGGTTTTATTTTGTTTACTTATCTGAGATGTCCTGATATGTAACCTAGGCTGGCCTAGTCCTCACTTATAATCTTCCTGCCTCAGTCTCCCAAGTGCTAGGATTATCGAGATATATATATATATATATATATATATATATATATATATATATATACCACTATGCCTGGCTAATTGGGGTAATCATGTGCTATGAAAAGTTTTGTTGTTTTTTTATCACTTGTGGGCTTAAACTTTGGGTCTGGGCACTGTCTCTGACCTCTTCAGCTCAAGGCTAGTGTTCTACCACTTGAGCCACAGCGCCATTTCTGGTGGTTAACTGAAGATAAGAATCTCACAGAGTGGGCTGGGAATATGGCCTAATGGCAAGAGTGCTTTGCTTGCCTTGTATACATGAAGCCCTGGGTTCGATTCCTCAGCACCACATATATAGAAAAGCCAGAAGTGGTGCTGTGGCTCAAGTGGTAGAGTGTCAGCCTTGAGCAAAAAGAAGCCAGGGACAGTGCTCAGGCCCTGAGTTCAAGCCCCAGGACTGGCAACAAAAACAAAGCAAAACAAAACAAAAAAAGAATCTCACAGACTTTCCTGCCCAGACTGGCTTTGAACCATTATCTTCAGATCTCAGTTCCTGAGTAGCTAGTTAACAGGCATGAGCCACCAGCACCCCACTTGCCATGAAATTTTAACCTACAAATTTTTGAAGTCTAGGTTGAAGGTGCCTTATTCCTAATAGGATTTGATCTGGTTGATTTTGCAAGGTACTATCAGAGACCACATTAAGAATATTCATGTTGGGCTGGGGATATGGCCTAGTGGCAAGAGTGCTTGTCTCGTATACATGAGGCCCTGGGTTCAATTCCCCAGCACCACATATGCAGAAAATGGCCAGAAGTGGCACTGTGGCTCAAGTGACAGAGAACTAGCCTTGAGCAAAAAGAAGCCAGAGACAGTGCTCAGGCCCTGAGTCTAAGCCCCAGGACTGGCCAAAAAAAAAAAAAAAAAAGAATATTCATGTTGGGATGGGCAGTTATGAGGGTTTTGAGCTCAAGTCTTTGCTTGCTTGGCTTGTTTGGTTGGCACTCTACCCCTTGAGCCACACATCCAATTTAGCTTTTGGCTGGCTAGTTATTTAGGAGATGGAATTTCCTAGGCTTCTTTTGCCCAGGCTGGCCTCTAACCATGGTATTCCAATCTCAGTCTTCTGAGTAGCTGGGATGACAGGCATGAGCCACCAGAACCTAGCTTAAGTATATTCTGGATTTGCAAGTTCTTCAAGACCAAAGACCCTTCTTAAGTATCATTCCCTAGATATGTATCATTCCCTGTTACCTGGTGGACTCACATACTCTCCAAAAGTGAAACATCGAAGTGTTAGCTTTATGAAGGGGAGAGGTCTCTCCTAGAAGGCTTTGGTTTTTGTTACCCTGTGATACTATAAGAAAGGAAAGTTTCTGCCACATGCTGGTGGCTCATGCCTGTAATCCTAGCTACTCAGAAGGCTGAGATCTGAGGATGTCAGTTAGAAACCAGCCTGAGCAGGAATTACCCACCAAATAGCCTGGATCTGTGGCTCAAAGATAGAGTGCTAACTAGCCTTAAGCAAAAAATGCTCAGTAACAGCAACCAAGCCCTGAGTTCAAACCCCAGAACTTGCACGCGCGTGCATGCGTACACACACACACATACACACACACACACACACATCTAATCTGGGAAAATTCCACAAAGTGTTTCCACTAAAGCTAATATCTACATTCCGAGCATTAGTTGAGTTTTAGCCTCTTACCAGCTCAATGATGTATTACAAAAGACTTGTAAAATATATTACACATATTATCAGCAATTTTTTTTTCTCAGAAGTGAGGTTATTATTATTATTTTGCCAGTCCTGAGTCCTGGACTCAGGGCCTGAGCACTGTCCCTGGCTTCTTTTTGCTCAAGGCTAGCACTCTACCACTTGAGCCACAGCGCCACTTCTGGCCGTTTTCTATATATGTGGTGCTGGGGAATTGAACCCAGGGCCTCATATATATGAAGCAAGCACTCTTGCCACTAGGCCATATCCCCAGCCCAAGAAGTGAGGTTATTAATGGCATCCTTCTACTTTAGCCTTACTGTGAGAAACAGAAGTGCTTACTAATAGCTGTCACCCTTCTTTTTTGCCAATTCTGGGGCTTGACTCAGGGCCTAGGTGCTCTCCCTGAGCTTCTGTTGCTCAAGGTTAGTGCTCCACACTTCCTGTTTTTATGTGGTACTGAGGAATCGACCCAGGGCTTCCTGCATGCTAGACAAGCACTCTACCACTGTGTCACCATCCTGGCCCCCACCTTTAGGACTTTAGATCAAGTTCACACTTCTTACCTGATTATTATAATAGGCTAACTGAACATCTTCCTTGCTGCTACTGCTAGAATATACTTCAAAATACAAGGCTCATTTCAAATCCCTTAAGTTCTTAATAGTTCTCTCCAGACACTTACAGTATAAATTCCAAAGTCTTTAAGAACTGGAAGATCCTTTATGATAAAGCCTCAGCTTTTGTCTCAGTATCTAGACCAAGTATCTAGTTTCATTCACATTTGTGTTTGCATGTGACCAAGACCAAGAAACGCACTGGGAGCTATCTCATGGTACTTTAGCTCAGTAGATATTACACCAAGATGAGAGGCCAAGAACTACTGACAATCCTTCTGTATCTTTTAAAAAATTTGTACTGTATACATACAGTTATTTAAAATGTAATTTGTAAAGCAGTGTTGGGATTAGGAAAGTGGCTTAGTGATAGAGTTCTTACCTAGCATGCATAAAGCCCTGGGTTCGATTCCTCAGTACCACAGAAAAAGTACACAGTACACAGAAAAAGCAGGAAGTGGCACTGTGTCTCAAGGGGTAGAGTGCTAGCCTTGAGCAAAAGAAGCTCAGGGACAGTGCCCAGGCCCTAAGTTCAAGCCCCAGGACTAGCAATAAACAAATAAATAAATAGTGATATTAATCACACCTTAAAAACAACAAACTGCATATGGGTATGTGAGATAAATGGATTTGAGAAAAAAGTAGAGAATCACATAGAAATTTATAGCTGACAAAGACAACTATAACACAAAGAAAAAAGAAAAATAAATAAAATTTCATGAAACATGAATGGAAGAAAATTACTTATATATAGGACTGGGCAACAGGGGCTCATGCCTATAATTCTAACTACTCAGGAAGCTAAGATCTGAGGATCAAGGTATGAAGCCAGCATAGGCAGCTAAGCCCATTAGACTCTTATCTTCAATTAACCACCAAAAAGTCAGAAATAGAACTGTGGCTCAAGTAGCAGAGCTCTAGCTTTGACCAAAACCCAGGTCCTTAGTTCAAGCCCCAGGACCAACACACACACAATACTAATAAAGAATAATGTGCAGACAACAAACCATTTGGGAAAAGATCTTCACCAGCAAAGCAATAGAAAAGGCCTAATATTCATCATATACAGAGAACTCAAAAAACTAACCCCTTCCAAACCTAGTAAATCAATCATTAAATGGGCAAGGAGCTAAAGAGAGACTTCACAGAAGAAATAAAAACAGCAAAGAAACATATGAGGAAATGTTCAACATCCCTGGCAGTAAAGGAAATGCAAATAAAAACAACCCTCAGATACCACCTTACCCCAGTCAAAATGGCCTATACTCTGAACTCAGGCAACAACAAATGCTGGAGGGGATGCAGAGAAAGAAGAGCCCTACTGCACTAGTGTAAACTAGTACAACCAGTCTGGAGAGCGGTATGGAGGTTCCTCAAAAAACTCAGCATAGACATACCATATGACTCAGCCATACCACTTCTAGTCATCTATTCTGAGCAACAGAATCCAGGATACCATAAAGACATCTATGTTAATTGCTGCACTGTTCACATTAGCCAAGATATGGAAACAACCCAGATCCCCCACTACAGATGAATGGATCCAAAAAAAATGTGGTACCTGTATACAATGGAATTCTACACAGCGATTAGAAATGATAAAATAATGGCATTTGCAGGGAAATGGACAGGTCTTGAACAAATAATGTTGAGCTAGACAAGCCTAGAACACAGAGAACCAAAGGCGCATGGTCTCCCTGATATATGACAAAGAGACATGACAAAGAAAGCAGGACCCAAGGTACCAATTCACAGGGAGACCAAAAGAAAAGGGTCAGCCTTGGGGAAAAGGCACCCAAAAGTGAAACACAAACACTAATTCATATATACATAAATTCATATGTACATAATTTAATATCCAGGCTGTCAAGAACACCAAAGATAAGGAAGCAAAAGACTTCTTGGTAATCAATCTTAGAGAAACTAAAGGACCCTATGCCCTTTACCTCACACAAGATGTATACAGGTGCACATCTGAAAGAAGCTAGGAGGAGGGCACAGAATGAATGGAAAATGGGTGGGGATAATAGAGTAGAAAGGGCCCAACAGCTGCAATGGACACTGATGACAACAAACTAAGCAACTCAAGGGCAGCAGGGAGGGGGAAAATTAGAGAAAAAGAAGAAACAGATTACACTAAGCAAAATAGATGTGTATGTATGTATCACCCAATCTGGAAGGAATTGTTTTTACAGTTAATAATCATAAAAGACATAAGCAATGTAGACTAGAGTGACAATGTACATCAAGGATAAATTTGGGGGGGGTTGAAAAAATGAGTGAAGAAAGCAAGGGAGGGAGGGAAGAAGGGAGAAAAATGAGGAAGGGGATAACAAGTATGACAAGAAAAGCATATGTATTCACTATCTTAAGCATGCAACTGTAACCTCTCTGTACATCATCTTGACAATAAATATATATATATTTTTTGGCCAGTCCTGGGGCTTGGACTCAGGGCCTGAGCACTGTCCCTGGCTTCTTCTTGCTCAAGGCTAGCACTCTGCCACTTGAGCCACAGCGCCACTTCTGGCCATTTTCTGTATATGTGGTGCTGGGGAATCGAACCCAGGGCCTCATGTATACAACGCAAGCACTCTTGCCACTAGGCCATATCCCCAGCCCCGACAATAAAATTTTTTAAAAAAGAATAATGTGCAATTTAATGTTAAGGCAATAAACATTACCAAAATACTCAACTTCTAAAAGATTTCTGCTAGGGGCTGGGAATATGGCCTAGTGGCAAGAGTGCTTGCCTCGTATACATGAAGCCCTGGGTTCGATTCCCCAGCACCATATATACAGAAAACGGCCAGAAGTGGCGCTGTGGCTCAAGTGGTAGAGTGCTAGCATTAAGCAAACAGAAGCCAGGGACAGTGCTCCTGCCCTGAGTCTAAGACCCAGGACTGGCCAAAAAAAAAAGGAAGATTTCTGCTAAATCTCTAGAAATTTATTATGCATATGGTAGCCAAAATCCTTTTTATGGTGCCATATATCACCCATTAGGATGGCTATCATGAAAATAATTTTTTAAATAACATGCAGTGGTGAAGATGTGGAGAAATTAGAAATTTAATGTACTATTGGTATTGGTAGGAATATAAAATGGTTTAGTCATAATGAAAAACAATATGGCAGTTCCTGAAAATCAAATTAAGGTATGATCTATTAATTTCACATCAAGAATATCCCAAAGCAGGAGCTGGGAATATGGCTTAGTGGAAGAGTGCTTGCCTTGCATGGGTGAAGCCCTGGGTTCGATTCCTCAGCACCACATAAAACAGAAAAGGCTAGAAGTGGCGCGATGGCTCAAGTGGCAGAGTGCTAGCTAGCCTTCAGCAAAAGGAGCTCAGGGACAGTGCTCAGGCTCTGAGTTCAAGCCACAGGACTGGCCAAAAAAAAAAAAAAAAGAAAAAGAATAACCCCCCAAATTAGAAGCAGACCCCCCCCCTTTTGTTTGAAAGAAGCAAAATCTCAAGTCAGTGAAGGGGGCATGACACTGAGTTCTTTGGGACAGAAACAAAGTAATTTGAATGTATCAAAATTTTGCCTCTGTTAAAGAATTCCAGGAAATGGAAACATGGTTTGTTTGCAATTGTTCTGGTGTCTTTGTTGTTGCTGCCATCTTTTTGGGGGGAGGCAAAAGAGGTGGCTGCAGGAATGGAGGGAAGAAGGGTGAATAAATGCAGTTATGGTATTCAATATACACATTATAACAAAAAATAATAAACTATACAACTTGTGGGCAAGAACAAGAGAGAAACTGGGGGAAAGTGAAGTGACATTATACAAACAGAATTGTTTGGAACTGTAATCCCTCTGTACAACATTTCAATAACAATAAAATTTTATTTTTTTAAAATTGCCTCTGAGCCAGGCACCAGTGGCTGATCCCTGTAATCCTAGCTACTCAGGAGGCTGAGATCTGATAATCATGGCTCAAAGCCAGTCCAGGCAGGAAAGTCCAAGAGACTGTTATCTCCAATTGACCACAAGAAAACCAAAAGAGGCTCTGTGGCTCTGCACTAGCCTTGAGCTGAAGAGCTCAGGGACAACACCCAGGCCCAGAGTTCAAGCCCCACAACAGACAGACAAAAAGAACAGAAACAAAAACAAACAAAAAACCCTGCCTCTGCACACACTAATAAATAAAAAAGATATTCTGTACAAAAGCTATACAGTATAGACATTAAGAGCCTGGAAACAACTCAGAAAAATCTGAGTTTAAATACTAGTCCTGGGGGCTGGGAACAAGGCCTAGTGGTAAAGTGCTTGCCTCGTATACATGAAGCCCTGGGTTCGATTCCTCAGTACCACAAATATAGAAAAAAGCCAGAAATGGCACTGTAGCTCAAGAGGTAGAGTGTTAGCCTTGAGCAAAAAGAAGCCAGGGACAGTGCTCAGGCCCTGAGTCCAAGCCCCAGGACTGGCAACAAAAACAAAACAAATAAGCAAATAAATACTAGTCCTGTCATTTACTGCTTCTATGACAGTAAGTTACTAATTTCTACATTCCTTAGTTCTCTGTTATAAAATGAGACTATCATCAACTTCATGAAGTGTCTAATAAATAAAATTCACATGAAAGTACTTTCACAGCTCTTAATTGACAAAGAGATAGCTACTAATAAATATAAATTATTCCAGGATATGTATATAGTACTCACAGTGTACAAAAATAACAAATGAAATAAGTATAGTGTGACTATATACCATTTATATAGAACTATTTTCTCAGCAGGCAGGCTGTAAGATAACTCTTTCCTTGTCCATCTAATGAATTTCACTCAAACACTTTCAAGAATTGAAAACGTTTTAAATTTTACATGAATTTGTGTGTGTGTGTGTGAGAGAGAGAGAGAGAGAGAGAGAAAGAGAGAGAGAGATGGGGGGAGAGATACTTGGGATGGAATCCAGGACTTCACAAATGCTTGGCAAGCACTCTATCCACTGAAGTACATTTCCAGAATTTACACATTATGACTTTTTAAACAATTTGGGTTTGTATTATTTGCATCTTAATTTTTATCGTATTTTACAAAAGTACCTGTACCAATGAAAAACTTAAAAAAAAATAAGGAGGGTGAGTCAAGAGCCTGTGGCTGAGATCTAAGGATTGCAGTCCAGGGTAGATTAAATTAACAGCTATAAAGTCAGGAGGAGGCTGGGGATATGGCCTAGTGACAAGAGTGCTTGCCTCGCATACATGAAGCCCTGGGTTCGATTCCCCAGCACCACATATACAGAAAATGGCCAGAAGTGGCGCTGTGGCTCAAGTGGCAGAGTGCTAGCCTTGAGCAAAAGGAAGCCAGGGATAGTGCTCAGGCCCTGAGTCCAAGGCCCAGGACTGGCCAAAAAAAAAAAAAAAAAAAAAAGTCAGAAGGAATGGCACAAATGGTAGTGTCATCAGTGGAAACAGCTGAACAAGCTCTCAGGGCCCTATGTTCAGCCCTAGTAGAGAAATACACACACACACACACACTCTCGAGACAGGTTGGGGTTTTTTTGCCAGTCTTGGGGCTTGAACTCAGGGCCTGAGCACTGTCCCTGGCTTCTTTTTGCTCAAGGCTAACACTCTGCCACTTGAGCCATAGAGCCACTTCTGGCCATTTTCTATACATGTGGTACTGGGGAATAGAGCCCAGTATAGGAGGCAAGCACTCTTGCCACTAAGCCATATTCCCAGCCTCATTTCTTTTTCTTTTTTTTGCTGATCGTGGGACTTAGGCACTGTCCCTGGAGCTCTTCAGCTCAAGGCTAGTGCTTGATCACTCTGAGCCACAGCACCATTTCTGATTTTCTGGTGATTAATTGGAGATAAAGAGTCTCACAGACTTTTCTGCCGGGCCAGCTTTGAAGCGCGATCCTGAGAGCCTCCTGAATAGCTAGGATTATAGGAATAAGCACTGATGCCAGGCAGGAGAGATCTTTTCTACAAACAAGTATATTCCTACGCCAGTTTCTTTTCTGGACATTCAATTTTTCATGTATGAAAGTCAGAAATGGGTCAAGATGATTTCTACGGTATATTCAGGCCCTAAAGAAAATAAATAATAAGATTTCCTGTGATGCCTAATTAATATGTGAAGGGTCACAAAACTTCTGATGTTTGAAGGAAGCTGAGATATGAGGATTGAAATTCAAAGCCAGCCTGGGCAGTAAAGTCTGTAAGTTTCTTTATCTCTTTTCAACCACCAAAAAGCTGGAAGTGAAGCTGTAGCTCAAGTGGTAAAGCACTAACTGGAGCAAAAAAGCTCAGGGACAACACCAAGGCCCTGAGTTCAAGCCCTACGACTGGAACAAAACAATAATGTTTTGCTGGACACTAGTAGCTCGTATCTGTCATTCTAGCTACTCAGATGGCTAAGATCAGACAAAACCAACTCAACAGGAAAGTCCTTGATATTCTTAACTCCATTTTGGGGCTTTTTTTTTTTTTCCGGTTGGTCATGGGCTTGAACTCTGGGCCTGGGTGCTGTCCTGAGCAATTCAATTCAGCTCAAGGATAGTGCTTTACTACATGAGCCACAGCGCCACTTCCAGGTTTTCTGGTTATGTGGTACTAAGGTCTCAAACTCAGGGCTTCATGCATGCTAGGCAAGCACTCTGCCACTAAGTCACATTCCCAGCCCCATAGTCTCCACTTTCTATTCCTACATATATCCTCATCTTCCAATTGCTACTTTCTTTTTTACCTACTCTACAGTGCCCATGAATATTGAACCTTTACTTCATGAATTATTATTATTATGTGTATATAGACCATTGGATGTCAGCTCAAAGAGCCAGCTGAAAACATATTTTTTCTTTTGTTGGTACAATATTTGAACTTCACTTTTTTTGCACTGGTTATTTTGAGATTATTGTCCAGATTCACCCCTGGCCTGAGGTCCTATTTTATACTTCCTGCCAACTTTCTCCACTGAAATGGTCTCATGAATATTTTTATCCAAGCTGCTCTGAATCCTCATCTCAGCCTCCTATATAGTTGGGATGCCAGGTGCATGACTACATCCAGCAATTAGCTGAGAAGGGATCTCATGTGTTTGCCTAAGCTAGACTTAAACCACAATTCTCCTGATCTTAACCTCCGAAGTAACTACAATTTATAGGCATAAGCCACCAGAGTCAGGTTGGTTCAAGCAATTTTTTTTTAAATTGCTGCCTAAGCCAAGCACTGGTAGCTCACACCTGTAATCCTAGGTACTCAGGATGATGAGATCTGAGAATCATGGTTCATGGCCAGCACAGGCAGGAAAGTCCATGAGACTTTTTTTTTTTTTTTTTTGCCAGTCCTGGGGCTTGAACTCAGGACCCAGGCACTGTCCCTGGCTTCCTTTTGCTCAAGGCTAGCACTCTAACACTTTAGCCACAGTGCCACATCCAGCCTTTTCTATTTATGTGGTGATGAGGAATTGAAACCCAGGGCTTCATGTATGCTAGGCAAACATTCTACCAGTAAGCTACGTTCCCATTCCCACTTTTTAATTTTTTTAATCCACCATTGCTTCAGATTTATTATAATGTAATGTACATACTATGAAGATACTTGATCTACTTAGTGAGAAACAGGATTTATAAAAAAAATTTCTCTGGACTAGATGAGGTGGCTCAGGCTCTTAATCACAGCTACTTAGGAGTATATTCCAGCTACTCAGGAGGCAGACACTAGGAAGATATAGGCCAGCCCAGAAAAAAATGTCTTGAATTTCATCCCAATCAATTAAAAAAAAAAAAGGTATCGTAGCATTCATCTACCATCTCAGCAACTCAAATAGGAGAATCAAGGTCCATGATGGCCTAGATGTAAACTTTTTAAAAATAACTGAAGCAAAAAATGGTTGAGAGGGGTGTGGATTAAGTGGAGTGTCTATGTAGCTAAATGGAAAGACGAGTTCAAATATCAGTGCCCTTAAATAAACAAGTTTCAATTTTCCATTCTATTACTAAATACCACAGAAAATGTAAGGCTCATCTTTTTTTGTATGTATGTGTTAGTCATGGGACTTGAACTGAGAGCCTGTCCCTGAACTTTTTGTTCAAGGCTAGCGCTCTATCACTAAAGCCAGAGCTCCACTTCCAGTTTTTGGTAGTTAAAAAGAGTCTCACAGAGCAGGGAGCTGGTGACTCTTGCCTGTAATCCTAGCTACTCACTCAGGAGGCTGAGATCTGGGGACTGGGGTTCAAAGCTAGCCCAGGTAGAAAAAGCCATGAGAATCTCTCTCACTTCCAATTAACTACCTAAAAACCTGTGGCTCAAAGTAGTAAAGGAAAAATGCTCAGGGACAGCACCCAAGCCCTGAGTTCAAGCCCCATGACTGAAAAAAAAAAAAAAGTTTCATGGACTTTCCTATAAAGGCTGGCTTTGGATTGTGATCCTGAGATTTCAGCCTCCTGAGTAGCTAGGATTACAGATGTGAGCCAAGCTGTCTCCAACAGCAATTAAAAACTTAACAATTCAGCAATTAAAAATTGAACCATTGGGGCTGGGAATATGGCCTAGTGGCAAGAGTGCTTGCCTCATACACATGAAGCGCTGGGTTCAATTCCTCAGCACCACAAAAACGGCCAGAAGTGGTACTGTGGCTCAAGTGGCAGAGTGCTAGCCTTGAGCAAAAAGAAGCCAGGGACAGTGCTCAGGCCCTGAGTTCAAGGCCCTGGACTGGCAAAAAAAAAAAAAATTTGAACCATTGTTTGAAAACGTATTTGCTTTAATTTTTCTTTAACTAGGTGTGGTAGTCCATTATCTGTAATGTAGCACATAGAAACTAAGGCCAGAAAAATCACCAGTTCAAGGAAAGCCAGGGCTACAAAGTAAGACTGCTTGGAGAAAAAAAAAAAAAAGAAAACCCTTTTGAAGTCAGAGCTCTTAAGGTCAGTCCAATTTGTCCAGAAACAAATAACTTTAAATATCTTTTAATTATAAACATTATGCTATAAACAGAGCTCACTGGGAGCTCCACCCCCTCTCTATGCCTTTTTACTGTTTTCGCCAGTCTTGGGGCTTGAGCTCAGGGCCTGGGCACTGTCCCTGAGCTTTGTCCAAGGCTAGCACTCTACCACTAGGCCATATTTCCAACCTCCCTTCTCTCTTTTGGTGATGGCATCGAGGTTTTAACTCAGGGTCTCAAGCTTGTTAGGCAAGTTCAAATATGACTCTTGAGTCATATTCGCAGTCTCTTATGCTTTATTTTTTTAAGATAAGGTCTTCCATTTAAACACAGGGAATCTCAGCCCTTTATCTTTCCATCTCTGTTTCCTTTGTACATAGAGTAACAGGTACGTACCACCATGCCCAGCCCCTCAAATTTCTTTTTAAGGTATGTGAAAAGAAAGCCCAGTGTCAGTGGCTCATGCCTGTAATGCTAGCTATTGAGGAGGCTGTGACCTGAGGATCATGGTTCAAAGCCAGTCCAGGCAGAAAAGCCCAAATAACCACTAGAAAACCAAAACTGGCTCCGTGGCTCAAGTGGTACAGCACTAGCCTTGAGATGAAAGAGATCAGGGACAACGCTCAGACCCAGAGTTCTAGCCCCCCCGACCAACCCCCCAGCCCCCCCCCCCCAAAAAAAAAAGATATGTGGTAAGAAGCTAAAAGAGGTCCTTCCCTCCATTACTTTTTTTTGGTGCTGGAACTAAGGGCTTGAATTCAAGGCTAGGGAATTCAAGGCTTTGTCACTCAAGGCTGCTGCTCTACCACTTGAACCACTTCTGGATTTTTGCTAGTTAACTCGAAATCAAGAGTTTCACAGACTTTTTTGCTCAAGCTAGCTTCAAATAACAATCCTCAGCTCTCAGCCTCATGAGTAGCTACAACTACAGGCATGAACAACCAGTATCCACACACATACACAAAAATCTTTTTTATTAATTCATTCTTCAGTCAGTCTTTTTTGTTTTGTTTTGTCAGTCCTGGGACTTGAACTCAGGGCCTGAGCACTGTCCCTGGCTTCTTTTTGCTCAAGGCTGAGAACTCTGACAACCTGAGCCACAGCGCTACTTCTGGCCTTTTCTATATACGGTGGTGCTGAGGAATCAAACCTAGGGCTTCATGTATACAAAGCAGGCACTCTTTCCACTAGGCCATATCCCCAGCCCCTCTTTTTAGATGGAATCCACTATGTTGCCCAGACTGACTTTCAACTCCAAGGTTCAAAAGCAATCCATCTACCTTAACTGATACTACAATTGCACAACCGCATAGTGCCCAGCTTAATCCTGTGTGTCTAATAGTTAATTACTATGTTATTTTAAAAAACTATCAATACATGTAGCTTAGAGGTAAAATGTGTGCTTAGCACTCATTCTTGAGGCACTGATTCAATCATCACCCCACACATACACAAATAAAAAAAAAAAAACTTGGCTGGGAATGTGGTGTAGTGGTAGAGTGCTTGCCTAGCATGCATGAAGCCCTGGGTTCGATTCCTCAATACCACATACACAGAAAAAGCTGGAAGTGGTGCTGTAACTCAAGTGGTAGAGTGCTAGCCTTGAGCAAAAGAAACTCAGGGACAGTGCCCAGGCCCTGAGTTCAAGCCCCCAGGACTGGCAAAAACAAAAACAAAAAAAGAACTTTTTTCTAGCCAGGTGCTGATGGCTCATGCCTGCAATCCTAGCTACTCAGGAGGCTGAGAGCTGAGGATCCAGGCTCAAAGCCAGCATCAGCAAGAAAACTCATGAGATTCATCTCTAACCAAAAAGACTCAGAAGTGGAGCTGTGGCTCAAGTAGTAGAGTGCTATCCTTGAGTAAAAAAGCTCCAGAACAGGCCCTTAGTTCAAGCCCCAAGACTGGTATGCGTGCACACACACACAAAACCAACAGCTCTTTCAATATAGCTTCAATAGTACAGCAGGTTTTAGCATGTACACTGCCCTATGTTTAATTCCCAACACCAAAATAAAAATTAATAAAACAGCTGGGCACCAGTGACTCAAGCCACTCAGTCTACAGGCTGAGATCTGAGGATCCAGGTTTAAAGCCAACCTTGGCAGACAATCCCATATGCTCTAATTTCCAATTAACCAGCAGAAAGCCAGAACTGGAAGTGTGGCTCAAGTAATAGAACACCAGCATTCAGTGAAAAAGCTAAGCAAGAATCGAGTTCCTGAGTTCAAATCCCAGTACTGGCACAAAAAGGAGAGCACATCAAGAATAGTCTAAGGAATTTTCCCTTTCTATGGATTTTTCCCCCCTTGTCAGTTGTAGAGTTGAAGCCTGGGCCTGGGCACTGTCCCTGAGCTCTTCAGCTCAAGGCTAGTGCTCTACTAGCTTGAGTCAAGAGCCCCATTTCTGGCTTTCTGGTGGTTAACTGGAGATAAGTTTCACAGACTTTCCTGCCCCAGCTGGCTTTGAACTGAGATCCTCAGATGTCAGCCTCCTGAGTAGCTTGGATTATAGGTGTGAGCCACCAGTGCTAGCTTCTATTGATTTTTAAATGCCATTGTCCACTGAGGGACAATGATCCAGCAATACAAGTGACCACTGACCAGGAAACAAGCTCATAAACAGAGAGAAACAGAATTAAAGCAACCAACTGAATTTATGCATCTCATCACACTCCAGGTTTTGTGTAAAACTAAAAGCCCAGAAAACATGGTATTAGAATAATGTGAGGTTAGAACACAAGGTGAGTTTATGAAGGTTGGTAGTTGACATAGAAACTGAAATTAAATGGCATCAAACCACAATGAAAGGCTTACTGACATTAACTTCTGTGTGACTCACTGAAAGGTTTTTTTCTATATAATCTTATCAACTAATACAATAAACTTCTAATTTTTTTCACAACAATGATTTAGATATTGGGAAATATGATACATTTTAAGTATAATTACGAAGCTTAGGGGCTGGGAATGTGGCTTAGGGGTAGAGTACTTGTCCAGCATGCATGAAGCCCTGGGTTCGATTCCTCAATACCACATAAACAGAAAAAGCTGGAAGTGGCTCAAGAAGTAGAGGGCTAGCCTTGAGCACAGAGAGGTTCAGGGACAGAGCCCAGGCCCCGAGTTGAAGCCCCAGGACTGGCAAGTAAGGAAAGGAAGGAAGGAACAATTACAAAGCTTAAAAATATCACTGGGGCTGGGAATATGGCCTACTGGCAAGAGTGCTTGCCTCGTATACATGAAACCGGGGTTCAAGTCCTCAGCACCATGTGTATAGAAAAGGCCAGAAGTAGGGCTGGGGATATGGCCTAGTGGCAAGAGTGCTTGCCTCGTATACATGAGGCCCTGGGTTCGATTCCCCAGCACCGCATATACAGAAAATGGCCAGAAGTGGCTCTGCGGCTCAAGTGGCAGAGTGCTAGCCTTGAGCAAAAAGAAGCCAGGGACAGTGCTCAGGCCCTGAGTCCAAGCCCCAGGACTGGCCAAAAAAAAAAAGGCCAGAAGTGGCACTGTGGCTCAAGTGGCAGAGTACTCGCCTTGAGCAAAAAGAAGCCAAAGACAATGCTCAGGCCTGAGTCCAAGCCCCAGGACTGGCAGAAAAACAAAACACAAAAATATCACTATCATTTAATCTGTCGCTTTAATTCTATTATAAACTTTACTTAACCACTGTTAACATTACATTTTGCATCGCAAGACTGCAAACAATGCATCAAGCACAAGCATCTATCTATCTAGTCATCACTTCGGACCAAAAACTAAAACTACCTTTAATTACAAAAAGGTAACTTGGATACTTGGGTATTGGTTAAAATACTACAACCAGATCTTACTCGTGTCACTCTAAACACGTTAATTGGAAATATTCTTTGCATTTTGCAAAGATGCACTACAGATAAAGTATAGACCTTAAAGAGAGGAAACTAAGTTTCTGACCTCTTTTCAAAATGACAAAATTAGAACGGCAAATTTACACTCAGGCACATGGAGTACTCTTCTCTCAAATCACTCCAGAGAACTTCATCATTTGCTCCGCCCTCTAATAACTCATGCAAAAAAAGTTCAGCACCGTCGGAGAGAAACAAGACAGAGAGAATTCACGGGAATGGCTCAGGGCCTTTCCTTCAGGCGGTAAGATCAGCGTGTGCCCTTCTCAGGGGTCCAAAGAGAAAGAAAAACATAGGCCTAAGATTTAGGGGTACACCGATGCCCAGATATAGATGTCTCTCAAATAAGTTTCGACCGCCATCCTTATTCTAACAGAAGGCTCGGGCGCCATCGTCTCCGTCTTTTATGATTTATTACGGGGAGGTGGGAAACGCCAGCCAGGTTCCCTCCAGGCCTTCCCCATCATGCCTGGGGGTTCCCCTTCATTCTTCTCGAAAAGCCTCCCGTCTCCTACTGTGCTCCCGGGCACCCCGCGTTTTCGGAGGCCTGTCCCCCCCCACCCCCCGGGATGTGCAAAAGGCGCTGCCCAACCCACCGGGCTCGCCGTTAAAGCAGGAGGGCCCGAACACGCGAGGGCCACTGCCGAGGCTCCGAGGGGCCCAGGAAGCAGAAGGGCAGGCCGGGGACGGGGGAGGGGGGGAGTGACCTGGCCGGGGAAGAAAGAGGGGTGAGGGCACACACGTACCCACTTCTCGGGGGGCCGCAGGGCAGAGAGAAGGTGATGGAGGAGGGCGGTGGCCGGGTGCGGTTCCCCCCACTCCTCCCGCCTCCAGGCCCCCCGGCCGGCGGGGGCGGGCGGGCGGGCCCGGCCCATCCCCGGGTTGGGGCTCGCAGGGGGCGTGGGGCTAAACTACGAGGAGACCGTGAGCGAGGGGCCAGAGGACTCGGGGGCGGGGAGGGCTGCCCCCCGCCTGAACCGGAGACCCCGACGTCGTCGTCGCCTCCTCTCGGGAGGGAGGACAGGAGCGATGGGGAAAGCCCGAGGGATGAAAGCGTGAAGGTAAGAGGAAGCCGGGACAGCCCGGCCGGCCCAGCCCTAACCCCACGGTCCATCTTCCGGTAACCGCGTCTCTTACCGGTGATGGCGGTGAACTGCTGAATTAACCCCTTCAGCGCCGAGGACGCCGCGGAGCCCCCGTGGGCAGCCATCTTACCGCCGCCGCCGCTGCCGCCGCTGCCGCCGCTGCCGCCGCCGCCGCCGAACAACAACACAGACACACACGCACCGCCCTCCCCCACCTCGCCGCGCCGTCTGCGCAGGCGCACTGGCCGCCCCAGGCTCCACCCCCTCCGCACGTCCTCCGCGCAGACGCAAGCCCTGCTCGCTCAGCCCGCTCGCTCGGCTGCCCGGGGTTGCTACCGGCGCGCTGCATCCTTCTGGCAAGCTTGGAAGCCGGCTTCTCAGACGCGGGATTCATTCCGGAGGGAGCTTCGGCTCGGCAGGTAGTACGCTCTTTGAAGAGCAGCTTCGCTGACAATCCCTACTATTCGTTATTATTTTTACCTTCCCCCCCCCCCCCCAGCTCCACCGCACTTTGCATGGTTTCTGTCAGCCCCCATAAAAATAAAAATCCTAAACTGGCTCACGCCTGTAATCCTAGCTACTCAGGAGGCTGAGGTCTGAGGATCGCGGTTCAAAGCCAGTCTGGGCAGGAAAGTCCGTGAGACGCTTATGTCCAATTATCCACCAGAAAACCAGAAATGGAGCTGTGGCTCAGCGCTAGAGCGCTAGTCTGGAGCTGAAGAGCTCAGGGACAGTGCCCAGGCCCAGAGTTCAATCCCCCTGACCGACAAAAAATAAAATTAAATAAATGAAATAGGGCTGGGAATAGGGCCTAGTGGCAAGAGTGCTCGCCTCGTATACATGAAGCCCTGGGTTCGAATCCCCATCACCACATATATAGAAAAAGGAAGAAGTGGCACTGTGGCTCAAGAGATAGAGTGCTAGCCTTGAGCAAAAAGAAGCCAGGAACAGTGCTCAGGCCCTGAGTCCAAGGACTGGCAAAAAAAATTTAATAATAATAAATAAAATAAACGTATAGTCTCCCTGATATGCAGGTGTTAGAATTAAATGCCAAGAGAATAAAGTAAACAAGTCTCAAGATACTAAAATACAGTAAAAAGAAAAAGAAGACACAATCACTCGAGTGGAAAGTGTGTGAAAATAATAATAATAATATAGCAGAGGGGACCATCAGCCACATTGGACACAGATGAAAATTAACTAAGCAACTCGGGTGCAACTCGGGTGGAATGGGAAGGAAGGAATGAGTGAAAGAGGGCACAGATGTTACTAGACAAAAGGAAAGTAATATCCATATCACCGGAAATAGAAGAAATGATTTTATCATTAAAGTTGGTAGACCTCATAAGCTATGTAGACTTAGAATTATAATTTTCAAAACAGTGAAAGTTAAAATGTGTACTTCGAATAAAAACAAAATAAAAATCCTCTCTGGGAATGTGGCTTAGGGATAGAGTGCTTGGGTAGCATGAATAGAACCCTGGGTTCAATTCCTCAGTACCACATAAACAGAAAAAAAAACAGAAGTGGTGCTGTGGCTCATGTGGTAGAGTGCTAGCCTTGAGCAAAAGAAGCCAGGGACAGTGCTCAGGCCCTGAGTTCAAGCCCCCCCCCCCAAGGACTGGCAAAATAAATAAATCTTGTGTGTCACCTGGCTCTCACCTAGAATCTTCCTAACTCAGGAGGTAAGGTCTTAGGATCCCAGTTCGGAGCCAGTCCAGGCAGGAAAGGCCATAGACTCATCTCCAGTTAACCACCGAAAAAACAGAAGTGGCCCTATGACTCAAAGCTGCTAGCCCTTAAGCAAAAGAGCTAAAGGAGAGCCCCCAGGCCCTGAGTTCAAGCCCCAGAACAGACCAAAAAGGAAAAAAAAAATCTAGAGAAGTGTCTGTCATATGCCTGTAAGGAGCTTGAAACCTAAGGAATGAGGATCAGAGCAAGCTTAGGCCACTAACAGAAAAGTCTCTGAGACTGTATCTCCAAGATAACCAGCAGAAAGCCAGGGTAGAGCTCAAGAGGTTGAGCAATGAGAGAAAAAGCCAAGAGCCCCAGAGCCAAGAGCTTATGAGTTTAAGCCCAGTACCTACCACACAAATGGGGAGGGGTACTCAGAGTAGAGCCAGAGCAAGAAACATTGTAAAAGACTGTGTGATTGTACCTAACTATGAAAGATCAGGTTCCAAACAATGACATAGCATTGACTACAAAACTAAACATGGTAACTACTATATCTGTACTATCAGATGGACCTTCATAAGATGGAATGATTACTCTTGTACATACACGCACTTGTGTGTGTGTGTGTTCTGAGGCAAGCCTAGGACACATATTGAGATCTTGACAACAAAAAGGAGGTAAAGATTGTGGCATCCACAAATCTAGAAGAGGCTTTATAGAAATTTTAAAAAGAAAATAAGACAAAATTGTATTATTAGCTGGGCACTGGTGGCTCACACCTGTAATCCTAGCTACTCAGGAGGTTGAGATCTGAGGAATAGGTTCAAAGCCAGCCCAGGCAGGAAGGCAGGAAAGTCCAGAAGACAGTCTCTCTCCCTCTCTCCTCCCTCCCTCCCTCTCTCTCTCAGTTGTGGGGCTTGAACTCCAACCTGGGCACTGTCTCCTGAGCTTTTTGCTCAAGGCTAGTGCTGTACCACTTCCAGTTTTCTTGTAGTTAATTGGACTTTTTTTCTTTTTCATTTTGCCAGTCCTGGGGTTGAACTCAGGGCCTGAGCACTGTCCCTAGCTTCTTTTTGCTCAAGGCTACCACTCTGTCACTTGAGCCATAGCACCACTTCTGGGTTTTTGGGGGGTTTTTTTTGGCCAGTCCTGGGGCTTGGACTCAGGGCCTGAGCACTGTCTCTGGTTTCTTTTTGCTCAAGGCTAGCACTCTGCCACCTGAGCCACAGCGCCCCTTCTGGCCGTCTTCCATATATGTGGTGCTGAGGAATCGAACCCAGGGCTTCATGTATGTGAGGCAAGTGCTCTTGCCACTAGGCCATATTCCCAGCCCACTTCTGGTTTTTTCTATATATGTGGTGCTGAGGAATTTAACCCAGGGCTTCATGTATGCGAGGCAAGCCCTCTACCACTAGGCCATATTCCTAGCCCTCACAGGGATTTTTCTGCCTGGGCTGGGTTTCCATCCTCAATCCTCAGATCTCAGCCTTATGAGTAGCTAGGATTATAGGCATGAGTCACCAACACCTGCCTTTCCATGAGACTCTTAACTCCAATTAACCACAAGAAAACCAGAGTGGCTCTCTGGCTGAAATAATAGAGAAGAGCTGGGAATGTGGCTCAAATGGTAGAGTGCTTTACTTGAGCAAAAGAAGCTCAGGGACAGTGCCTAAGCGCTGAGTTCAAGCCCCAGGACTGGCAAAAAAAAAAAAAAAAAAAGTGGTAGAGTGTTAGTCTTGAGCAAAACAGTTCAGGGACAGTGCCCAAGCCGGAGTTCAAGGCTCACAACAACAACAACTAAAACAAAAACTGGATTATTAATAAAGACCATGAAGTGAACCTGGAGTGATGGTACACATACATACATACTCCCAGCATTTGGGAGTTAGAAGCAGTGGATCTTAGGTTTGAAACCAGCCTGGGTTCTTGAAGACTTTAGAATTACAAGATAATATACTTAAGCCTAGCCCTAAAATCATGGGAAATATGGGTGTTTGCTTTTTGTTTCTGGGGTTTTTTTGTTTGATTTGTTTGCAAAGCCTCATATTTGCTAGGCAGATGCTCTTAATCACACCTATGGTCTGAGAAATCTGTTTAAAAACAAAAACAAACTGGGGGAAAAAATATGGCTTTTCCTCAGAAAAGAAATTAAATTGGCAGGGCACTGGTGGCTCAAGCCTGTAGTGCTTGAGTTCAAGCTCCACAACTAGAAACAAAAATCACACACACACACACACACACTAACCCAGACAATTGTAGAAATTTCTAAAGACACCTAAGAGAAGTAACAAAGAGGAGGTATGGGGTAACTTTTTTTTTTTTTTTGGCCAGTCCTAGGCCGTGAACTCAGGGCCTGAGCACTGTCCCTGGCTTCTTCTTGCTCAAGGCTAGCACTCTGCCACTTGAGTCACAGCGCCACTTCTGGCCATTTTCTGTATATGTGGTGCTGGGGAATCAAACCCAGGGCCTCATGTATATGAGGCAGCCACTCTTGCCACTAGGCCATATCCCCAGCCCCCAAAATAGATTTTTTATATGAAAAAATCCTCTTGTTTCTCCTGGAAACAAAATAGATTTAAATCACAATGTCACTGGGGGACTGGGAATATGGCTTAGCAGTAGAGTGCTTGCCTTGCATGCCTGAAGCCCTGGGTTCGATTCCTCAGCACCACATAAAAATGACACTGGGCATTGATGTCTAATCCTAGCTAGTCAAGAATCTGAGAGCTGAGGATTGTGGTTTAAGGCAGCCCAGGCAGAAAAGTCCCTGAGACTCTTATCTCAAGTGGTAGAGCACCAGCCTTTAGCAGAAAAGCCAAATGAGAGTAGGAGGCCATGTATTGAAGCCCCAGTCATAACCAGGAAAAAGCGAGGAAGAGAAATTTGGCAAATATATACATTTATACATCCCCTTTATCTTAGATAAAACTAAGTGTAGAAAATATCGATAATATTCAAACACATGAAAAATAAATTTTGACCATGGAAAGAACCACAAAGAAAGCTTCAACAAATGTTAAAGAATCATTATAATTGTGTATGCTGATCATAGGCACATGCCTACGATCCGAGCAGTGGGGAGGTGGAGACAGGAGGATCTTACATTGGAGGCTAGTGATAAACTGTCTCAAGAAATTCAAAAAAGAAAAAGAAATCATTATGCAGAATGTATTCTAAATGTAGATCAGTTAAAATAGGAATTAAATTTTTTAAGATTTTTTTTTACTTTATTGTTATTATAGAGGTGATATCCAGAGGGGTTACATTGACATGAGTCAAGTGGTACCTTCCCTTTTGCACATTCTCTCTCATTTCCTCTTTCCTCTTTTTTTTTTTTTTTTTTGCCAGTCCTAGGCCATGAACTCAGGGCCTGAGCACTGTCCCTGACCTCTTTTTTTGCTCAAGGCTAGCACTCTGCCACTTGAGCCACAGCGCCACTTCTGGCCATTTTCTGTATATGTGGTGCTGAGGAATCGAACCCAGGGCCTCATGTATACGAGGCAAGCACTCTTGCCACTAGGCCATATTCCCAGCCCCAGGAATTAATTTTTTAAAGAATAACTTTTTGCTTTATTTTATTTTTTATTTTTTTGGCCAGTCCTGGGGCTTGGACTCAGGGCCTGAGCACTGTCCCTGGCTTCTTTTTGCTCAAGGCTAGCACTCTGCCACTTGAGCCACAGCGCCACTTCTGGCCATTTTCTGTATATGTGGTGCTGGGGAATCGAACCCAGGGCCTCATGTATATGAGGCAGGCACTCTTGCCACTAGGCCATATCCCCAGCCCGCTTTATTTTTTTTCTCAGCACTAAAATTTATAAATTTATTCTTCTTTTTTCTTTTCTTTTTTTTTTTTTTGCCAGTCATGGGGCTTGAACTCAGGTCCTGAGCACTGTCCCTGAGCTTCTTTTTGCTCAAGGCTAGCACTTTACCATTTGAGCCACATCACCACTTCTGGCTTTTTCTGTATATGTAGTGCTGAGGAATCGAACCCAGGGCTTCATATATATACAAGGCTTAGTGGTAGAATGCTCGCCTTGCATGCACGAAGTTCTGGGTTTGATTCCTCAGCACTGTAATAGGGAGGTCAGATCTGGCCAGTGCCATCATTAACTGTGGAGGAACTTCAGGTTGACTCCAGCTCAGATAAGAGCAGAAGCCAACTCCATCTCCACTAAGCCCTCCCCCACCCTATCCAGGGAAGCTCCCCTTTACTATGTTAAGTTATATAGATTGACTACCTGAGGCCTGGGAGCTTCAAGGGAACCTGCTATGAGTAGACCTAGAATGATAGGTTAGTTCAAATAGATATGATAGGTTAGTTCAAATAGATATTATGAGACAGACTGTTAACTATTGGCCACCTGCGTGCGGCCTAGCATGTTCTGTAAGTGTTGTATCTTCATTGGTCACCTGCGTGTGACAAGTTTGTCTGTGATGTTTGCCTTATAACCATGCTGGAAGGTCACATGGACACGCGGTCCCAGCTCGGAGAGTCTGGGCCCTGATCCTGCACGTGTGGTCGGCAATTTCAGCTCTGGATTCCGGGCTGCAACCAAGGCCAGTGGATTCACTTTTTGTTCACTTTTTACCTCCCCAATAAATCTTTTTGTCATCTTGTAGCTGGAGACTGTGTGGTGGACTCTTGGGGGAACCAGGAATCCCCTCCCTTGGGGGAACCAGGAATCCCCTCCCTTGGGGGGGACCCCGTTTCATTGCAGCGAACCCCCACTCTACTTCATATTGGCCTCCATTCCCCCGTTTTTTTCTTGTACATAAAAATCAAATCATTGATTTCTCTCTGAGAGCTTCTTGCCTGGACTGTAACATGGTTCCATCCACAGGTTTCTGGGGAGAGAAAGGATGATACAAGAGCCAGTCTGATGTGACTGCTGCTCTTAAGCTTGTACCCAGAAAGAACCTGGTTATCTATGAGGTCCATCCCCAGGACAGCTACAGGTGTTCTCACCTGTTTTAAATCTCCATCCAGTTACCTAGGTAACTGGCACAACTCCTCTGAGGTCGCACCCTAGTTCATCTGGACACTCTAATACACTTGGATACACCTCCGACTCCAAGCATTTCCTGGGAGTGACTCTGTAGCCTGCCACGCATGTTTTTCTTAATAGAGCTTCTCAACTCCAGTTAACTTAGAGGAGTGGGAAGGTTACCACAGGAAGAATGTCTCCCCAATATCTTAGCTTTGCTACCCACTATCACAGATAACTGGCAAGTTCCTGCCCAGTAGATAGACATGGGCATTTAGAAAGGCATGCTTACAAACTATTCTTTTAGGACCTCCCGGCTCCAGTTAACTTTTGAAAGGCCAAGCACAGGTGACTCTGAGATATGACACTGTCTCTGCTATCCAAGCAGTGGCTTGCTGCCTCTGGATGTTCCATTTGTCCCAGGAGTGACTTTTCCACTCGGAGGTAAATGCACCTTTGGCATTTCTCTTGGTCCATCACTGGACTTGGACTCAAGGCTTGAGTGCTGTCCCTCGGCTTTCCAGCTCAAGACTAGCACTCTACCACTTTGAGCCTCAAAGCAACTCACAGCTCTGTTCCCAGCACTCTGCTGGCTGAGTAGACTCTCACAGGGACTTTTCTCTGCCCGGGCTGGCTTCAAACCGCAGATTTCAGATCAGTGAGTCTTACAAGAGGCCACTTTACTCCAATTAAGGCAACAAGGTGGTCCACACAGAAATAGTTTTTAAGTATGCTCTTACCTGGAACTTGTTAAGGGCCAATGTTAGGAGTCACCTGTCCTCTGTGGGTCTGTTGAAAACTGTTACAAAATGCCTATAGACAGACTGGAAATGCATTTTAGAACTCCAAGTCTTTTCCTCAGCTCCTCTTTTTTTTTTGGCCAGTCCTAGGCCGTGAACTCAGGGCCTGAGCACTGTCCCTGGCTTCTTTTTTGCTCAAGGCTAGCACTCTGCCACTTGAGCCACAGCGCCACTTCTGGCCATTTTCTGTATATGTGGTGCTGAGGAATCGAACCCAGGGCCTCATGTATACGAGGCAAGCACTCTTGCCACTAGGCCATATCCCCAGCCCTCCTCAGCTCCTCTTTTGACCCTGTAATAAACCTCCAAAAATTTGGTAATGCTCAAACTCCGAGTTTAAACTTAAACTCGCCCATTCTTACTCTTTATCAAAGTCACAAGAACATTACTAGTTCAAATGTTTCACAAATGTTCATTTTAGTGGGTCATCACCAGATTGCACCACCTTCCACTTGTCCTCCTTGGTCAGGTTAGCTGCTTTGACGTGGGAAGCGTGGATCCAGGTCCTTAGGCCATCTACCTCTACAGCAGTAGGAGTGGTCAGGACTACAGTGTAGGGGCCTTTCCAGCGAGGCTCCAAGGACTCAGTCTTATGTCGCCTTACCCACACCACCTGTCCAGGCACAAAAGGGTGTAAGGCTGGGGCATCCTTAGGCAGCTTGTCATGAGCAGCCTTGATCTGGGAATAAAGTTCATTTTGGATTCTCTGCAGGGCCTGTAAGGACTGTAACAAATGTTGGTTAGACAATTCAGCTATGGCTTCAGAACCAAGCTTAGGGCATAAGGGAGGAGGCCTCCCGAACATTATCTCATAAGGTATGATGCCCTTAAAGTATGGTGTACAGTGTACCCACAGAAGGGCAAATGGTAGGAGGGCCGTCCAGTTTTCGCCAGTCTCAAGGGTCAATTTGGTTAAGGTCTCCTTTAGAGTTCTATTCATCCTCTCTACCTGACCTGAACTTTGGGGGTGATAGGCACAATGTAATTTCCAATTAATCCCCAATGACTTACCCAAAAGCTGGGTTACCTGAGAGATGAAAGCAGGGCCATTGTCTGAGCCTATGGCCACTGGGAGTCCAAACCTGGGAATTATCTCCTCTAGCAGCTTCTTCGTTACAGTCTGTGCTGTTTCCCACTTGGTTGGGAAAGCTTCTGTCCATCCTGAAAAGGTGTCTACAAAAACTAGCAGGTACTTATATCCATACTTGCCTGTTTTTACCTCAGTAAAGTCTATCTCCCAATAGGCTCCTGGCACCATTCCTCTTTCCCTCCTTCCTTTGACGGCTACTGCAGCATTTGTCCTCTGGCATGGCACACACCGGCTGGTGATATCTTCTAACATTTTGTCCATTTCAGGTATATAGTAGAACCGGCGGATTAATTCCACTAGCTTGCTCTTTCCTAGATGGGTTGCCTGGTGTATTTGCTTAATGAGAGTCCGTCCTAATGCTCGTGGAAGAATAATTCTTCCGCTGTGAGTCTGTTTCCAGTTTCCCTTCTCACTTACATTGTGAAGAGACTGGAGAACCTTTTGATCTTCAGAAGAAACTGGGGCTTCTCTGGGAGGGCTGGCGTCGGGAGAAGGGCTAATGCCATCAGGCCCCTATCTCTTGTAGCCACTTCCCATGCAGCCTCATCCGCTCTCAGGTTCCCCTTTGCCTCCTCTAAGTTTCCCTTCTAATGTCCTGGGCAGTGCATTACAGCCACTGCCTTTGGCAAACATATGGCCTGAAGTAGGCCTAATATCTGTTTTTTTGTTTTTGATGGTTTTGCCTTCTGCTGTCAGCAGCCCGCGTTCCTTGTAAATGGCCCCATGTACATGTACAGTGGCAAATGCATACCTGCTGTCTGTATAGATGTTGACCTTCTTGTCCTTTCCCAGCGTCAGAGCTTGGGTTAGGGCAATGAGCTCAGCTTTTTGTGCTGAGGTGGTCACTGGTAACAGCTCAGCCCAGATGACCTGGTCCCCTTCCACGACCGCTGCTCCCGCTAGCCTCACTCTGTCCATCACGTAGCTGCTCCCATTGGTGAACATGGTCTTTTCCGCGTCTGGTAGCAGGATGTCTGTGAGGTCTGGTCGAATGCTGTGGACATGGGCCACAACCTCTGCACGAACCTCCGCACAGTTGTGCAGCACTGTCTGATCAGTGTCTGGCAGCAGGGTAGCAGGGTTGAGGGCTGTGGAAGCTGGGAAAGTCACTTTAGGCTGGTTGAGCAACAGGGCCTGGTGCAGTGTTAGCCTGGCATTGGACATCCACTGGTCCGGGGAGCTTGCAACAAGTTCTCAACCGCATGGGGAGTAGTTACCACTAGGTCCTGCCCCAATGTTAGCTTGTTAGTCTTTGACTAGCTGAGCCATTGCTGTAATCACTCTAAGGCAGGTAGGCCATCCTGATGCAACAGGGTCCAGTTTTTTAGATAAGTAGGCCACTGACCAATACCAGGGTCCTAACTTCTGAGTTAGCACGCCTTTTCCCACTCCAGCCTTTTCATCCACGAATAGGTGGAAAGGTTTGTGGATATCCAGAATGGCCAGGGCTGGAGCTGAGACTAGCTGCTTTTTAAGGGTCTGGAACGGCACGTTCCTCTTCTTCGGTCCATCTAATATTTTCTCCTGGCCCTTTGGTAATCTCATATAAGGGCCGTGCTACTTCAGCAAACCCCAAAATCCAGAGTCTACAGTACCCCACAGTTCCCAAGAATTCCCTTACTTGTCTCTTAGTCTTGGGAGTGGGGATCTATAGGAGTATAAGTACAGTAAGCATCAAGCCTTTCTAAATAGGCTGCTGGTGACTCATCCATTCCGTCTTACTGCCCCAACCTTAGACAAATTCATAGGGCGTTTTCTAGCAGCCCGGAGACCGCCGAGAATAGTCTAGCAATAAACCTTTAGCCGCTCCCTACCTGCCAACGAATTCGGGTTCCAGTCCGGATTCCCAGGAGGGCAGGGCTTCCTCTATCTCAAGGGGGTCTTCTGATGGCCTGCCATTGTTTCCTGGGACTAACTTCTTGGTTTCCCGGAGAATCCTGTCTTTCTCCTCAGTGGTGAAGAGGACGTCCAGGAGTTGCTGAATATTGGCCCAGGTGGGTCGATGAATCACAAAGAGTTTCTAACAAAGAGGTTAGTGCCTAAGGCTTCTTTGAGAAGGGAGGGTTCTGCTGTTTCCAATTTAATAGATCATTAGAAGCCAAGGGGACATGAACCTCATAAGGGTGAACCTGACCCTCTTCAGGGGGTCCCATATTTTCCTGTAAAACACATCTGATAACAATAAGCCAAAAGCAAAACCAAGAACAGACACAGGTAGAGGAGCAGTTCCTCGGTGGATTTTGGTCGTTCCATGCTTCCCTGTAGATGAAAGTCAATCATAGCACTAACAAGCAGGAGTAGGAGTGTGAACAGACACAGATAGACAAGACCACGTGCAGAACAGGGAGCAAGGTCAGAATTGCTGATCTTTTGACAAAATCCATACATGTCCTCCTCCCCAATGAGGACTTCCAGAAGGGAGTCAAGGCGTCCCTTGACCACCCCGGCCTTAGAGAGCTCTGCTGAATACAGCTTCTCTGTCTTAGGCCTACAGACGGTGCACCTTCAGATTCAGACGGGCCCACTCAGCAGCCCCACAGACGGCCTCCACAGCCAGTGCACTCATGTAGACGGCCTTTACAGCCAGTGCACTCTTACAGAGGGGCCCACTCGGCAGCCCCTTTACGAATGGGCCCACTTCGGCAGGCCCTAAAGACGGTCCCGCTCAGGCAGCCCTACAGACAGTGCCACTCAGGTAGCCCTAGACATACCTCATACCTCCGGAGGTTCCTTTTCTTCACCTGGGCGTCTTCCCCAACAAAATATTATGGTTAACGACTCTTCCCGGCCAATGCACCAATATTTAGTAGAGTGGGGGTTCGCTGCAATGAAACGGGGTCCCCCCCCAAGGGAGGGGATTCCTGGTTCCCCTAAGAGTCCACCACACAGTCTCCAGCTACAAGATGACAAAAAGACAGATTTATTGGGGAGGTAAAAAGTGAACAAAAGGGGCTGGGGATATGGCCTAGTGGCAAGAGTGCCTGCCTCATATACATGAGGCCCTGGGTTCGATTCCCCAGCACCACATATACAGAAAATGGCCAGAAGTGGCGCTGTGGCTCAAGTGGCAGAGTGCTAGCCTTGAGCAAAAAGAAGCCAGGGACAGTGCTCAGGCCCTGAGTCCAAGACCCAGGACTGGCCAAAAAAGTAAAAAATAAAAAAAGTGAACAAAAAGTGAATCCACCCGCCTTGGTCGCAGCCCGGACTCGAGAGCCGAAACTGCCGACCACGCATGCAGGCAGGATCAGGGCCCAGACTCGGGAGCTAGAACCACACGTCCGTGTGGCCTTCCAGCATGGTTATTAGGCAAACATCACAGACAGACTTGTCACACGCACACACAGGTGACCAATGAAGATACAACACTTACAGAGCATGCTAGGCCGCACGCAGGTGGCCAATAGAGTTAACAGTCTGTCTCATAATATCTATTTGAACTAACCTATCATATCTATTTGAACTAACCTATCATTCTAGGTCTACTCATAGCAGGTTCCCTTAAAGCTCCCAGGCCTCAGGTAGTCAATCTATATAACTTAATGTAGTAAAGGGGAGCTTCCCTGAATAGGGTGGGGGAGGGCTTAGTGGAGGTGGAGTTGGCTTCTGCTCTTATCTGAGCTGGAGTCAACCTGAAGTTCCTCCACAGTTAATGATGGCACTGGCCAGATCTGATCTCCCTATTACAAGCACCACATAAACAGAAAAATCCAGAAGTGGCACTGTGGCTCAAGTGGGAGTGAGCTAGCCTTGATCACTGAGAGGCTCAGGGACAGCACACAGGGCCTGAGCAAGCCCCAAGACCAGCCAAAAAAGTTTTATTGACTTTTCTAACAAGGGCTGGCTTTGAACTGTGATCCTCAAATCTCAGCCTCCTGAGTACCTAGGATTACGCCACCAGCATCTGGCACAGGTTTTAATTGATGTGGAAGAGTCTTGGAGCCTGGAGTTTCTCCCAGGAACTCCATAAGCAATCACTGTCCCCAGGGTGGAGGAGGTTTACATTTGACCTCTAGTTTCTTGGTCAGCATGGGTAAATAAAAGATTTGTTGTTTGAAGAAATAGCCATTGACCCACCTTAGACTGGAATGGAGCCTATCCTCAAGTCTTAGAATAGACTACTAAAAAAACACCCAGACAAACATTTTGTGACATTCCTTCTCCCCAGAGAGCTATCTAAACTGGTTGGAAATGTTAATTACTGTGTTCTCTCTCATAAACCTACAGGAACCTTGATTTTAAGTTTTCTTTATATAACCTCTCCTATTGCCAAATGTTACCTATAAGTCCCCCCTTAAAAACTTCAGATTCTGAGCTCTTAGAAACTGAAAATCTTCAGATTTCAGCATCCTGAATAAATACTGGTGCCCTCTTTTTATATTTTTTAATCAATCAGTCAATCAATCTATCATTATGTGTGTGAGTGCATGTGAGTGTGCATGTGTGCATGATGTGAGTGTGCATGTGTTCATAAATGTGCACACAAGTTCTGGGGCTTTACCTCAAGGACTGGGCACTGTCCTTGAGTTTTTGTGCTCAAGGCTAGCACTTTACCGTTTGAACCACTGGTTCAATTGCTGGTTAATTGGAGGTAAAAGTCATGCTGAATACCAGTTACTTTGTGGTAGGGGTGTAGATAGTAATTAATACAACATATTTCTCCTCAACCTCTTGGCTTTAGTCATCTTTGAAAATTGTGAGCACAAGTGACTCCATTTTGAATCTGATAGCACCCTCTCTTGTCTAAACAGTTTTGACCAAACTGTTTGTCTCTGAATTGTTCCCCATTATCAGAATAAGCTTTGTTGTAGTAGGTCTCTTCATTGCAGAGATAAGATGTCTCTGTTGGATTGTTTTTGTTTGCCAGTCCTGGGGCTTGAACTCAGGGCCTGAGCACTGTCCCTGGCTTCTTTTTGCTCAAGGCTAGCACTCTGCCACTTGAGCCACAGTGCCACTTCTGGCCATTTTCTATATATGTGGTGCTGGGGAATCGAACCTAGGGCTTCATGTAAACCAGGCAAGCACTCTACCAGTTGGCCATATTCCCAGCCCTCTGTTGGATTTTACTCTTGCTAGGATAAGCTGTTTCAGGTTGGAGAGGGTGACAGACAGGTCAAGAGGGAGCCTGTACCAGTAATATACTTTGGGGCCAAATTTAAACCATGAAGACAGGAAAAAGAATAGCTCCTAAGCAGAACTTGCATAGAATCCATTAAGTTGTTGGTTTGGTTTGTTGTTGTTGTTGTTTTTCTTAATAGGGGAAAGTTTATTGAAAGTGAAAGAAAAGCCATGAAAGCAGGGTTCTGGTGCAACTCTGGCAGCTGAGATCTAAGGATTGCGGTTGAAAGCCAGCCCCAGCAGGAAAGTCTCTGAGACTCTTATCTCCAATTAATCACCAGGAAGCTGGAAGTGGCCCTGTGGCTCAAGTGGTAGAGCCCTAGCCTTGAGCTGAAGGGCTCAGGGACAGGGCCCAGGCCCCTAGTTCAAGTCCTGTGACTGAAAAAAGAAAAAGAGAAAAAAGAAAAGGCACGAAAGCATCAGAAACTCTCCATCTGGAGAATGGACTAAGAGTCCCCCATTAAGTTTTAAAAGCTATTCCGTTGTTTAATTATTTCTGGTGTGTAAACTGAGACATCCAGACCAAAAAATTCACCTTTAGTCCTGCTAAAGAGGCTGAACTATCCCAAGTAAGTAAAAAGCAGCTTGACCTAGAACTGCTTGACCCTTGCCAAAGAAAGGAAGGAGAGAGGCCAAGCATAATTGTTATTCCATTTGCTTGTTTTAAAGAAGTTAAATGGGTACTCAGTGTAAGGTCCACCCCCAGAGGGCTGCTGGCAGATGCCCCCATCTGGTTAGTTGCCTGGGTAACCGGCATACCTGGAAGCAGTTACCTCCCCCTACCCTGAGGTCACATCCTAATCCACCTGGCCACACCTCCCTGCACCAGCCCTAGATATGGCAGGGCTGGGCCAGGGTCTCCTCTTCTCTCTGGACATGCATCAGTTTGGCCATAGGCCAGCAGTTCGGATATAAACTTTTCTCTCTTGCCTGAATACTGTGTGGCGTTCTCCTTTATCAGCTACCTACTTTTTTTTTTTGGCCAGTCCTGGGGCTTGGACTCAGGGCCTGAGCACTGTCCCTGGCTTCTTTTTGCTCAAGGCTAGCACTCTGCCCCTTGAGTCACAGCGCCACTTCTGGCCGTTTTCTATATATGTGGTGCTGGGGAATCAAACCCAGGGCTTCATGTATACCAGGCAAGCACTCTTGCCACTAGGCCATATTCCCAGCCCATCAGCTACCTACTTTAATAACTCTTACAGTCAGTAAATACCAGTTATACCCAGAACCAAGAATTAGAGTATTTTGCTTCCTTAAATGGTTCATTGCTTTATTTACTAGAGTTTTACCTGAATCACAATCGCTGTTTGTGACCACTAATTGCCAATTCTGCCTCTGTATGTCTGCTTGCTATCACATGCACTATTGCCTGTGTATGGTGCATCTGATTTTTGCCTTTAAAAACCCAGCCTTACTGAGGCCCAGTGCTGTTTATCACCATCCTGGTGGTGGCAATCAGACACTGTGCACAGCTAAATAAAAGACTCCTAGCTCAATTGACTGAAAGCTGGTGACTATTGCCCTGGGTTCGAGGCCCACCTGGGTGTTCGGTATACAACATAAACCTCTTAGGATAACAAGATTGACAACTGGGCACTGGTGGCTCACACCTGTAAATGCCTTAAGAGGCTGAGATCTGAATATCATGGTTCAAAGGTAGCCTAGGCAGAAAAGTCCATAAGATTAATCTCCAATTAACCACCAAAAAGAAGTGGAGCTGTGGTTAAGTGGCAGAGCATTAATATTGAGCAAAAAGGCTCAGGAGTGGGCTGGGAATGTGGCTTAGTGGTAGAGTGCTTGCCTAGCATGCATGAAGCCCAGGTTTCAATTCCTCAGTACCACACAAACGGAAAAAGCCAGAAGAGACGCTGTGGCTCAAGTGGTAGAGTGTTAGCCTCGAGGAAAAGAAGCTCAGGGACAGTGCCCAGGCCCTGAGTTCAGGCCCCAGGACTGGCAAAAAAAAAAGGCTCAAGGATAGCACTCAGGCCTTGAGTTTAAGCCCTAGGATTGGTGCGCGCTCACACACACACACGCACACACACTTAAGATTAAGTGCATTTTTAGGATCAGTAAACTTTCTTTGTTATTACTGCTCTTACAAAGATGTTTCAGAACAAAGAGTAATTAAAAATGGTCCTTCTAGCCAGGTGCTGGTGGCTTACCTCTATAACCCTAGCTACTCATAGGCTGAGATCTGAAGATTGAAAAGTCCATGAGACTCTTTATCTCTAATTAACCACCAAAAAGCTGGAAGTGGAGCAGTGGCTCAAGTGGAAAGCTCTATCATTGAGCACAGAAGGTTAGGGACAGTACCCAAATCCTGAGCTCAAACCCCAGGACAAGAACTCAGAAAAAAGGTGGGTTTTTTTTGTTTTTTGGCCTGGGGCTTGAACTCAGGGCCTGAGCACTGTCCCTGCCTTCTTTTTGCTCAAGGCTAGCACTCTGCCACTTGAGCCACAGCACCACTTTTCGCTTTTTCTGTTTATGTGGTGCTGAGGAATCCAACACAGGGCTTTGTGCATGCTAGGCAAGCACTCTACTACTAAACCATATTCCCAGCCCTTGTTTTGTGTGTGTGTGTGGTTCTTTTTGTAATACAAGCCTGGGGCTTGAACTCAGGGCGTGGACACTCACTATCCCTGAGATTTTTGTTGTTGTTGTTGTTCAAGGCTGGCACTCTGTGACTTGAGCCACAGTTCTATTTCTGTCTTTTTTGGTGGTTAACTGAAAATAGTCTCACAAACATTCCTGTCCTATCTTTAAACTGAATCCTTCAGATTTCAGCTTCCTGAGTAGGTAGGATTGCCACTTGAGCTATAACCCTAACCTGAGACTTTTGTTGTTTTTTCCATTAGGTCTCCCTTTCTGCCTGGGATACTCTAGGCTTTGATCCTCCTAATCTCAGTCTCACAAAGTTCAGATGACTCAAGTCTGGCACTCTGCCACTTTAGCCACAGCTCCACTTCCAGCATTTTTGGTAGTGATTTGGAGATAAGAGTCTCATGGGCTTTCCTGCTTGGGCTGTCTTTGAACCATGATCCTCAGATCATGGTTTTCTGGGTAGCTAGAAACTTTAAAAATATAATTGATAGCACTTAACTAGTTTTAGGGGTGGGTAGAGGGGCTGGGCATGGTAATACCTGACTATCATCCCAGCTATTAAGGAGGTGGAAACAGGAATTTGCAGTCCAAAGACTAGCCCTAGGCAAAAGCATGATACCTTAGCTGGAAAATAAGGTAAAACAAAAAGGATTGGGGACATGGAACAAGTAGGAGAGCAGAGCTTGAGACCCTGTGTTCAAATCCTAATGCCACTACCACCACCACAATAAAGAAAACCAAAATAGTGCCTCTACTTTTACCAACCAAACTGGACAGTACCAGGCCAAATGATGAATCAGGGACCCCTGACTACTTCGCCCCTTTACAGCAGGAAGTAGCTCCAGAAGAAACAACTTCCGCCCATACTCCCAGCCTGGTACCCCTCCTCTGTTATCAGGTCCTCAGCTCCTCCCACTAGCCCCCAGATCTACCCATACCTAATGAACCACTCCTACTCACTAGCTACCTACTTCCCCTTTACCCCCAGAGAGAGGAGCTGCCACCTGAATAAGGTGCAGACGCCATGTAGCTCCCTCTCCCGTGGGAACTATGGCCCCACTAATAAACCTCCTTATGAACCTTCAAAAAAAAAAAAAAAAAACTACCTCTTGCTAGAATTGTTGCATGAGTCCTCTACCATGATTTTTTAATTTAAAAAAAATTTTTTTTGCCAGTCCTGGGCCTTGGACTTAGGGCCTGAGCACTGTCCCTGGCTTCTTTTTGCTCAAGGCTAGCACTCTGCCACTTAAGCCACAGCGCCACTTCTGGCCTTTTATATATGTGGTGCTGAGGAATCAAACCCAGAGGCTTCATGTATGTGAGGCAAGCACTCTTGCCACTAGGCCATATTCCTAGCCTTCTACCCTGATTTTTAATGTAGGTTTACTCCAGGGAATTACTTCATTCTATTTTCAGTTATTTAAATGCCCTTTTATAATAGAGCAATCAACTTAGCCTGGTCTTCTAAGTCTATTATTTGGGGATCTAGTCTCTGGGAATTCAGTGATCCCATCTAAGTGTTTAATTCTAGGTGGAAGAAATTTCAGAGGGGGATTCTTGGCATGTGGCTGAGGAATCACAGGATTTATAAAACTTGTAGATAATGGTAATGGTAGCTTTGAATGACTGCTAGTCTGTTTACATATAACCTTATTCTCTGAATCAGCAACCATGGGCATAGTCAAGACAATAGAAATTCAACTTAGGTTTTCTACATTCTTTTTTTTTTTTTTGGCCAGTCCTGGGCCTTGGACTCATGGCCTGAGCACTGTCCCTGGCTTCCTTTTGCTCAAGGCTAGCACTCTGCCACTTGAACCACAGCGCCACTTCTGGCCGTTTTCTGTATATGTGGTGCTGGGGAATTGAACCCAGGGCCTCATGTGTACGAGGCAAGCTCTCTTGCCACTAGGCCATATCCCCAGCCCATTTTCTACAGATTCTTGAAAATGTTCTCTCTTTATCAAACTGATTCTGAGGGTTTCCTTCTCCTGGGAATTTATGGCTAAGCATATTTTCCCCAAACATATGTCCCAACTTGTTTAGATTTTCTGGGCACTGGTGGCTCATGCCTGTAATCCTACTCAGGAAGCTGAGATCTGAAGATTGAAGTTTAAAGCAAGCCTGGGCAGAATTTGAGACTTTTTTTTTTTGTCATCATGGGGCTTGATCTCAGGGCCTGGGCCCTATCTCTGTTTTCTTTGAGCCACAGAGCCATTTTCAATTTTTGATAAATTGGACATAAGACTCTCAGGGGGTCTTTTCTGCCCTTTCTGGCTTTGAACCGCAATTTTCAATCTCAGCCCTCTGAGTAGCTAGGATTATAGGCATGAGCCACAGCAGCCCAGCCCATGAGACTCTTAATCTCCAGTAAATTATTCAGAAAAAGCTGGAAATGGTGCTGTGGCTTAAGTGGTAGAGCACTAGCTTTGAGCTAGCAAGCACTGGGACAGTGCCCAGTCCAAGTACAAGCCCCAGGACCAGGGGAAAAAACACCCGTCTCCTTTGCCAGCTGGCTTCCTATTAACACTGCTCCTGTGTTACCTCAGCCATGCCAACTGACCCCAGCATTTAAATTCCTTCAACTCTTCTCCATGTAGACTAGCTGGAAAATTTCAGAAATTTCTAGCAACAGTTAAGGAAGTATTTCTTCTGAGATCTGCACACCTACTCTGGGTCCATTCTCCCCTAGTTCTAGTAACTTAAACCCTTTGTATGTGCATATGTGTACGTATGTGCATATGTGTATATGTGCACACATACCTGTGTACAGGCGTGTATCAAGCCCCACTGGTACTAGGGCCTGAACTCAGGGTCTGGGTATTGTCACATAGCTTTTTTTATTTTCTGCCAGTCCTGGGGCTTGAACTTCAGGCCAGAGCACTGTCCCTGGCTTCCTTTTGCTCAAGGTTAGCTAGCACTCTACCACTTGAGACACTTCCGCCTTTTCTTTTTCTGTGTATGTGGTGCTGAGGATTCAAACCCAGGGCTTCATGCATGCTAGGAAAGCACTCTACTGCTAAGCCACATTCCTAGACCCCCTTAGCTTTGTTAAGGCTGATGCTCTATCACTTGAACCATAGCCCTACTTCCAGCTTCTTGGTTGTTAATAGTCTCAAGGACTTTCTTGCACCTTTCATTCCCTAGTTGGCTTCAAACTGCAGTTCCTCAGATCTCTTGCCTTGGAAATGACTTTGGATATTAGGATGTCATGTAGGAATGAAGAGACCAACTCAAAAGGAATTTGGCAAGGCAAAGTTTACTTCTACAGAAGGGTACCCATCAGTTAAAAATCAGGCAAGCAAGCACACCACAGAGCAGGCAGGCTGCTCTACCACTTGAGCTACAGGCTCTAATTCCAACTTTTTGGTGGTTAATTGGAATCTCGTGGACTATCCTGCCCATGCTCTCTTAGATCTTGATCCTCAGATTTCAGCCTCCTGAGCAGCTAGGATTACAGGTATGAGTCAAGGCACTTGGCTAGACCTTGTGTTTAACCCTTTTCAATGAATTGGCAGCAGATAGTATATATAAATAACATGGGGAATTGGGAGGATTAAGGTTCCAGGCCATATCTCTAGATACTAAAAAAAGAACAAAAAACCCTAGGTAGGCATTGTGGAGAATGGCTGTTAATACCAGCTAGGTGGAAGGAGGATGATCATGGTCTGAAGTTGGTCCTAGGTAAAAAGTCCAAGATCCCTCCATGAAAAACAAACTATGGCAAAAAGGGAAGTAGATCACCTGTCTAACAAGCACATGGCCAAGTTCAATCCCTAGTACTGTTCCTCCAAGAAAAATCAGTATGCAGATTCTTTTTCTCTAATAGGGATTGAACCAAGAACCTTGTGCTTGCTAAAAAAAAAGTGCTCTACCACTGAACTACATCCTCAGCCCTTGGTTTTTCAGAGAGGGTCTTACTAGATAGCTGAAGCTTAGGATGTTACTACTGGTCACCATGCCCATGCCAGAATTTGTTATGCAGCCAATTCTAATTTATCTTTGCCTGCCCTGAAGCTTGAACTCTGGGCCTGGGTACTGTCCCTGAGCTCCTTTTGCTCAAGGCAAGCATTCTACCACTTGAACCACAGAGCCATTTCTGGCTTTTTCTGTGATTTAATTGGAGATGAGTCTCATCAACGTTACTGCCTTCAAACTGTGATCCTCAGATCTCAGCTTCCTGAATAACAAGAATCGCAGGCGTGAGCCACTGATACTGGCTCCAATTCTTCAAATGTAAGTAAAATAAACACAAGTCTTTTTCTTTTTTTTTTTTTTTTGCCATTCCTGGGGCTTGAACTCAGGGCTGAGCACTTGTTTTTGCTCAAGGCTAGCTAGCACCCTACAACTTGAGCCACAGTGCCTCCTCCAGCTTTTTCTGTTTATGTAGTGCAGAGGAATCAAACCCAGGGCTTCATGCATGTGAGGCAAGCACTCTACTACACCACATTCCCAGGCCACAAGTCAATTTTTATCTTTAATAATTCCTTTAAAATTTCAGATTATTATCTGTGTAGCTTTAATACTTATTGAGAAATTAAACATTCTAACATCTTTCACAAAAATAAAAAAGTACAGTCCCAACAAAAAACTTTTAGTTTCTGAAGGCAAACACGGTAGGAATGACAGAGAGGCTAATATAGAAATGAAGTTATCTTAAACCAACCTTAATCAGGAAGTCTTCTTCACAAATTAGTAATTAAATAATCTTAAATGTCATATCATGGGCTATTTTGTATATTTCAGGACTTAGACAACTTTCAATTCAAGGAGTTCCAATAATGTCTATCCTAAAACATTAAGTGAAATTGCACACTCAATTGCATATTGAATATTAATTACATAGTGAGTTGATAAGACTGATTTCAGTTTAATCTGTTCCAGACAAATATGGTTTGACTATATTTCATCATAATTATTATATAGAGGGCAATTTATTTTGAGAAAGGGCAAATTGAATTTTGAGTTAGAATTTTACCCATCATTACCCAATCAATATTCACATAGATGCCATCAAGTATGTAAATGATAGAATTTTAACCACAAAATTTAGAAGGAAAAAGAAAACTTGATACATGAAAATACCAACAACTTAAAGCTAGCATTCATGCTAGAAGAGCATATTGTTTATTGATATTAAATAGGTTACTAAAATGCCAGCAAAAATGCTATTAAGACTTTTGTTTGCTAAAAGTTGTTCCTTTTGATGAAACAAGGCTTGATAGTCTCTAAGGTAAATGTTACTAAATAAAATCAGTGCTTTATGATTTAACTTACAGGGACAAGGCTGGACAAACCCCATATATTATACTTCCTATTTCTGTCCATAAGCACAGGTTTGTTCCAGCTTTGACTACATACTATGATAGAACTGTCTTAGTTAATTCTCAGTCTTTTTTTTTTTTCTGGAATAGATTAGTAGAAACACAAATTGCAAAAAAAAAATAATTCAGATAAGTAACTTTTTTTATATTAGATACCATGGTGTCAAAAAGCTGTAACCCCAAACATGTTTTCTATGTCATTTAGCAAAGAAAACACGAGGGAGAATTCTGTCAGAAGGAACCTGCAGTTCATTCTAGACCTACTCCTTAACTCCCTGGTTTGGTTCCCGACTGCCAAGCCACCCCCCATCTAGTCCCGTCCCAACTCAAACTCTCCTTTCCTTAAGTGATCTGGTTCTTTTCTGTAACTGAATTCCAATTTTCCAGAAAACTGATTGAACATTGATCCTGAACCATTTTAACTCAAAGGAAACATATAATGCATAAAATTTAAATTGAGATGGAAAATTAAGTGGTGTACATTTCAAGTATTCCCTAGGCTTTTAAACTCTCATAGATTTCTTAACCACTTGGTCTAGTATAATTTGCTTTGAACACTGTTCATGACAAAAGGTGAGAAACTGCCATAAAACATGAAATCTTAGAATGGCTCTTCAGGCCTTCTTGGACTTTATGGCTAAGGCATTTTTATTTTTATATCCACTATGGTGGCAAATTCAGTACACAACAGTTACTAAGAATGGAAAAGATAAGGGCACCTGTAAACCATGGAGTTTTACAGAAACCCATTTATACATTCTTTCCTTGTAATGACAACCCTTAATGATAACGACTGTGACTACAGAGCAGAAACTTACAACAACCTTGTGAGGATTCTTTAATAGAAAAGACAGCTTCACAAACCAGCTGTTAGGTTACAAAATACTCCCCTTTACCCTTGCATTACTGCTTGTATCTCTGAAACATCTGAAAAATACTTTTCTGTGAGTTACTAGGCTGAAGGGAATGGGCACTTTTATTTACATTATAATTATCTCTGGTAGAATTTGGCATCTTTTTTCCATTAGCTGAACATTTCAACTGGCTTTTACAAGAAGGTTGCTGATTTTCATTTCTTGAGCTTCTCCCCCGTTTTGAACACTCTGTATTGAAGTTCCTATCTTTGGAATTTCTCCTCTGTCCATCAAGCGATTTTTCTGGGGGTAAGGATGTAGCACGTAACTGATACCCATCTGGGGATCCTTTTTGCCGGTTTGGCATCATTTGTTCTTTATCCTCTTCCTTCTGAAGTTGTAATGCTAATAATCTGTCCTGCTCTTCTTGTTTATGTCTCTCAAAAAATATACGCTCCCTATCTATCAGTTTTTGGGTAAAATTTTTTTCTGTTTCCTCTTGATCAGAGGAAGATTTAGGGAACATTTTTCTTCTTTTTGAAAAAAAGCATGGATCCCCAGCTGCTTCAAATGAGGACTCATTTTTCCTTTTAGAAATATCATCACTGGCCAACAGACGGGACTCTTTATTTTCTGCTGAATCTGTGCTGTCTCCAGTCTTCTGCATCCTACCTGACATAGTGCACCCATTCTCTGTGATGCTACAAGGTGTAAATGTAGCTTCTTTAGAATCGGTTTTAGTCCCCTCAAGACTTCTGACACAATGTTCTTTGTCATGATCACTTGATCTTGTTATGACTCTTCCTTCCAAGTACTGTTCTGCATCACAGGCACGTAACTGTAGCAAAGGTGACCCTACTGAGGACACTGCACCTTCAAGGCATATCTGTGGAGAAAGTGTTGGCATATCTTTTTCAGTTCTAGTGTCTAGCCATGTAGGACTTTTAACATCACTACTGTCAACTTCCTGTAGAAAACAAAATCACCAAGCATACAAGGTAAGAACATTAAATCATAATGTATAACTCAACTACATAGATTCTACAGCTGAACTGTCACTAAACATAACTTTTACCAGTAGGGTATATTCTGTCTGTCTCTCTCCTTAACAATGTTGGGGACAAATCCAGAGCCGTATGCATGGTAAGCAAGTATCCTATTTTTGAGCTACATTCCCAGCTCCCTTTCTCCCTTTTTTTTTTTTTTGGTAGCATTAAGGATTGGAATTTGATGCTTTGAACATACTAATTCTTTTTTTTTTAATATAATTTTATTTTTTGTTCATGTAGTACTGAGGAATCAAACCCAGGGTCTCATGAATCTTAGGCAAGCACTCAGCCACTAAGCCACATTCCCAGCCCCCTAATTCTTTCTTTTTTTCCAGTCCTGGGGCTTGGACTCAGGGCCTGAGCACTGTCCCTGGCTTCTTTTTGCTCAAGGCTAGCACTCTGCCACATTGCCACTTCTGGCCGTTTTCTACATATGTGGTGCTGGGGAATTGAACCCAGGGCTTCATGTATACAAGGTAAGCACTCTTGCCACTAGGCCATATCCCCAGCCCCCTTATTCTTTCTTAATGTAACTTTTTATCCTGTGTGTTGATTTAGATTAAGGCATTCACTCCCCCTCCTCTCACCTCTCTTCCCTTTCCCTCTTTCTTTCTCACAATACCGGGTTTGAACTCAGGGTACCTAGCACTTGCTTGTTTAGCTGGCTGGTTAATTGGAAATGGAGTCTTAGACTTTGTTGCCTCTGGATCTCACCCTTCAGAATATCTAGGTTTACAGGTGAGAATCATTGACATAGGATTCTGCATTTCTTACTCCTGGTACCTCTTTTGTAAACCAATGTGATTTAGAGTGGCCAAATTTTTGAATGCTTATTTTAGTTTTGCTGTGAAGATGACATGGGGTAGGAAATATATCCTAGCCTACAATGCTTCTTCCTTCAACTCTCAGTGTGAGCTTGAATCTTCCACTTTTTTATTCATTTACTTTAGGAACTATAAGCAATTGTCCTAAAGACTTTCCTTAACTGGAAAGTGGGTACAAGACAGATAACCTTACCTTTAGCAAATGGACAGTTATTTGGCAAATAGTAAATGTCTATTACGTGTTAAATAGTATAAAACCACTTAGCTGAAATGAAAAAAGTTAGGAATGTGAGGAATGAGTTAACAAAACTTCTATGTAGGAAACTGACCTTGGCATGAATTCCCCTTTCCTAGTTCTATTTTCCTGACAACATAATGTAAAACATCACTTATATGGTGAAAGACTCCTGACCAGTGAACAGCATTCATAGCAGAATTATAAATGCTCTTTTATTTACTAGGAAGCTATACCCATAGATTACTAGATACAGCTGACTTTTTTTTTCTCTGAGGAGACAGGATCTTCCTTGTTCTTCTGATTGGCTTCAAACTTGTGATCCTCCTGCCTGAGCCCTAGTGCTGAGATTACCGCACCTGACATAACTAATTATTCTTAAGTACCAGACTTGAATGGTACACATTTACTTGTTTGATCTTGTTTCTAGGCTATCAGGCTCTTAGCGGTGAGGACTCCTACTGAATAGACATGCTTGATGTTGCCCTACTAACAGTTTTATTTCCCATCTTAGAAAATTCTGAGTGAAGCTGGTGTTTCAGTTGTGGTATGAGTTTGATTATTTAGGCCAGGCATTAGGAACTATGGCCCATGGACAGTCTACTGACTGTTTTTGTAAACAGTTTTTGCCCATCCTGGGACTTGAATTCTGGGCCTTGGTGCTGTCCCTGAGCTTCTTTTGCTGAAGGCTAACACTTTTATCACTTGAGCCACAGCACCACCACTGGCCTTTTCTGAGTAATTTATTGGAGATAAGATCCTCAACGACTTTCCTGCCCAAGGCTGGCTTTGAACCACGATCCTCAGATCTCAGCCTCCTCCTAAGTAGCTAGGAGTCCACTGTAAAGTTTTATTGTTACAGAGATAAACTTATTTCTTTTCATACTGACTATACTAACAAGGCCAAACAGCTGTCAAAGACTGCACTGACCACAAAGACTAAAATGTCGCTTCCTGGTCCTTCAGAGAAAATTTGTTGGCCCTTAACCTACGTGAAATAAAAATGACTAAGAAAAGGTGTTCCATGAACTATATAGTGCCTTTAAAAAGTTAGTGAATTACAGATACCAGTAATACTGGTCATTAAAAAACTTGCCTAACTAAAGACATTGTCAGTATTGACATACCTTAGATACAGAGTTTTTCCTATCTTCTTGTACAACTTCAGGCTGTGATGCTGAACGAAATTGAGACTTAGGTGACAAATACCTTCAAAAAAAGAAATTAATCAAAATCTGAATGTATGTATTCAATATAAAGCTAGATTAACTATTTATGCCTAAGGTTGTGTGGCTTAGTGACTAGGTGATTTATCAGAGTGTATGTCATCTCCAGGTCACAGGCATTTGAGTCTAACACCAGGATAAAACTTTAAAAATTTTGAAAACTGTAGGTCAGTGGGTATGGTTCATTGGAAGAATTGTTACCTTGTGTTTTCCTGGGATGTGGGGATGGTTGACTCCCCAGTAAATGTGCAAAGAAGGCCCTGAACTGAAACCCTTTTATCACCAAAGGGGGGAAAAGATTGAAAAAGATTGAAATACGACTATAACATGGTACCTGATGTTTTGGGTAAGTATGCTTTAATGCAAAAAGGGAAATAAATTTAAGTGTTGGCCAGGATTTGGAAAACTGGAATTCTGGCAAGAATATAAAGTGATCTATGTGCCAGATGTTAAAATTCTTTCAATGAACATGAATCTATGAGGGACCAGTTTTCTTTTCACTAAAATTTAAACTGAAATCCAAGTGATTCATTTTGTGAAAAGGGGAATAATATGGAAATCCTGAGCAAGCAAGATAAAAAGTATAAGTCTGCCAAAATAAGAAGCTAGGCAAAAAGCATGACAGCTTTTACTTGTCCCCACATGATAGCCAAGAATGAAATATGTAATTATCTTCTTTTCACTGTGCTACCAGGGTTCTGCAATTGCTAAGCAATCATTACCACTGAGCTACACCCTTCTTTTTTCATTTTGCATCAATCTCAAATTATCTTCAAGGTTTCATGTAGAGCACGAGGATAAACTCTGATAATCAATGGTCTATATAAACAATAAAAAAACAAAAGGCAAATAGGTGTTCACTAAATAATTTAGTCATGTTTACTTACTTCTGAATATCTCCAGTATTTCTTTGTTTGTTTTTATTTTTCTTTTGTGACTTGGGTGTAACTGGATCAGATTTTCTAGAATTCTGTGGAGAAGTCTCATGGAAATTGTTCTTCAACAGAAAAGCATAAAAGGCATTAGTAAAGAAAACTTTATGACAAAAGAAATTAATTGGACTAAATTCAAGTTTTCAGGAATCATAAGTATATTTCAGTTCTACATATTCTTTGAAGAAGGCTGAACAGGGCTGGGAATGTGGTTTAGTGGAAAAGTGTTTGCCCAACATGCATGAAGACCTGGGTTTAATTCTACAATACCACATAAACAGAAAAGGCCAGAAGTGGCACTGTGGCTCAAGTGGTAGAATGCTAGCCTTGAGCAAAGAAGCTCAGGGACAGTGCACAGGCCCTAAGTTCAAGCCCCAGAACTGGCAAAAAAAAAAAAAGGAGAGTAAAAATAATCCTCATATAGCTTCTAGCTATGTTGACAGCTTCAGTTTTTTGAAAACCAAAGCAATAGAAATATTTCTACTTTACAGTTTGCCCCTAAAACTTACAATATTAATGCTTAGCCTTCTTGCCAGTTCTTCATCACTTTTCAGTTGTTCTTCCATCTCATTTCGTCTTTTTTCTGCCTGTCTTTTTTCTTCCTCTTCTTCCTCTGCCAGCAATCTCTGTATGTACTCTTCACTGGCTTTATTTTCTTCTTCCTCAGTGGCTCGTCGTTCTGCCTCCACCTTAAACAGGATTAAGAAGGTCAGGCTGGGATTATGGCCTAGTGGCAAGAGAGCTTTCCTCATAGACATGAAGCCCTGGGTTCGATTCCTCAGCACCACATATATAGAAAAGGCCAGAAGTGGCACTGTTGATAAAGAGATAGAGTGCTAACTAGCCTTGAGCAAAAAGAAGCCAGGGACAGTGCTCAGGCCCTGAGTCCAAGCCTTGGGACTGGCAAAAAAAAAAAAAAAAAAAAAAAAAAGAAAGGTCATCTTTTTCTAAACTTTTTCTGGCACTCTACCAGTTGAGCTACTTCCAGACTTTTCCTAGTTATTACTAGAGATAAAGAGTCTCATGGACTTTTCAAATAAAAATTCTCAGATCTAGCCTTGGGAATAGCTAGGGTTATAGGCATGAGCCATCAGTGCCTGGCTCTCTAAACGTTTTAATACAATATACTGCAGTATTTCATAAGAATAGTAAAAAGAAGAACCAGTTGGAAATAATTTACTTCAAAGAGTTCAAGCAAGTTCACTTAGGAAGCCTGTCCCAGAAATCTTAAGACTGTGAAGACCCATGCCTTTTTCTTATCAATCATCATCAGTTTCTACTACACTGCCACACAAATGTAATTTTTCTTTGTTTTGTTTTGTTTTGCCAGTCCTGGGGCTTGAACTCAGGGCGTGAGCACTGTCCCTGGCTTCTTTTTGCTCAAGGCTAGCACTCTGCCATTTGAGCCACAGGACCACTTCTGGCCTTTTTCTATATATGTGGTGCTGAGGACTCGAACCCAGGGCTTCATGTATACGAGGTGAGCACTTTACCACTAGGCCATATTTCCAGCCCCCAAATGTAATTTTTCTTGGAAACATTTGACACAGTGTTTGGAACACCATCTACTGAATAAGATAGGCTTACCTTCCTGAATCAAACCCTAGCAAAGAGGATAAAATGATCAACACTGACTTAACTAATCAGGACCTATCCTTGAAATCAGTCGGTGGGCAGTGCTCAACAGGCAACCACTATGGCAAGTAAGTACATGATATGTAGAAGAAAAACCTTACATAAAAAAAAGGTAGCGTGTGTGTGTGTGTGTGTGTGTGTGTGTGTGTGTGTGTGTGTGTGTTGCTCTAGGGCTTGAACCCAGTGCGTAGGAGCTGTCCCTGAACTTCTGTGCTTAAGGCTAGCACTCTACCACTTGAGCCATACCTCCATTTTTGTTTTTTTTGGTAGTCTCTCAGGCCTTCCTGCCCGGGCTGGCTTTGAAACAGGATCCTCGTATTTCTACCTCCTAAGTATCTAGGATTACAGGAATAAGCCACTGGTGCCCAGTAACTTTTTAGATTAGTAAACAGCACAGCTGAGATAGTACCTCAGGCTGTATGAGCTATGGCAATGCTTGCAGACACTTCAATTGCCAAAAGAAATAATACATATTTGTACTTCCATGTTTATCATGGCACAATTCACAATAGCCAAAATATGGAAACAACCCAGATGCCCCTCCACAGATGAATGGATCCAAAAAATATGGTACCTATACACAATGGAATACTACATAGCGATTAGAAATGGTGAAATACTGGTATTCGCAGGGAAATGGTCAGAACTTGAACAAATAATGTTGAGCGAGACAAGCCTAGAACACAGAAAACAAAGGGGCATGATCTCCCTGATATACGACTGTTAAGAAAGGGTGACCGAGACAGTAGAGACCAGGTCTGTGAAACCAAAAACTGCTTGTCAAATGGTATTTCCCGCAGGTTTGGGGCAGCGACCCAACAGTATGTAACTAAAACCAAACAACTACTCAACATATAAAGGTCAAAAATTGACCTCTCAGTGGAATACAATAGCCCAAAAGCTATGTATGTACGTTCATATAAGACTACTGTCGACATATTGTTTAATATTGACATTACATTTAAAGCCCTAGGCGAATTTTCTTGGGCTTGGCCACGTGGATACTGTATATGTTCTTGATACATTGTGTATTGTATATATGTCTACCTGACCTAGGGAAGGGAAAGAAAAACAGGGTGTAAGATATCACAAGAAATGTACACACTGCCCTACTATGTAACTGTACCCTTTTTGCACAACAACTTGTCAAAAAATTTGTGTTCAATTAATAAATAAATAAAAGAAATAATACAAGCTGGGACGGCAAAGAATGAGTGGGCAAAAAAAAATACAGCAGAGGGGCCCATCAGCCACATTGGACATTGATGAAAGTGAACTGAGCAACTCAAAAGTGGTGATGGGAGAGAAAGAGGGAACAGATGATACTAAACAAAACGAAGAAATGTACTTATCACCTGATCTGGAAGAAATGGTTCATAAGCTTTGTAGTTAAGAATGATGATTTTCATCATTGTGAAGGTTAAAATGTGTACTGTGAAATATATGTAGTTACTTAATCTCAATAAATTTTTTTTTAAATTTTTACTGTCAAACTGATGTACAGAGAGGTTACAGTTTCATACGTTAGGCATTGCATACATTTCTTGTACAGTTTGTTACCTTCCCCCTCCCCAATAAAAATATTTTTTAAAAAAGAAAAATAATACAGCCAGGTGCAGTGGATCACAACTATAATTCTACTTACTAAGGAGGTTGAAATCTAAGTGGTTTGAAGCTAGCCTGGGCAGGAAAAAGTGCTGGAAGTAGAATTGCAGCTCAAGTGGAAGAACACCAGTCTTGAGAGAAAAAGCTAGGAGACAGTGCCCAGATCCTAGGTACTGGAGTATGCGCATGTGTGTACAAAGCACGCACATGTGTGCACATACACACACACACACGTTAAAGCTTTTGCTGCCCTCCCAGTAAGAACAGAACCCAGTGTCCAGTGTATACTAGATAAGTACTCTACATATACATTTTTTTTGGTGGTGGTGGTAATGGGACACAGAGCCTTGCACTTTGTTAGGCAGGCAGTCTATCACTTGAACCATACCCCTATGGTAAAAGTAAAAAGTATCTTTTGTTGTTATTAATAAGTGGGGCTTGAACTCTGGGCCTAGGCACTGTCTGTGGGCTTGTTTGCTCAAGGCTAGCCACTCTATCACTTGAGCCACAGCTCCACTTCTGTTTCTTTTTTGTTTTGCCTGGGTACTGTTGCCAAGCCTTTGTGCTTAAGGCTAACACTCTACCATTAGAGCCACAGAACCACTTCTTGCTTTTTCTCAATATATTATTGGAGAAAAGAGTCTCATGGTCTTTCCTGCCCATGGCTTTAAACTGTAATCCTCAGGTCTCAGTCTCCTGTGTAGCTAGGAATATAAGCATGAGCCACTGGCACCCAGACCTAAAAAGTATTTTTAATGCAGTTATTATTAGCCTGTAATCCCAGTACTAGAAAGGCTGAGTTTGAAGCCAGCCTGGGCTACAGGGTAAATTCAAGGCCAGCTTAGACTATATAGCGATCTTGCCTCAAAATACCAAAATCAAAAGAAGAAAGAAAATGTGGCTAATAGAAAAATTTCACTTATATAGTGGCTCAAATGGTACTTCTACTGGACAGTACTACTGCCCTGTAGCAGGATACAGTGGGAATACAAGATGTTCTGGCTCGGTGCTAGTGAGACTCAAAGGCTTTGCAGTAAGTACTACACTTCCTACTTACATATTTCCCAATTAGCCCTGTGAATTTTCCTCATCCCAACCAGTAATTTACCATCTGTTTCCATTTTTGCAGCTCAATGAAAGAAATCCCCATACTTAAAGGTCTAGGGATCCCTACTAAATAAGGACACCAATTTTTACAAGTACATTAAAACTAGTTTATGACTATTTTTTTTTTTTTTTGGCCAGTCCTGGGCCTTGGACTCAGGGCCTGAGCACTGTCCCTGGCTTCTTCCCGCTCAAGGCTAGCACTCTGCCACTTGAGCCACAGCGCCGCTTCTGGCCGTTTTCTGTGTATGTGGTGCTGGGGAATCGAACCTAGGGCCTCGTGTATCCGAGGCAGGCATTCTTGCCACTAGGCTATATCCCCAGCCCCAGTTTATGACTATTTTGAATAAATGTTTTTAAATAGAGCCCTTATAAAGCACATTAAGATAACTTATTTTTCAATATATAGTAGTTATGTAAGAATATGGAACTATATGTAAAATCTGAGACTTAAAACACAACAGAAGAAAAAACTAGCACCTACCTTGCTTACCTCCTCTTCATATTCTTTCCTCAATTCCCCAGGTTTACTTAATAGACGAATAGGCTGATAGCTGTCAACTGTTCCACATGAAAAAAAAAAGTAGTTATTACAGGCAACACAGAACTTTAGCTAATCTTGTCCTTCCACTAAAACATAAATATTAAAATAAAAGTACAATTATCAATAGTTACTGTAATACTATCTTCTTTTAGAATTCCATTTTAAAATGCTAGGTTTTTTGCTGCAGGTGGCACACGAATAACATGCTTAATTCTTTCTTTAGACATTATTACTGGGGTTAATTTTAATTCCATAAAACAATATACTGCAGGGGCTGGAAATATGGCTTAGCAGTAGAGTGCTTACCTAGCATGTACAAAGCCCTAGGTTTGATTCCTCAGCACCACATACACAGAAAAAAACAAAAGTGGCTCTGTGGCTCAAGTGGTAGTGAGCCTTGAGCAAAAAGAAGCCAGGGACAGTACTCAGACCCTGAGTCCAAGCCCCAGAACTAGCAAAAAAAAGAAACCCAAGCCTATTTATTGCTGGACTTTTTTGTTGTCTGGGACAACAAACTTGTTATTTGATGCTTAGTTTTACTCATTGGCTGGCTCTGTACCACCTGAGCCACATTTCTATGTGACTTCTTTTCTTTTTCAAGAAACTCCAGCCAGGCTCTAGTGGCTCACATCTGTAATCCTAGCTACTCAAGAAAGTGAGAGCTGAGGATTGCAGTTCAGCCAGCCAAGACAAGAAAAGTCCGCAAGACTCGTATCTCCAATCAAACACCAAAAGGCTGGAAATGGAGTTGTGGCTCAAGTGATACAGCACTAGCCTTGAGCACAAAAGCTTAGGGTCAGCACCCAGGCCCCTTGAATTCAAGTACCAAGACATGCATGCCTTCTCCCTCTAAAGAAGAAAAAGAAAATCAGTAATTCCAGATATATGAACTCTTTCCATTTAAATGCTGGCACTCAATGGTCATAAAAACATGTGTACAGATTTCATATGGCCTACAGGCCAGCAATTTGCCAATACTGCTCTAGAGGAACTTAAAAAATGTGGGACGGGGACTGGGAATATGGCCTATGGCCTAGTGGCAAGAGTGCTTGCCTCGTATACATGAAGCCCTAGGTTCGATTCCCCAGCACCACATGTATAGAAAATGGCCAGAGGTGGTGTTGTGGCTCAAGTGGCAGAGTGCTAGCCTTGAGCAAAAAGAAGCCAGGGACAGTGCTCAGGCCCTGAGTCCAAGGCCCAGGACTGGCAAAAAAAAAAAAAAAAAAGTGGGACTATTGACTATTCCATAACAAGTTGGGACAGCACAGGCTCTGGATTTGATCCTCAGCATAGCAACAACAATAACAAAAAGAGGCTGGGAATGTGGCTTAGTGGTAGAGTGCTTGCCTAGCATGCATGAAGCCCTGGGTTTGATTCCTCAGTACCACATACACAGAAAAGGCCGGAAGTAGCACTGTGGCTCAAGTGGTAGAGTGTTAGCCTTGAGCAAAAGAAGCTCAAGGACAGTGCCCAGGCCCAGAGTTCAGTCCCCACTAAATAAAGGAAACAACATAAACAGCAGCAGTAAACACACACACACACACACACACACACACACACACACACACACACACACACACACACTTTAAAATAGCTAATTCTAAGCCCATACCTGAGGCTAAGATCTGAGAATCTTTTTTCTTTTTTTTTTTTTTTTGCCAGTCCTGGGGCTTGGACTCAGGGCCTGAGCACTGTCCCTGGCTTCTTTTTGCTCAAGGTTAGCACTCTGCCACTTGAGCCACGGTGCTACTTCTGGCCTTTTCTATATATGTGCTGCTGAGGACTCGAACCCAGGGCTTCATGTATACGAGGTGAGCACTCTTGCCCCTAGGCCATAATCCCAGCCCCAGATCTGAGGATATTGATTTGAAGCCGCCCATGCAGGAAAGTCCTTAAGACTTATCTCCAATTAACTATGCAAAAGCCAGAAGTGAAGCTGTAGCTCAAGTGGTAGAGTGCCAGCTTTGTTTGTTTTGTTTTTGTTGCCAGTCCTGGGGCGTGGACTCAGGGCCTGATCACTGTCCCTGGCTTCTTTTTGCTCAAGGCTAGCACTCTGCCACTTGAGCCACAGGGCTACTTCTGGTTTTTTCTATATATGTGGTGCTGAGGAATTGAACCCAGGGCTTCATGTATATGAGGCAAGTACTTTACCACTAGGCCATATTCCCAGCCCGAGTGCTAGCTTTGAACATTGATCTGGGTACTGTCAGCTCTAAATTCAAGCTCCAGAATCAGCAAACATATACAAGTAATAATAACTTGTTTTGTTGGTACTGGGGTTTGTACTCAGGTGCTCATTCTTACTAGATTGGTGCTGAATCACACCTGAAGCCGTTTTTCACCAGGTTTTTCTTTTTAAAATTTTTTCTATTTAAAAAAAAATTCTTGGGGCTGGGGATATGGCCTAGTGGCAAGAACGCTTGCCTCGTATACATGAAGCCCTGGGTTCGATTCCCCAGCACCACATATACAGAAAATGGCCAGAAGTGGCACTGTGGCTCAAGTGGCAGAGTGCTAGCCTTGAGCAAAAAGAAGCCAGGGATGGTGCTCAGACCCTGAGTCCAAGGCCCAGGACTGGCAAAAAAAAAATTCTTTGTATGTGGTACTGCATGCTAGGCAAGCATTACTACTAAGCCACATTCCAAGCCTCATTCATTTTTTGTGTTTGTTTTTTTTGTGTGTGTGTGTGTTTAGTAACTAGTCAGTGGAACAAAATCAGCACTTCCCAAAAGATTTTATTCTGTAGGCACTCAGATTCCAACATTCATAACCACCTTAGCCACAATAACCAAAAGGTGGAATCAACTCAAGTGTCATCAATAGATAAAGTAAATGTGGTATACACATAAAATAGAATATTACTCAGCCATAGAAAGGAATAGCTGAAGGATGGTTCAACATCCGCAAATCAATAAACGTAATTCACATCAACAGAGCTAAGACCAAGAACCATATCATCATCTCAGCTGATGCCCAAAAAGCCTTTGACAAAATACAACACCCATATATGTTTAAAGCCCTGGAGACCAGACTTCAAGCTCTATTATAGAGCCATCATAACAAAAACAGCCTGGTAATGGCATAAAAACAGACCTGAAGACCAATGGAATAGGAAAGAAGACCCAGAAATAAAACTGCATTCTTACAGTCAGCTGATATTCAACAAAGGAGCTAAAGACATACAATGGAAAAAATATAGCCTCTTCAAATACTGGTGCTGGGAAAACTGGGCAGCCACATGTAGAAAACTCTAAGTGGACCCTTGCCTCTCACCATGCACCAAGATCAACTCAAAATGGATTAAGGACCTCAACATCAGACCTGAAACCTTGAAACTACTGAAGGACAGAGTGGGAGACACTGTAGGCACTGTAGGCACAAGGAGGAACTTCCTGAACATAGTCCTAGGGGCACAACAGATAGGGGAGACTCTTGACAAATGGGACTACTACAAAATAAAAAGTTTCTGCACAGCTAAGGACATAGCCACCAAAATAGAAAGACAGCCAACCATATGGGAAAGGATCTTCACCAGCACAGCAACAGACAAAGGCCTAATATCCATCATCTACAGAGAACTCAAAAAACTAACCCCCTCCAAATCCAGTAAACCAATTAGGAAATGGGCAAAGGAGCTAAAGAGAGACTTCACAGGAGAAGAGATAAAAATGGCAAAGAAACATATGAGGAAATGTTCAACATCCCTGGCAGTAAAGGAAATGCAAATAAAAACAACCCTGAGATACCTCCTCACTCCAGTTAGAATGGCCTATACTCTGAACTCAGGCAACAACAAATGCTGGAGGGGATGCAGGGAAAGAGGAACCCTCCTCCATTGTTGGTGGGAATGCAAATTAGTACAACCACTTTGGAGAACAGTATACTCAGCATAGACCTACCCTATGACCCAGCCATAGCATTCCTAGGCATCTATTGTGAACAACAGGTCTCAGGTCTCTTTATGATTAAAGACATTTGCACATGTTTATCACTGCACAATTCACAATAGCCAAATATGGAAACAACCCAGACACCCCACTACAGATGAATGGATTAAAAAAATGTGGTACCTATACACAATGGAATACTACATAGCGACTGGAAATGATATAATATTGGTATTCGCAGGGAAATGGTCAGAACTTGAACAAATAATGTTGAGCGAGACAAGCCTAGAACACAGAGAACAAAGGGGCATGGTTTCCTTGATATATGACTGTTAGGGAGGGAGGAGGACAGTACAGACCAGGTCTGCAAAACTACAAACTTCTTTTCAAATGGTATTTCCACATGTTTGGGTCAGCGACTTTACATTATGTATCTAAAAACCAAACAACTACTAAACATAAAAAGGTCTAGAATAGACCTATCAGTGGATCACAATAGCTCAACAGCTATGTACACATGATTATATAAGACGAGGATAAGCAAAAACAACTCCAAGAGAAGGACACAGGAGGACTCTTCTGTTGACGTTACCTTTAAAGTTCTAGGTGAATTTCCTATGGCGTACCCTACGTGGTTACTGTATAGGATTTAGGTACACTGGATATTGTATATATGCCTACCTGCTGTAGGGAAGGGAAAGAAAAATGAGGTTTTAAGATATCACAAGAAATGTATTCACTGCCATATTATGTAACTGTACCCCCTTGTCAATAAAAATTTTTAAAATAGAAAAGAAAGGAATAGCTGAAAGGAATGGTTTGAAAACCAATTATCTCTCTAAAGGTTCATGTATTGAAGGCTTGATTCTAGCTGGTGGCACTATTGAGATTCATTGGGGCACTAGCTTCATCAAACTGTTAATCCACTGATGAATTCATACCAAGGTTCTGTTAGGAGGTAAGGTCTGGTTGAAAGGAATAAGTCGCTGGAGGATATGTCACTGAGGGTCATATTTTGTCCCTGGCCCCTTCCTATCTCTTTTTGCTTCTCAGCTGCCATGAGCTGAACAGCTTTCTTCTACTGTGTTCTTCCACTATGTTTCTGCTTTGCCATAAACATAAAAGCAATAGAGTTAGTGAACTGTGAACTCAAAGCTCCAAAACCTAAGCTGAAATAAATATTTCCTCGGTTATTTATCTGAGATATTTTGTCAGTGTTAAAAAGTCTAAAAAGTGAAATTCTGAACTGTTAGAACATGCAAGAATCTTGAAGATATTATGCTATGTAAAATAGCCAGACACAAAAGAACAAGTTCTGTGATTCCACTTATACCAAGTACTATAGTAGTCAAATTCATAGAGGCAGAAAGTAGAATGATACCAAGGGTCAGGGAGAAAGATTAATGAGGAGGTTTTGTTTAATGGGTATAGTTTCAATTGCAGAAGAAAAACTGAGATGGATGATAGTTGCAAAAAGGTTAACATATTTAATGACACTGAAATGAACATTTAAGGATGGTCATTATGTTAAAATTTTAAATTTTTTTAAAAAAATGGGCAGTTTCAATTACAGAAGAAAAATGGAGATGGATGATAGTTGTAAAAAGATTAAGGTATTTAATGAGACTGAAATCAACATTTTATTTACTTTTTATTTTTATTTTTTTGCCAGTCCTGAGGTTTGGACTCAGGGCCTGAGCACTGTCCCTGGCTTCTTTTTGCTCAAGGCTAGCACTCTACCACTTGAGCCACAGTGCCACTTACAGCCTTTTCTGTTTATGTGGCATTAAGGAATCAACCCCAGGGCTTCATGCACGCTAGGCAAGCACTCTACTGCTAAGCCACATTCCCAGCCCTGTTAGGCATAGCTTACTATAATAAAGTTGAGCCAGATGTGATGGTGCACACCTGTAATCTCAGCTACTATGGAGGTGAAGAGAATTGGATTTTAATTCAGCCTGGTGTTAAAAGTTTGTGAACCCCAAGCTGGGTATACAATCTGAACTACTCAAGAGGTTGATGTAGACCAGATACTGGCTCCTGATAGGCAGAAAAGTCTACAAAACTCTTTCTTCAATTAACCACAAAAACGCTGGTATAGTGTCAGTTGTGAGCAAAAAATCCAAGCAAGGAGGGGAAAACGATGAAAGGGATGACATTGATCAAGATGCATTGTATCCATAAATTGCTTTGAAGAAGTTACTCTTTTTGTACAACAACTTAAAGAAAACAGACATTCAGACAGACAGATACAAGGAAGGAAAGGAGGGAGAGAAGGAAAGGAGAAAGAAGAGAAATGGAGAGGGAGTGGAAGAGGGAGAGGGAGATAGGGAGAAGGAGGGAGGGGGGAGAGAGACACAGAGATAGAGAACTAAGCAAGGACACAAAACCTGAGTTCAAGTCTCAGTACCAACCCCCCCACCAAAAAAAAGAGAATCATGGTCTCAGTAAAGCACAAGACTATCTGAAGCAAGAAGGGCTCAGGATATAACTCAAGTTGTAGGAAACTCTCCTAGAAAGTGCAATGTCCTGATTTTAAACAACAGTCCTTTAAAAAAAAAAAAAGACAAGAAAGAAAAAAACAAACCTGATCAAAGGGTAAATCACTTCAGACATGCCTTTGGTTCAATCCCCAGAATAAGAAATTAGGACAGTTTAGAAAAATAATACAGATTTATTATACTAGATAGCAAAACCAAAGAGCAAACATGTAAGTAGAATTTAAAAAGGAAGGCATGTTGCTGACACACCTTATCAGTAAACAGTTACAAAATAAAAAAGCTTTCAGGTGACTCAGGAGGCTGAGATCTGAGGATCACAGTTCAAAGTCAGCCTGGGAGGGAAATTCTGAGTCCCTTATCTCCAGTTAACCACCAGAAAACTGGAAGTGGAACTGTGGCTCAAAGTGGTAGAGCACTAGCCTCAAGCAACAGTACAGGAACAGTGTCCAGGCCCTTACTAGTTCAGAAAATAAGCATATCACTAGGGATACAAGATGGATCTATTCACTAGGTAGTGTGCTTACAAATGGCAATGGTCAAAATACCTAAACCTCTATAACACTCAAATGCCAGACAAGCTATTTTTTTCTAATGGAATAAACTACAAACGGCCATGAAGAAAATACAACATAAATTTTATGATAATGTAGATTTCCTGAATAACAGGATTCCCCAATTAAAACGTGTAGATTTTATTTTTTATCATGAAACTTTTATGGTGACATAAAAAAACACTGAGAAGTTACTTATTACATAAATCCTTAGAGAATTAAGACTAAGAATACAATAAGAACTTCTAGAATTAAGAAGAAAAGCATAGTAAGTAGCAAAGCAAAGGAATATGCAGCTTACAGAAAACAATCTTTTTAAAAATGAGAGATGACTCAAATTTTAAGGTTATTTTGTTTTTGTGGGGTTTTTTGTGGTGTTTTTTTTTTGTTTTTTTGCCAGTCCTGGGGCTTGGACTAAAGGCCTGAGCACTGTCCCTGGCTTCCTTTTTGCTCAAAGCTAGCACTCTACCACTTGAGCCACAGCACCACTTCTGGCTTTTTCTGTTTATGTGGTGCTGAGGAATCGTACACAGGGCTTCATGCATGCAAGACAAGCACTCTACCGCTAAGCCATATTCCAGCCCTAAATTTTAAGTTATTTTTATAGACAAATTAAGGTTAGTAGTTCTTCAACTGTAGACACAACGAATTAAAATTGTCATTTGCCTACAACATCTCTTTCCTCTCCCTTTTCCATACTTCTTTTCCTTGCCCTGCCTCTCCTTTTCTTTACTGCCTCTCTTCACTCTTTCGCCCTTCATTTTACTCAATACATAGCCCATGCTGTCCTGGAATTCACTCCTGCCATGCCCAGCTTGTTTGCTATTTTTTTTTGGCCAGTCCTGGGGCTTGAACTTAGGGCCTGAGCACTGTCCCTGGCTTCTTTTTGCTCACTCTCCACTTGAGCCGCAGCGCCACTTCTGGCTTTTTCTATATATGTGGTGCTGAGGAATTGAACCTGGGGCTTCATGTATACTAGGCCATGTATACTCTACCACTAGGCCATATTTCCAGTGCTTTTTTTAAAAAAAAATTATTTATTAATTGAACACAATTTTTTTGACAAGGTGTTGTGCAAAAAGGGTACAGTTACATAGTAGGGCAGTGTGTACATTTCTTGTGATATCTTACGCCCTGTTTTCCAGTGCTTTTTTTTTAATTTGATTTTTAAATAGCTTGTTAAAGGTATTTCAATTCAACATGCTAATGAGTATAATTGGGTGCTATTTCTTAATTCTAAGTGTATGAAGAATGGAAAAAAAATCCTTTCTATAGGCTAGAAGTTACTATGAGAGTTGATTTTTGCCACATGTTGGAAACAAATTAACATTGCTCCCTTCTGGTTAACACTAAAACTGCTGTTGCAATTGATTTAATTTAAATGCAATGAGTGTTTCTCCTAGGCAGGCAGGAGTCACTAAAAGAAAAACCATTATGCTTTTTTTTTTCCTATTCTGAAATAAAAATCTTAGTTCAACAAAAAGTTAGGTGACAGTGGCTCATTCCTGTAATCCTAGGTACTCAGGATGACCTGAAAATCACCATTCAAAGCTAGCCTGGGCAGTAAAGTCCATGAGACACTTATCTCTAACCACAAAAGCCAGAAGTGAAGCTGTGGCTCAAGTGGTAGAGTGTTAGCCTTGAGTGGGGAAAAAAAAAGAGGTTCAAGGACAGCATACAAGCCTTGAGTGCTCTCTCTCTCTCTCTCTCTCTCTCTCTCTCTCTCTCTCTCTCTCTCTCTCTCTCTCTCTCTAGCCAAGGGGCTAGGAATATGGCTTAGTGGTAGAATGCTTGCCTCATATACCTGAAGCCCTGGGTTGGATTCCTCAGCACCACATATATAGAAAAAGGCCAGAAGTGGCACTGTGGCTCAAGTGGTAGAGTGCTAGCCTTAAGCAAAAAGTAGCCAGGAACAAGGCCCTGAGTTCAGGCCCCAGGACTGGTGGGGGGAAAAAAAAAAAAGGTCCAGCCAAGCAAGTATGGTGTGATGTACACCTGTGATAATAGAGAGGTAAGGCAGGAGGATCCCAAGTTCCTGGCCAGCCTGGGCTACACAATGAGACCTTACCTCAAAAGTAAATTTCAAAAGTTAGTATTATAAATATATGAAAATGGAGAACTATATAACTTGAGGGTACAGGTGTAGTTGGGAAAGATGGGGGAGAAAGATAGAAGAGGTGAAACTGACCAAGATGCACTCTACTTATAATAAACTGATTTGTTCAAATGAAATCAATTGTACAACTAAAGATAATTTTTCATATTGTATGTATTTATTGGATACCATATAGAAATACTTCCTTTTCCTAAAAAAAGTAAAACTTTATTCTGTCATTAGATACAGCCAAAGAAAAATGGGTAAACACAGTTCATCTTCCTGTGTGTTATTATGTCCTCTTAACTGGCTGGGATTACAGTTGGCATTTTGCTGGTGCTAGGCCTTGAACTCTGGGTCTGGGTGCTATCTCCAAAATCCTTCGGCTCAAGGCTAGCACTCTACTCCTTGAACAGCACCACTTCCGGCTTTTTCTGTAATTAATTGGAGGTAAGAGTCTCAGACTTTCCTGCCCAGCTGACTTCAAACCGCCATCCTCAGATCTCACAGACTCCAGAGTAGCTAGGATTACAGGCCTGAGCCATCAGCACCATGCTACAATGTTCCCTTTCTGTACAGAGAACCTGGTTTACACTTTTAAAAGCTTTGATATGATGCAACATCCATGAAACAAGACTACATCTTAACAAATACAAACATTTTAGTAGTAGCTTTATGTCATTTTACATAATGCAAATTTCTTAATGGGAAACTGAAAGAGCCTTCAGATTTCTCAGGAACTTGCTTTTTTTTCTAATCAGTTCATTTGTACTTTCGAATTCTTCCTAAGAAGTTCTCAGAACCAGTTCAATATCAATACTATAAATGATAAGTTGTACTGGGCCCTGGTCGCTCATGTCTGTAATCAATCCTAGCCACTCAGAAAGCTGAGATCTGAGGATCAGGGTTCAAAGTCCATGGGACTCTGATCTCTAGTTAACCACAAAAAAAGCTAAAGTGGAGCTGTGGCTCAAGTGGTAGAGTGCTAGCCTTATAACCCCATTTCTTGGAAACATCTAGTCTTCCTTTTAGGAAGAAAATGTGCTAACATTCAAGCAAAATGCATTCTGTCATCTACTTCTGCCATTACTATCTGCCAGCAACATACAAATATCCTCTACCATTTTAGTTTTGTGTGTGTGCATACATGCCCATATTGGGGCTTGAATTCAGGGCCTTCACTCTAGCTTGGTTTTTTCACTCAAGACTGATGCTTCTTCTACCATTTTAGGATTTTGATTCTTTTTTTTTTTTTTGCCAGTCCTGGGACTTGAACTCAGGGCCTGAGCACTGTCCCTGGCTTCTTCTTGCTCAAGGCTAGCACTCTGCCACTTGAGCCACAGTGCCACTTCTGGCCTTTTTCTATATATGTGCTGCTGAGGAATCGAACCCAGGGCTTCGTGTATATGAGGCAAGCACTCTTGCCACTAGGCCATATTCCCAGCCCTCCTCTACCATTTTAGAAAGCCTTTCTTTGGGCAGGAGGTATGGTTCAAGTGGTAGGCTGCTTATCAACAAAGCCTTTCTTCAGGTTCTGTATTTGTTATTTTTAAAGTAGGGATACTTCTTGGACTTCTGGCAAAAAAAGCTATCATTGGATAAACTGCTATATCACCTAAGGCTGCATTGCAAGTCTTGCAATGTTCTAAAGAGCTCTAGTGTCTGGAGATCCCAGAAAGGAATTTCACCCACCAAATTCATTTGTTTTAACACTTCCTAGTCTTTTTTTTCTTACCACTTGCAGAACTTGCTCAAGTTGTTTTAAATTTATCATTTTCACAAACAGATCTTTCCTCCCAAACAAAATAACCCTCCTGCAAGGTACTACTGCTCATTTTGTTTTACTTCAAAGTGAAAAGACTGCCCATGCTAACTGCACCTTTTGGTATAAAGAACATCAACATCCTCAGATTTTGTTATCTAAACAGGAGCCTGGGACCAGTAACCTCCGATACCAAAGAAAAAATACACTTACAAGAATGGAAAGTGGTGGGGCTGGGGTTATAGCCTAGTGGCAAGAGTGCCTGCCTCGGATACACGAGGCCCTAGGTTCGATTCCCCAGCACCACATATACAGAAAACGGCCAGAAGCAGCGCTGTGGCTCAAGTGGCAGAGTGCTAGCCTTGAGTGGGAAGAAGCCAGGGACAGTGCTCAGGCCCTGAGTCCAAGGCCCAGGACTGGCCAAAAAAAAAAAGAATGGAAAGTGGGCTGGGAATATGGCCTAGTGGCATGAGAGCCTGCCTCGTATACGTGAAGCCCTGGGTTCAATTCCCCAGTACCACATATATGGAAAACGGCCAGAAATGGCGCTGTGGCTCAAGTGGCAGAGTGATAGCCTTGAGCCAAAGGAAGCCAGGGACAGTCCTCAGGCCCTGAGTCCAAGCCCCAGGACTGGCCAAAAAACAAAAAAAAGGCGGGGGGGAAGTAACTATTTAACTATTGAACGATCTTCCTCTGATACCATGGGAATATAAATAAAATAATTGAAATAACTATTAAAATACAAACTAACATTATATCCTCTCGCCTCCTATACATGAAGCCCTGGGTTTGATTCCCCAGCACCACATACATAGAAAATGGCCAGAAGTGGCACTGTGGCTCAAGTGGTAGAGTGCTAGCCTTGAGCAAAACGAGAAGCCAGGGACAGTACTCAGGCCCTGAGTTTAAGGCCCAGGTCTGGCCAAAAAAAACAAACAAACAAGAACTAAGACTGTGCATGAACTTCAAAAGCATTATGCCAAGTCAAACAGGCCAGAAACGAACCAGATTTCATGATTTCGCTTAATGAAATACCTAGTGAAGGGCTGGGGATATGGGCCTAGTGGCAAGAGTGCTTGTCTCGTATACATGAGGCCCTGGGTTCAATTCCCCAGCACCACATATACAGAAAATGGCCAGAAGCTGAGCTGTGGCTCAAGTGGCAGAGTGCTAGGCCTTGAGCAAAAAGAAGCCAGGGACAGTACTCAGGCCCTAAGTTCAAGCCCCCGGACTGTCCAAAAAAAAAAAAAAAGAAAAGAAAAGAAATACCTAGTAAAACTTAAAGAGAGTAGAAGATGGTAACCATGAGTTGGGCTAAAGGGGAATCACTGCTGAAGGGTTATTTGGAATAGCAAAGAAGTTTGTGGAAACTGGTGATAGTCACATTCAGAATGTAACTGATGACACTGAACTGTCTACATTAAAATGGCACTTTGCTACATACTTACATCACAATTTAAAAACGATGATATACCCCAAACCACTAAATTGCACTTTAAGGGTATGACTTATATAGCGCAATAAATGCATTAAAAAAAAAGGTAACTACCATTTAAGAGTGGTTGAAATGGCAAATTTTCTTCAGTACTTTTTGCCATAATAAATAAAAAGGTTAAAAAAGCAGGTAGGTACACCACAGAACTCTCCCAAAGCTGAGACACAATGTCTAGTGGCTTACAGCTTAGGCGTGTGGAGGTTAGCTGGCAGCCAAGTGCTCGGCTTGGGGGCCCTTGGGGCACCAGATTGTAACTAAAAATGACTGAAATAGTTGGAACTTAGTCCTAAGTTAGGCCCGTGGTATGGTTAAGAGAGAACAAAATGAATGGAGACTCAAGTTGGAGAAAGTAATTGGAAGTAAAACATAACACAGAAACTGGAAGGTGGTTCTTTTTTTCCCTGTACGACCATTTCTCGTCTGATAATATTTGCTTTTCATAAACGACTCTACAAACGGGCATTTTTCCCTCCTCCTCCTCTATTTTTAACTCAAACAGCAATCGAACTCAGCTGGACCATTCTCATAGCAGCCAAAATGCAATGACATTTAACAGACATTTTGGGGGCCCATAAATCCCAAACCTCCAAATGTAAAAAAGGAAAAAAAAAAGCCAATAAATTCACTTTCTACAAAAAAGACTGGGGATTTTAGCTAATAAACACGACATGTTTTACTTACCGAGGTCCTCTGATTCTTGCCCAGAGATCCTACGTTTGCATTCCTCTGGGTAGTTTTTTTGAATCGTCTCCCAGAGTTCCACATTGACCAGAGAATTTCTGCGGGCATGGTACCGCGTCCACGAAGAGACCCGGCGGCGGCAGAAGGGACAGCATAAACTGGCCTTTTCCACAGTGGACTGGAAGCATGAATGACATAGCGTGTGGTTACAAGGGAGGGTCACGGGCTCGATGAGGATTTCCACACAGATCTGGCACTGGCATTCCGACAGGGAAGGGACAGCGTCTTTGGATCCAGCCATTTTACCAAGCTAAGGAGGCCTGGTCAACATCAACACCTGAAAAACAGACAGTCGGGTTTCGGGCCAGCTACCGCGAACGCCGGGGAACTGTCCGGAGTTTCAATGTGTGGCCTCAGCGTAGGAGACAAGCGGCCCTAGGGGCGTTAGCCCTGTCTAGAGGCCGCGCAGCGCAGGGGGCGTGAGGTAAACAGAGTCACCCTGCGAGGCCGGTCTGAGCTTTCTAAAGACCGGCGAATTAAAGACAGGCCAGAGAATTAATATATGTCTCTGTCAGGCAGCGTGCTTGCTCCTGGGCAGGAGTCCCGCGGCTGCACGAGGAGGACGGGGGACTCCCGGGACCCCACGCCACGAGAAGTCGGCGCCGAGCTCCGCTACTCCTCACACGGGCAGCTCCGGCGAGAAGCCCCTAGGGCCGCTGCTTCGAGAACGCCGCTGCTTCCGCCCGGACCGCAGGCTCCCGCTACAGCAGGCCTTTCTGTTCTACGGTTGCCGGGGGTGAGGGGCTGAGCCCCATGGCCCAGCTTTGGGCAGCTCCGAGTTTCCCCGGGCTCCCAGTCGTGACCCGCCCCTTTCCACTCCTTTCACGGGTCTCTCCAGCCGACTGCGCCGCAGCCCGAGCTGTGAGACTAGCGCTTGTGACGTCACAACTGCCCGCCAAAAAACGCACTTCCTACTCAGAGAATGGTCCAAAGGTAGAAGCGGCTACGCTTCGGCGGGGCGGGACTTCCGGGAACTTGAGATGGCATCCACGCTTGGAAGGTTGGCTTTGCCCCGCCCCTTCCTACACCACTGCCGCAAGTTCCGCCTAGTCTGTTGGATGGCTCCCAACTTTAACCGGGAGTCTTCCACGCCCGAGGCTGCGGAAATTTTTGTTTACCCTCTGAGAAGAAAAAAAAAATCACTCAACAAAGACTTGATTAGTAACTTTTTGAAAATTAGCATACATAAGTTGTACAAGGAGGTTTCATTGTGGCACTTCTCCACATGCAAATCATCCATCCGGGTCAACCTCACCCTCCATCACTCTGAACAGTAATTTTTTTTTGTAATTCTTCCTTTAGTAATCTTCAGGTTATTTTTTATTTCTATTAATTTTTTGGTATCGAAAGACAAGATTACAACAGATTCAGTTAATGACTTTTATTTGCAATTTCAGAACTCTAGCATTCTAGAGTATAATAAAATAGAACGTTCTGGGCTGGGAATGTGGCTTAATGGTAGGGTGCTTGCCTAGGATGCATGAAACCCTGAGTTCCATTCCTCAGTATTACATAAACAGAAAATGCTAGAAGTGGGGCTGTGGCTCAAGTGGTAGAGTGCTACCTCTAAGTAGCTTTAAGCAATAGAAGTTCAGGGACAGTGCCCAGACCCTGAGTTAAAGCCCCAGGACTGGCAAAAAAAAAAAAAAAAAAAAAAAAAAAAGAATATTCTGAGGAGGTGAGCTAAAAATACAGACAAGACAATGGCTGAGGAAATCAGAAACAACGGTGGGTTGGGGGGTTTTGTTCTTAGAGGTTAAAAGGAGTGATTTCCTATGGTGCCTGCTAAAACTTCTGTTTGGAGATTTGACTATTACTGGTCTCAGTATTTTGGAAGGTTACTTTAGGTTTCCTGGCCTGAATCTTCAGCATGAGTAAATCAATTTGGTTTGGTCTGTTTTGTAAGGTCCACCCCAGGAGGACTCCATTAAGATGCTCTCCACCTGGTTAAGTCTCCACCCAGTTACCTAGGTAACCGGCATACCTAGAGGCAATTACATCCCCCTTCCTTGAGGTCACATCCCAATCCCCCTGGCCACACCTCCCTGCCCCGCCACCCCTTCTCTCCGGCTGCCCATCACCTTGGCTACAGGCCAGTTCAGGAATAAACTTTTCTGTCTAGCTTGAATACCTCTTGGTGTTCTCCTTCATAGGCTAGCTACTTTAATAAACCTTAGGATGTGACCTCAGGGGAGGGGGTAGTAACTGCCTCCAGGTATGCGGGATACCCAGGTAAATGGGCAGAGATTTAACCAGGTTGGGGTGGGGGCATCTGCATAGAGCCCTCCTGGGGTGGACCTTACAAGTTTAATATAAAACATTAGTTCAAACCAATGGACTAAATATTACTTAATATCTCTGAGGTGGATATCAGAGAATTTATTAGTTTTGGTCAGAGACTTTACAGACCTGTGATAAATGGCCACATATATTTCTCTCTATAGCACAGTCCTTAGCTTGTAGACTACAAACTTAATGACTGTCTCAATATTGGGGGTTATTCACTAGGTGTACTGTGAATACCCTAGTGTACACTACTACTTTATAATTAAGTTTCTTTTTTTGTTTCTTTCTTTTTTTTTTTTTTTTTTTTTTTTTTTTTTTGCCAGTCCTGGGCCTTGGACTCAGGGCCTGAGCACTGTCCCTGGCTTCTTTTTGCTCAAGGCTAGCACTCTGCCACTTGAGACTTGAGTCACAGCACCACTTCTGGCCATTTTCTGTATATGTGGTGCTGGGGAATCGAACCCAGGGCTTCAAGTATAGGAGGCAAGTGCTCTTGCCACTAGGCCATATCCCCAGCCCCTATAAGTTTCTATCTAGATCAAAATTCTTTTTTTTTTTTTTTTTTGCCAGTCCTGGAGCTTGGACTCAGGGCCTGAGCACTGTCCCTGGCTTCTTTTTGCTCAAGGCTAGCACTCTGCCACTTGAGCCACAGTGCCACTTCTGACCATTTTCTATATATGTGGTGCTGAGGATTCAAACCGAGGGCTTCATGTATACAAGGCAAGCACTCTTGCCACTAGGCCATATTCCCAGCCCCTAGATCAAAATTCTTTAAAGTTAGCAAGATTATGTTACATTTTATGCATTTTGGCTTTAACTTTATCTGTATACTGGTTCTGTGGCTTGAACAGTAGGCCTTGTACTCTCAGTTGGCTTTTTCACTCAAAGCTGGCACTCTTACTATTTTATCCACGTCTCCAATTCCAGCATTTTTGCCTATTAATTTGAAGCAAGAGTCAGAGTTTTCTACCCAGGCTGACTTTGGACAGGGATCCTCAGATTTCAACCTCCTGAATAGTTAGGATTACAGGCATGAGTGAGCTACCAGATCCTAGCCTAGCATCTATGAAGCATCTTTTGTATGGCTATCCAAAAAATACATTCATTGTATCAAATTGTCCTAATTTTGCTAATATTCCCTCTTTCATTATAAAAATAAGTGCAATAAGTAGACTATGTGTGACTTTTTACTATTTTCAAGGTAAATTAATAGAGGTGGAATCACAGAGTCTGTAGGTAGAAGATTATTTCTTGACTATGAATATCAACTCTTTCTTTCTTTTTTTTTTTTTTTTTGGCCAGTCCTGGGGCTTGGACTCAGGGCCTGAGCACTGTCCCTGGCTTCTTTTTTGCTCAAGGCTAGCACTCTGCCACTTGAGCCACAGCGCCACTTCTGGCCATTTTCTGTATATGTGGTGCTGGGGAATTGAACCCAGGGCCTCATGTACGAGGCAAGCACTCTTGCCACTAGGCCATATCCCCAGCCCCGAATATTAACTCTTTCAAGGGTGACTTTTGCTCTTCAGGGGTTCTCACTGCTTTCCCCTTCTCAATGACCTGAACAGCCCTCAACAAGCCTTCTTGCAAAGCCTTGTTTTTTACCATATTAGTGATCATGAACGTGACATCCTTGATGTACATCTGTCTCACTTTAGCAGCATAGTGTTCTGCCTTACTACCATGTGCAATAAAAAAGGTACAAAGCGCTGTTATATCTCCTTCTTGCAACCCACACTCCTCCAGCACAGATTCCCACGCAACTTTAATGCGTTTGTTCTTGACTTTTCTTCTAAGGACAGAGGTTAAGGTAGGAAGACCTCTCACCAGATCTGGCAGCTTCTCACACACTCGACTGTGCAAGCAGGTAAGTACTTCGACAACGTAGCTGTATAAAATGTTCAATTCCATTGAGGTGAACCTATAGAAAATGTGGAGAACTTTTAAGTAGAACCCATTCAGTAAAAACGCAAATTCATTATACTGGGATAACACAATCTGTAAACGCCATAGAAAAACCAGCTATTGTCTTTTTTTTTCTTTCTTTTTTTTTTTTTTTTTTTGCCAGTCCTGGGCCTTGGACTCAGGGCCTGAGCACTGTCCCTGGCTTCTTCCCGCTCAAGGCTAGCACTCTGCCACTTGAGCCACAGCGCCACTTCTGGCCGTTTTCTGTATATGTGGTGCTGGGGAATCAAACCTAGGGCCTCGTGTATCCGAGGCAGGCACTCTTGCCACTAGGCTATATCCCCAGCCCTTTTCTTTTTTTTTTTTGCCAGTCCTGGAGCTTGAACTCAGGGCCTGAGCACTGTCCCTGGCTTCTTTTTGCTCAAGGCCAGCACTCTGCCACTTGAGCCACAGCACCACTTCTGGCCTTTTCTACATATGAGGGGCTGAGGAATCGAACTCAGGGTTTCATGTACACTCTTGCCACTAGGCCATATTCCCAGCCCCACCAACTATTGTCTTTCATGTATTTGTTTATGTGCTGGTACTGGATGTCAGTGCCTTGTGCTTTCACTCAACTTGGTTGTTCACAGCTGGTGCTCTATAACCTGAACCTACATTTGGCTGGTTAGTTGAAGACAGAGTCTCTTGTTCTCTAGGTCTCAGCCTTATGAGTAAGTAAGGAGTTAAAAAGTGAGCCAAGGCTGGGAATATGGCTTGATTCCTTAGTACCACATACACAGATATAGCCAGAAGTGGAGCTGTGGCTTAAGTGGTAGACCGCTAACCTTGAACAAAAGAAGGCTCAGTAACAGTGCCTAGGCCCTGAGTTCAAGCCCTAGGACTGGCAAAATAAATAAATAAATAAAAGTGAGCCACCAGTGCTCAGCTCCAGCTGTTATATTTCAGAAAATTCTTGCTGGGTTTTTGTTGTTGTTGTTATTTGTTTGTTTGTTTTTTTACTGGTCCCAGGGCTTGAATTCCCAGGGCATTGTCCTTGAGCTTCTTTGGCTAGTGCTCTGCCACTTGAGCCACAACACCACTTCCACCTTTTTCTGAGAAGTTTATTGGAGTTAAGAGTCTCACAGACTTTCCTCTCTGGCCTGGCTTTGAATTGCGATCCTCAGATCTCAGCCTCTTGAGTAGCTAGGATCACAGGAGTGAGCCACCAGTGCCTGGGAAATAATTGCTTTTTAAGACTTGCACTAAGATGGATAGCAGAGTTCTCAAGCCACCCATACTACCAGTTCTTTAATGACAAGAAAGTTTTATTATCCATTTCTTAGTGAAACTCTGGCAGGTAACAGACTATATGATGAAATATTTACTTTAGGACCTAGCATATAAACAGGTGCTCAAATTAATATTTTCTGAATGCAAGTAAATGAGGCCATATCAAACTGAACTTTGGAATGACTACTGAAAGTTCTCACAAAGCCACCAAATTCCACTGACTCTCCATTAGTACTCACTTGAGGTTCAAAACGGATCCCCACATTTCATCTTGAGCTGCTTGACTTGCCAAAGTCTTGCTATGATGTTCAAATTTCTGTGTCAAATTATCCTTGGTGATATCCAGTTCTTTGAACTGTGCTTCTAAAGCTTGAAGTTTGTGGTCTACTCTACAAGATGAAAGAATCAAGGGTTCATTTAGGTCACAGGACAAGAATAAAGCTTTATGGGTTTTTGTTTGTTTATTTGTTTTTATTTTTGCAGGTCCTGGGGCTTGAACTCGGGGCATGGGCACTGTCACTGACCCTCTCTGTGCTCAAGTGGTAGAACACTAGTGCTACTTCCGGCCCTTTCTGTTTATGTGGTACTGTGGAATCAAACCCAGGATTTCATGCATGCTAGGCAAGCACTCTATCACTAAGCCATATTCCCAGCCCACTTTGTTTTGTTGCTTTTGTTTTTGCCAGTCCTGGAGCTTGAACTCAGGCCTGGGCACTGTCCATAAGCTTCTTTGGCTCAAGGCTGGTGCTGTACCACTTGAGCCACAACACAACTTCCAACTTTTTCTGTTTATGTGGTACTGAGGAATCAACCCCAGGGCTTCATGCATGCCAGGCGAGCACTCGACCAGCAAGCCACATTCTCAGCCCAAAACTAAAGTTTTATATTAACTTAAAATACTAATAGATTAGTTACAACAGCCACAAATTTGGAGGCAAGCACTCTTGCCACTAGGCCATATTCCCAGCCCCAGCCACAAATTTGGATATTTAAATTTAAATTTATGAGCAAATAGCAAGTGGTGGTTTATACTCATACTTCTTTTTCTTTTTTCCAGTCCTGGGGCTTGAACTCAGGGCCTGAGCACTGTTTCTGGCTTCTTTTTGCTCTAGGCTAGCACTCTACCACTTGAGCCACAGTGCCACTTCTGGCTTTTTCTATATATGTGGGACTGAGGAATCAAACCCAGGGCTTCGTGTATACGAGGCAAGTACTCAACCACTAGGCCATATTTCCAGCCCCTATACTCATACTTCTAGTTGCTCTGGAGGTGGAGACCAGGAGGATCATGGTTTGAAGCCAGCCTGGGCAGGAAAGTCCATGAGAATCTTATCTCCAATAAACCACCAGAAAACCAGAAGTGGCACTGTGGCTCTAAGTGTTAGAGTGCTACCTCAGGGACAGAACCCAGGGCTCCAAGCTCAAGACTCATACATGACAAAAAAGAAAAACATTAAAAAATATTTATGGTTGTCCTGAAATACCAGCTGAGGCCTATCACAGATGTAATAATATATATTGGTGTCATATAATTGACATCTATGACATGAATGAGATGCTGAGTTGTGTCACTAGACATGGAGATTTCAGTGGTTCTAACTAGCCCTGACCATCAGAAGAGAGTATAGCACTAGAATTATGGCTAAATAAACTACAAAGAACTGGAGTAGGCGGGCACTGGTGGCTCATGCCTGCAATCTTAGGAGACTGAGATCTGAGCATTGTGGTTCAAAGCCAGCCAGGGTAGAAAAGTCCCTATGAGACTTTTTTTTTTTTTTTTTTTTTGCCATTCCTGGGACTTGAACTCAGAGACCTGAGCACTGTCCCTGGCTTCTTTTTGCTCAAGGCTAGCATTCTACCACTTGAGCCACAGCACCGTTTTTCTGTTTATGTGATACTGAGGAATTGAACCCAGAGCTTCATGCATGCTAGGCAAGCACTCTGCTACTAAACCACATTCCTAGCCCCCCATGAGACTCTTATCTCCAATAAGATACTCAGAAAAATACTCAGAAATACTCAGAAAAAGCTAGAAGTGGTGCTGTGGCTCAAGTGGTAGAGTGCTAGCCTTGAGCAGGAAGAGGCTCAGGGAAGGGCCCAGGCCCTGAGTTCAAGCCCCAGGAATCACAAAAAAAAAACAAAACAAAACTGAAGTAGCACAACTCACTAGCCTGAAGCCACTTTATCTGAATTTCATCTCCCCCAGTGATTTATATACTTTTTGGTTCTAACCTTGAACATCATCTCCTTTTGGTTAGAATCTGACAAAGCTTACTAAACTTCAGTTGTTCCCTCTCTCCTAAGCTCTAGACTTGTGTTTTTATATATGTTTTGCACATTTCCATCTGGAAAGTTTGACATAGAGACGGAAAACAATCATCCTGTTAGCCCAATAGCCTCATTTCCCATAGCTTAGCACACTCTCCTTCTAGGCAACACTAGGCCCACTTAGTAATGACAGTAACTAATCGGCCTCCATCCCCCTTCACCTTGAGATAGCACTCCTTTGGGGCAGTTACAATCATATGAGGTGACGAGATCCTCTTAGAGTGACCTTCAGGTCTAGGGAGCTGTTAAGACCTCCTATCTGCCACTTGGGCAACAACCATAAATTCTAGCCCGCCATGATAAAGCCCCTGGTCGGTCCCCACATCTACACCAGGATATCTCCCTTCTAATCTTGTAGGTTATATAGGTCACTTCCGACAATAACCAACATTTCTTCTCTCTTGTGAGAAGGGGTCTTGCCAGTCCCTTTGCTGGCAATAAACTTTTCTTTGTTCTTTGTGCCTGGATGTCTGCATGGTTTTCTGGCAAAGTCTAACACATCCTAAACTGAATTTATTAACACCATCTCCCTCATCTTCAGAAATTACCATTTTCCCACTGCTTTGCATTCTATTGACAAAGGGCAGAAAACTGAGCAGAGCTGCACATCAGCAGCTCTTGTAATTCTAGCTACTTAGGAGGCTGAAACCTGGAGAAGGGCAGTTCAAAAACATCTTAAGCATAAAGGTCAGTGAGACTTCATCTCTAATTAGCCAATAGAATGCTGCCCTGGAGGTGCCTTAGTGGTAGAATACCAGCTATGCATATGCTAAATTGATCAAGATTGAGGCCCTGAGTTTGAACGCTGGTACTGACATCTTCCACCTCTGCATTAAGTCAACACTGTGTCATATGACCTACTGATTTTATTATCTTTAGACCTTTAAGACTATATCAATATAGGTTATTTGTAGCTCAACAACATAAATAAATCACCTTTTAAACATTTTTGTAAATCTACCTTTTATATAAACATGAATTGATAAAAAAACAAAAACAAAAACATAGCCCCTATGAGCAGATTTTTTCTGATTGCTTAATTTTTTTTAATTTGAAGGACCATACCCAAGTATCATAAACACATGCTAGGCACACATTCTATCACTAAATCCTAGACCCCCAGATTTTTAAATTAATTTACATATTTTTGAGGCGAGAAGACTTCAGCCACTCTAACAGAGACAGTTCGAATTAGTATATCTGTAGTTCTTTGCTTTCTAATCTTTATTCTTCTCTTCCTCATCTTCTGAGAATATCCCCTTCCCATGCTTGTTCCCACCCTGTAGTTCTTAGCAACCTTTTCATTGCCTCCTTCAAGGATATTAAAGTCGTAGTTTCACTGTTCATCTTCTTAAGGCAAAATGAAAGGAAACAAAACAAAACAAAAAGCAAAGACCCAGTAAGTATCAGGATTCTGGTTTTTCTGCTGTTTTCCACTCTGCAACAGGCAGCAACACTATGAGTGTTCAGCCTAAAAGGTCACTCTGTACACGAAGCTTTTAATAGCTTGTACATCCAAATATAGTTCCAAAGAGCTGAGTGTGAACACAGGTGTCCTGGAACATACCACATGTACCTTTGGAAAGCAACCATATACTATTATAATTCTGTATATTCTGACAAACTAATATAAACATTACTCTAGGATTAAGATGGATAAAAATGTTACTGTTATATGAACAGCTCCTCTATTCAATTATAGTCCAAAGTAATTTAAAGAGTTGTTCTAGATCTTTTATGATAATGATGATGATGAATAATTACCATTAAAAACTACTAAGTATTATTGACAGTATGTAGAACTAGGGATTGGTTATAAAAATCTACATAAAATAGGATTCCTTCCTGATTTGCTTCTCAGCTACTCAAGAGGCTGAGGAAAGATTGTCTGAGTCCAGGAATTCAAAGCCAGCTGAAGAAATGAAATAAGACTGTATTTCAAACAAAACAAAATAAAAAATGGGCCCGATGCTGGTTCACACCTGTAGTCCTAGCTATTGAGATCGAAGGATTACTGTTTAAAGCCATCCAGTGCAGAAAAGCCCATGAGACTCTTATCTCCAATTAACCAGAAAAAAGTGGAAGTGGACCTTTGGCTCAGTGAAATTACAAATAATGTGAGACGCCAGTGCTGGGTTTAAAAATAAGTTTTGAAACCTTTGAAATTCAAATGAAATTATGGTCTGGGAATGTGGCTTAGTGGTACAGTGCTTGCCTAGCATGCATGAAGCCCTGGGTTCGATTCCTCAGTACCACATAAACAGAAAAAGCCAGAAGTGGTGCTGTGATTCAGGTGGTAGAATGCTAGCCTTGAGCAAAAGAAGCTCAGGGATAGTGCCCAGGACCTGAGTTTGAGCCTCAGTACTGGCACAAAATCAAACATTCAATTATAAAGTAAATTAACTTAGACCAAAAAATATTTTTAAATTTGAATATTGAAATAGTAAATGTTAAGAACCATGAAGAGTCTCTTCTGGGGATTAGACATGTGGCTCAGTTTTTGCTCAAGGCTAGCACTTGAGCCACAGCGCCACTTCTGGCTTTTTTTTTCTCCTGTTTATATGGTGCTGAAGAATCAAACCCAGGGCTTCATGAATGCTAGCTAGGCTAAGCCACATTCCCAACTCACTATGTGATTTTTTTTTTTTTTTCACTATGTGATTTTTTAAACTGTTTTTTTTTTTTCACATAGCATTATACTTTCAGGATCTATCCATCTATATAGCAGGTACTAGCACTTCATTTCTTTTTATGGTTAAATAATATTCCATTGTCTGAATATACAATTTTGTTTCTCTGCTTATCAGCTGATGGGTGTCTGGTTATTTCTACTTTGGGACTATTGTGACTAATGCTGCTGTGAACAAGAATGTGAGAACATCTGATGAGTCATTTGGTAACGATGTGCTTAATATTTAGGGAAAATTCCAGAGTGTTTTCTAAAATGACTTTACTACTTTACATTCCCAATAGAAATAGGGTTCTTATTTGTCTTCATTTACACTAGCCTTTGCTATTGTCTTTTTGTCCCTGGGTGCGGGGGACTGGGGGTAGAACCCAGGGCTTTGCACCATTTTTTTTTTTTTTGCTTCCAATCTGCTTTTATTAAGACAAGTGATTTCATTCATAAGGATGGAATGGAACAACCCAAGCTCTAGACACCTAGTGAGCCTCATATCTTACTTAGTATTATCACAATATGGATTAAATGTCATCAGGAATTTTAAAGGATTACAAAGGTACAAATTACCATAACAATTGATTCTATGAGACCAGTTCACTTGGTTATCATACCAATGACAAATCCAAAGGCAAAAGTATGGACCATTAACCATTACATATATAAAAAGCAAAACTCCTTCAGAAGAAACTAACAAACCAAATCCAGTAACATAGAAAATGGAGTATATGCTTCCACCAAAAATATTTATCATAGAATATAAACCACAACTCTGGGAAATCATGAAAAAACTGTCAGCAAATCTCCTCACATTAGGTATTTCAATGTCGTAAAACCTAAGGAATGCTAAGAAACTCTTGGCAGCTAAAGGAGTAAAAGGCAGATGTAGTACTCTAAGCAATGGATAATAAGCACAAGTAAGCAACTCCAAATAAAGTATGGATATTAAAGATAATGTGTGCTCATTAATAGTGACAAATCTATTGGACTATTAAGAGAAGAAAAGGGGGGGGGGCTAGGGATATGGCCTAGTGGCAAGAGTGCTTGCCTTGTATACATGAGGCCCTGGGTTCAATTCCCCAGCACCACATATACAGAAAATGGCTAGAAGTGGCGCTGTGGCTCAAGTGGCAGAGTGCTAGCCTTGAGCAAAAAGAAGCCAGGGACAGTGCTCAGGCCCTGAGTCCAAGCCCCAGGACTGGCCAAAAATTAAAATAAATAAATAAATAAGTAAAAAAAAAAAAAGAGAAGAAAAGGGAAGCTACGTCAAGTACAAAGAAATCCTGTTTTCTTTGCAAATATCCTGTGAAACCAAAACTGTTAAATAAAAAGATTCGTATGACAAGCACCAGTGGCTCATGGCTATAATTGGAGATATGAATCTCATGGACTTTCCCGCCTGTAATTCTGGCTACTTAGGAGGCTGAGATCTGAGGATCGAGATTCAAAGCTACCACAGGCAGAAAAGTCCATGAGATTCATACCTCCAATTAAGCATCAAAAAGCCAGAAGTGGAGCTATGCTCAAGTATTAGAGTATTTACTTTGAGAGGAAAAAGCCCAGAGACAGTGCCCAGACCATGAGTTCATGCCTTAGGACTAGCACCAAGATTCCTTTTTGCAAGTACTCCACCAACCTTAATAAATAGATCATTAGCCACATTGTTGATGCTCTCTGAAGGAATCACCACTATACATACCAAGGACCCTCACTGAATGTTTCTCTAGTTGTAAATGTTCTCTTTTCCATTTTTCTTATACATTCTTTTTCTAACTCCACTTATATATCTAATACATTTTCAAGTTTCCTGGTCTTCAAATTTAGATAAATGTAAATGTCTAAATCAAGCCATAACTCTAATAAAGTCTTGAGGAATCACCATACATGTCTAGTTATGCTTTATTCTACAAAATGGGTAATTAAGGTTATAAATAACTGGAGACTGAAAATTCATATCTGATTGGTAATACCTAATGTTGACAGTTGATTTTTTTATAATAACCACAAGGGATCCACAACTCTTATTCATTACAATCTTCTATTAAATATGTTCTCAACCTGACTGTTCACAAAGAACTGTTTACTTGCTTAGAAATGGAAATTAACCAAACTGTGATTAAATGTTCTTTTATTATGTCACTGAAGATTTTTTTTATTTACTTTTTGGTTATAAAGGTGATATACAGAGGAGAAAATGAGTACATTTCTAGATAGTTTTTTTTTTTTTTTTTGCCAGTCCTGGGCCTTAGACTCAGGGCCTGAGACTGTCCCTGGCTTCTTTTTGCTCAAGGCTAGCGCTCTACCAATTGAGCCACGCGCCACCTCTGGTTTTTATCTATATATGTGGTGCTGAGGAATCGAAGCAGGGCTTAATGTATACAAGGTGAGACTCTACCACTAGGCCATATTCCCAGCCCCTACATAGAAGTTTTTATCTCGTTAGAAAACTGTGTTTATGTCTTTGATGATATGCATAAGAAGCCAGTATGTAAAAAAAACTAAATGAAGCGGAATGGTCAATTTTCAGTAAGAAAATGTGCTGCTTTTGTTTATTTGTTTTGTTTTTGTTGCCAGTCCTGGGGCGTGGACTCTGAGCCTGAGCACTGTCCCTGGCTTCTTTTTGCTCAAGGCTAGCACTCTGCCACTTGAGCCACAGTGACACTTCTGGCTTTTTCTATATATATGGTGCTGAGGAATTGAACCCAAGGCTTCATGTATAGGAGGTGAGCACTTTACCATTAGGCCGTATTCCCAGCTCCCAAAATGTGCTTCTTAATCCAAAATTCTTTTTGTTCTCTTTTGTTTTTGTTTTTGATGGCAATGTATTTTATATACATGTATGAAACTGTTACAAATATTTGTACAATTGAGATACCTTTGAAAAGTTCATAAAAGAGAAAAAGAAATACGTTCTTGTTCTTTCATTTTAAAGTTCTGTATTAGAACACCTCTGGACTTGTTTTACTTCTTCTTTTTTTATAATTTATTTATTAATTAAACAAAATTTTTTTGACAAGGTGTTGTGCACAAGGGGTACAGTTACATAGTAGGGAAGTGTGTACATTTCTTGTGATATCTTACACCCTGTTTTTCTTTCCTTTCCCTAGGTCAGGTAGACATATATACAATACGCAGTGTACCAAGAACATATACAGTAGCCACGTGGCCTACGCCAAGGAAAATTCGCCTAGGGCTTTAAATGTAATGTGGACAGTAGACAATATATCGACAATAGTCTTATATGAATGTACATACATAGCTTTTGATAGCTGTTGTGATCCACACCTTTATATGTTGAGTAATTGTTTGGTTTTAGTTACATAATGTAGGGTCACTGACCCAAACCTGTGGGAAATACCATTTGACAAGCAGTTTTTGGTTTCACAGACCTGGTCTCTACTGTCTCCCCCTCCCCCTCCTCAACAGTCATATATCAAGGAGATCATGCCCATTTGTTTGCTGTGTTCTAGGCCTGTCTCGCTCAACATTATTTGTTCAAGTTCTGACCATTTCCTTGCGAATACCAATATTTCACCATTTCTAATCGCTATGTAGTATTCCATTGTGTATAGGTACCATATTTTTTGGATCCATTCATCTGTGGAGGGGCATCTGGGTTGTTTCCATATTTTGGCTATTGTTAATTGTGCATAAACATGGAAGTGTAAATGTCTTTTTGATATATTGGGACCTGTTGTTCAGGATAGATGCCTAGGAGTGCTATGGCTGGATCATAGGGTAGGTCTATGTAGAACTTTTTGAGAAACCTCCATACTGTTCTCCAAAGTGGTTGTACTAATTTGCACTCCCACCAACAATGGAGAAGGGTTCCTCTTTCCCCGCACCCTCTCCAGCATTTGTTGTTGCCTGAGTTCAGAGTATAGGCCATTCTACCTGGAGTGAGGTGGTATCTCAGGGTTGTTTTTATTTGCATTTCTTTACTGCCAGGGATGTTGGACATTTCTTCATATGCTTCTTTGCCATTTTTATCTCTTCTCTTGTGAAGTCTCTCTTTAGCTCCTTTGCCCATTTCCTAATTGGTTTATTGCGCTTGGAGGGGGTTAGTTTTTTGAGTTCTCTGTAGATGATGGATATTAGGCCTTTGTCTGTTGCTGTTCTGGTAAAGATCCTTTCCCATATGGTTGGCTGTCTTTCTATTTTGGTGGCTATGTCCTTAGCTGTGCAGAAACTTTTTATTTTGTAGTAGTCCCATTTGTTTAGTCTCTCCCCTAACTGTTGTGCCCTAGGGACTATGTTCAGAAAGTTCCTTCCTGTGCCTATAAGTTCTAGTGTCTTTCCTACTCTGTCCTTCAGTAGTTTCAAGGATTCAGGTCTGATGTTGAGGTCCTTGATCCATTTTGAGTTGATCTTGGTGCATCGTGATAGGCTAGGGTCCACTTTGAGTTTTCTGCATATGGCTGCCCAGTTCTCCCAGCACCAGTAGTTGAAGAGGCTATGTTTATTCCATTGTATGTCTTTAGCTCCTTTGTGGAATATCAGTTGGCTGTAAGAGTGCGGTTTTATTTCTGGATCTTCAATTCTAATCCATTGGTCTTCTGATCTGTTTTTATACCAATACCAGGCTATTTTTGTTATGATGGCCTTGTAGTAAGAGCTTGAAGTCTGGTATTGTGATACCTCCTGCACTGCTTTTTTTGCCTAGAATTGCTTTGGCTATTCTAGGTTTTTTGCTGTTCCATATGAATTTATGGATTGGTTTCTCTATTTCAGTGAAGAATGTGGCTGGGATTTTGATAGATATTGCATTGAATTTGTATAACAATTTGGGCAATATGGCCATTTTCACTATATTGATTCTGCCTACCCATGAGCATGGGAGGTCTTTCCATCTCCTTGTGTCTTCTTTGATTTCCCTTATTAGATTTTTATAGTTCTAATTAAATAGGTCCGTCACGTCCTTGGTTAAGTTGATCCCTAGGTACTTTATTCTTTTTTTGGCTACTGTAAATGGAATTGTTTCCATAATTTCCTTTTCTGTTTGTCTATTGCTGGTGTACAGAAAAGCTGCTGACTTTTGTGGATTGATTTTGTTTGTTTTGGATTTTTTGGCCAGTCCTGGGGCTTGGACTCAGGGCTTGAGCACTGTCCCTGGCTTCTACTTGCTCAAGGCTAGCACTCTGCCACTTGAGCCACAGCGCCACTTCTGGCCATTTTCTGTATATGTGGTACTGGGGAATCGAACCCAGGGCCTCATGTATAGGAGGCAAGCACTCTTGCCACTAGGCCACATCCCCAGCCCTGTGGATTGATTTTGTATCCTGCTACTTTGACAAATTGATTTATTAGGTGTAGGAGTTTGGGTACTGAGTTTTTTGGGTCCTTCAGATATAAGATCATGTCGTCTGCGAATAGGGATAACTTGATTTCTTCCTTGCTGATGTGGATCCCTTTAATGTCCTCCTCTTGCCTTATTGCTATGGCTTGGGATTCCAGCACTATGTTGAAAAGAAGTGGGAAGAGTGGGCATCCTTGTCTTGTTCCTGAGTTTAGGGGGAATGATTTAAGTTTCTCTCCATTTAATATATTAGCAGTTGGTCTGTTGTATATGGCTTTTACTGTTTTGAGGAATGTTCCATCTATTCCTGTTCTCTCCAAAGCTTTTAATAGGTATGGATGTTGTATTTTGTCAAAGGCTTTTTGGGCATCGACTGAGATAACAATGTAATTTTTAATTTTAGATCTGTTTATGTGTTGAATTTCGTTGATTGATTTACGCATGTTGAACCATCCTTGTGACTGTGGGATGAAGCCTACGTGGTCATGATGTATGATTTTCTTGATCAGTTTCTGGATCCTGTTAGCTAATATTTTATTGAGGAGCTTTGCGTCTGTGTTCATTAGTGATATTGGTCTGTAGTTCTCTTTTTTTGTTGGGTCTTTGCCTGGTTTGGGAATGAGTATGATATTAGTTTGATAGAATGAGTTTGGGATTTCTCCCTCTGTTTCTATTTCATGGAAGAGTTTGAGGAATATTGGTATTAGCTCATCACTAAAGGTTTTGTAGAATTCATTGGTGAATCCATCTGGGCCTGGGCTTTTCTTTGTTGGGAGGTTCTTGATTACCTCCTGTATCTCACTGTAAGTTATTGGTTTATTTAGTTGATTTATTTCTTCTTGGTTCAGTTTGGGCAGTTTGTACTTCTCTAAGAATTGATCCATTTCTGTAAAATTATTGTTTTTTGCTGAGTAGATGTTTTGGAAATAGCTCCTTATGATTGTTTGAATATCGTGTGTACTTGTTGTAATTTTTCCGGTGGAGTCCTTGATTTTACGTATATGAGTCTCTTCTTTTTTTTGTAAGTCTTGCGAGGGGTCTGTCAATTTTATTTATTTTCTCAAAGAACCAGTGCAGGAAGCCGGCAACAAGGCCATTACAAGATGGCTCCTACTTCCTTGCAGCCTTACTGGTAAATAACGGCAAAGCCTAACGGATTTACCGGCCTGAACCCTGCGCATGCGCAAGTGAGTTCTAGTCCCAGCCAATCCCGTGGCAGCTGCTAGTAGCAACCAGTCACAGACCAATCAGGGAGCGACCCATGCTCACCCAACGGTATATAAGCAGGCGGTTTTGGCCTTTTGGTGCCCCTCGCTTCAGCTCTCCCTCAACCAAGCAGCTCCTCAATAAAATGTGATTGGGAAGGATCCTCGTGTGGTGGTCGCCTTTCCTCGCTGGACGAGGTTGCCGCCCGCCGCAACTGGTGCCGAAACCCGGGACCAGGCGAGGGGTCGAAGAGGATCCAGAACCCAACACATGAGGAGGTAACTTCCCTCAGTAAAGGGGGAAGTGGTTAGGCCTAAGGAAAATAAAAATAAGGAAAATAAAAATAAAAAGATGAAAGAAAGAAAAGGGAGACCCCATAAGGGTCTGGAGGAGGGACTGCAGCCCTCCGGAAAATCCTCGATCGCGCAGGCGGTGGGGACAAGACAGACAAAACAAAAGCAAACTCAAAAGGGACAAGAACCAGTTGCCCCGTTGTATCCTTCTTTGGAGGAATTTTCATAAAGAGAAGTACGTGGTCTAGGTTGGCCACGGCTTTTCCAGTCTTTGAGAACCCAATAACAGATGAAAGGACCTATGAGCCAGTCTCTTATAAACAACTAAGGGATCTAATGGAGTCAGTGCGCACATATGGAGTTACAGCCAGTTATACCACTGCTTTATTGCGGCGACTCACGGTTAATGCCATGACGCCCACGGATTGGTTTGAGATTGCGCGCACATGTCTCAGTCACGGGCAGTTCCTTGACTTTAGGTCCATTGTTCAGGACAAGGCACAAATACAATTCAGAAAGAATCTCCAAGAAGGGAGAGCCGAATGGTCGGTGGACATGCTTCTAGGACAGGGAGCTTATGCAGTAGAACAGACCACCTACCCCTTTGAAGTCTACCGCCAGGTAAATGAGACAAGGCTTGGCGGGCCTTGCCAAACAAAGGAGAGGTGGCTGGCAACCTTACAAAAGTGATTCAGGCGCCCAATGAACCATTTTCTGATTTTGTGGCACGCATGCTTGAGACGGCGGAGCGTGTACTTGGGAATTTGGATGCTGCCATGCCACTTGTACAACAAATAATCTATGAGCAAAGTACCAAGGAATTGTCGAAAGGGCTAACAAGAGCCTAAAGGAATTACTGCAAAAACAAAAAGGGGGAATAGCTGAGACAGCGACCCCCAGGGAAAGGCTTTCACTTGTACTCTTTACCTTAAATTTTTTAAATGTAAATGATGCCGGTGAGTCAGCTGCTGATAGGCATGCAGCCACTAAGGTCACCGTCAGAAAGGATATGGTCATGTGGAAAGAGGTTTTGAATAACAAATGGTATGGACCGGATCTGGTGATAACGAGATCCAGGGGAGCTGTTTGTGTTTTTCCTCAGGGCCAAGAAGTGCCTCACTGGGTGCCAACGAGATTGACCAGGCCTGTGGAAACGACAGAAGAAACCCATTGCGAAAATAAAGACCCGCAAGATGAAGACGCCATCCACTTGCCCTGTGGTGCAACTGATCCCTCTGCTACTTGCAACAGTGCTGACTGCAGCCCTGATGGCAGCAAAAGAAATGACACTATGGGCTGTGACTAAGGCATGGCCAGTACCTATGCCCTTGCATGCAGATTCCTCCCCACCTTGTTTTCTGCAGACTGCAACATGGAAGTCCCATGTATTACTCGTATTTTTACTACTATGCCTAGGGGGCAGTATGGTCTGCCTCTGGTTGGTCTGTCACCTGCGAACCCAAACACGAAGGGACAAGGTTGTAATTTCACAGGCTTTAGCCGCCTTGGAGTATGGAGCTTCCCCCCAGATTTGGCTTTCAGCCTTAAAAAGGGACTAAGCCCTCAATTGCACGGCCTTTGCACCCCAGGAAGCTGGTAGCTTCACTTGCACTAGGGATAGGCGTGCATTTGAGCAGAGCAGGATGCCGGGCAATAGCACCGCACTTGGGAGTCCTATGGTAATAGGCCCCAAGAAGAGCAAGTCTGATGGCATGTGGGTTGATGCCCTAGGCCCCACCTCTGTAAAAAAGGCATCGGACGGGTCTGGTAGTCCTTGGGAAGGCGCCTCCTAAGTGAAAGCCAGTACAATGTTCCAAAATAGCACACAGAGATCAGACCTCTACTCTTACCTGCACAAAAACAAAAAGGGGGAACTGCAGGAAGCCGGCAACAAGGCCATTACAAGATGGCTCCTACTTCCTTGCAGCCTTACTGGTAAATAACGGCAAAGCCTAACGGATTTACCGGCCTGAACCCTGCGCATGCGCAAGTGAGTTCTAGTCCCAGCCAATCCCGTGGCAGCTGCTAGTAGCAACCAGTCACAGACCAATCAGGGAGCGACCCATGCTCACCCAACGGTATATAAGCAGGCGGTTTTGGCCTTTTGGTGCCCCTCGCTTCAGCTCTCCCTCAACCAAGCGGCTCCTCAATAAAATGTGATTGGGAAGGATCCTCGTGTGGTGGTCGCCTTTCCTCGCTGGACGAGGTTGCCGCCCGCCGCAACCCAGCTTTTAGTCTTATTTATTTGTTGAATGGTCTTTCTATTTTCAATCAGATTTATCTCTTTTTTAATCTTTGTGATCTCTCTCTTCCTAGTCATTTTAGATTCAATCATTTCTTGTTTCTCCAGTTGTTTTAGTTTTATCGTGAGGTTATTCACCTGCTCTGCTTTCATTCTTTTAATGTGAGTGCTGAGGGCAATGATCTTGCCCCTTAGCACTGCCTTAGCTGTATCCCAGAGGTTTCTTTGTGATGTATTTTCATTGTCATTGTGGCTTATGAATTTGTTAATTTCATCCTTAATTTGGTCTGTGGCCCAAGTGTTAGGTAACAGTGAGGGGTTTAGCCTCCAAGAATGTGTATAGCCTCTGTGGTAACCATTGTTATTGAGGGTTACCTTTATTCCACTGTGGTCAGATATAATACATGGGATGATGTCAATACTTTTGTATTTGCTGAGGTTCTTTGTATGGGCTATGACATGGTCTATTCTGGAGTATGATCCATGGGCTGCTGAGAAGAAGGTATATTGGGTTCTTGTAGGGTGGAAGATTCTGTATAGACCTGTCAGCTCCATTTCGGATATGGTGTTACTTAGGTCCTCAGCTCCCTTGCTAATCCTCTGGGTATTGGATCTTTCTCTTGGAGAGTGTGGGGTATTAAAGTCACCCACTATGATTGTGTTTGGGTCTATCTTGTTCTGTAGTTCTGTGAGAATTTGCTTGACATATGTAGGGCCTCTTTTGTTCGGTGAGTATACATTTATCACCGTGATGTCCTGATTCTGGATTTTTCCTTTTATTAAAATGTAGTGACCTTCTTTGTCTTTTTGAGTTGATTTTAATGAGAAATCCAGCTTGTCTGAGATCAGGATGGCTACTCCTGCCGTTTTGGTAGGTGCGTTTGCTTGGAAGATCTTGCTCCATCCTTTCATTCGGAGCCTGCTTTTATCCCTTGCTGTAAGATGGGTCTCTCGTAGACAACAGATGGCAACTTTTTGTTTGCGGATCCACTCTGCCAGTCTGCTCCTCTTTTTTTTTTTTTTTTTTTTTGGCCAGTTCTGGGCCGTCAACTCAGGGCCTGAGTACTGTCTCTGGCTTCTTTTTTGCTCAAGGCTAGCACTCTGCCACTTGAGCCACAGCACCACTTCTGGCCATTTTTTTGTATATGTGGTGCTTAGGAATCGAACCCAGGGCCTCATGTATACGAGGCAAGCACTCTTGCCACTAGGCCATATTCCCAGCCCCATCTGCTCCTCTTTATCGGAGAGTTTATACCGCTTATATTCAAAGAGATCAAGGATAAGAGTGTTTTTTCCCCTTCCATTTTCCCTTTAGGCTGTTTTTCCTCTCTTTTTTTTCTTGTCTTTAGTGAGCTGCTCTTTCTGTTGGGCTCTGGCTATTGTAGTTTCTTTCTGTTTCTGTCTGTGTGTCCTGTATGATTTCTGTTGGGAGGGGTTCCCCTCTTAGAATTCACTGTAGGGCTGGTTTTTTATTCACATACTCCTTTAGATCCTCCTTGCTATGGAAAGATCTGGTTTTCCCTCGAATATGAATTCTAGTTTCGCTGGATATCTAACTCTGGGTTGGCAATTATTGGCCTGTAAGACTTGGATGGTGTTCTTCCACTCTCTTCGTGCGTGGTAGGTTTGTGTGGAGAGGTCTGCTGTTATTCGGATCCTTTTCCCATTGTAATAAATCTCTTCCTTTGCTTTGGCTGAATTCAAAATTTGCTCTTTATTCTTGAGATTTGAAGTCTTGATTATTATGTGCCTGGGCGTGGCTTTTCTAGGGTCTGGTCTGCCAGGTGTTCTATAGGCTTCAGTTACCTGGATGAGGTCCCTTGTGAGATTGGGGAAGTTTTCTGCAATCACTTTATTGAAAATATGTTGAAGCCCTCTGCTCTGGTATTCGGCTCCTTCTATTCCAATTATGGGCAGATTATATCTCTTGTCTTTGTCCACTAGCTCCTGGATTAGTCTGCCCTGGAGCTTTACCGTTTCTTGGATTGTGGTATTTTTTTGGTTCTTATTGGCTGCATCATCGTCCAAGAGAGAGATTCTGGCTTCAATATGGTCAATTCTTTGTGCTGTGGATTCAAGTGCAGAGTTTATGGATTTCAGGGAACTATTTATGGTTGCCAGATCAGCTCTGATCATGGAAATTTCTTCCTTTAAAAGTTGTATTTTAACTCTATTTTTCATGCATTTCGCTTCTCAGGATGTTAAGGTCTTCTTTAACGGAGGTTTGCACTGTATCCATTTTTGCTTCCATTTCCTTCTTGACTTCCTGGATGTCCTTTGAGACTTCCACTCTAAACTCCTGGAATTGTTTTCTGAATTCGTTCCTGAGGCTTTCCATCATTTCTGCTATCATAGCCTCAGTTGTTTTTTTATTCTCCATGTCCTCTTCGGTCGTACTGCTTTTTGGAGCTGGCGAATTGGCTTGCCCTTTCATGAAATTTGTAATATTTCTTTGTGATTTGGGCATCTGGAGATATGTAGGTGGCTTCCTTGGGTTGGCTTTGTGCTGGTTCCCAGTGGTCCGTCAGTGGGAGACTTGTGTCCTGGCTCTGGGTTTGAGTTTGGCTGTTGAACCTTACTGCCCAATGGGTGAGCGTGACCATCTCGGTTATTGCCAGGGTGGTCACCCTCACTGCACTTGGGGGTGGGTAGGTTCTGTGTCTTTCTCTGAAGGATAGTGTCCTGCTGCTGTGTTGTGCTGACCCTAGTGTGCCCCTCGTGGGGGTTTGCGGGTCGTTGATTCACCGTGGCGTGGAGGCTTTTCTCTTCTTTGGTTCTTTTTTCAACTTGGTACCTTGGTTAGAGGAGCTCACCTCTCAGATTGAGATTTGCCGCTGAGAGGCAGCTCACCCACCTGTGCAGAATGTGCCTATCAGAGCGGGCACTGCCGCTGGGGGGCCCTGCCCACCTGTGCAGAGTGCACCTATCAGAGCGGGTGCTGCCGCTGGGGGGGGGCCCTGCCCACCTATGCGGAGTGCACCTATCAGAGCAGGTGTTGCTGCTGAGGGGGCAGCTTGTCCGCTTGTGCGCTCCCGCGGGGGTTTGGGCAAGAGATCCTCCTGCTGGAGGGCTAGCACGCTGGCCCACACTGACCCTCTGCTGGGTGCGTGTGTGCACTGTAGTGCTTCCTTTGGGGACATGCTGCCCCAAGTTGTTGGAGGGTGCTTGTGCCCTCTCGCGAGTTTGCTGTGGGGGGCGGTATGCGTTGGCCCTAGTAGTATCAAGTGTCCGGGCGCAGGTTGGTGCCCACAGACTCTCTGTGCCTCCGCTGTGAGGGGGGTGTGTGATGGGGCTTAGGTGTTCCTGCTGTGCTGGTATTGCACACCAGCGAGCCTGTGATTGTTGTTCAACAAGTCCACGAGGTCCAGGTGCCTCAGGTGAGGCTTCCAATGCCTACCAGTCTCCGGGCCCCTGCTGAGGAGGGGGCGGGGCCGGTGCAGCCAGGTTCAGGCTCCTCTGCTGGGGCTTTGGGGGGGATGTCTGACTAGGGTGTTTCCCGGTCCCCTTGTTGGGTGCTGCTCTGCCTCTGCTAGTTCCGGTGTCCTCCCAGAGGCTGTAGGGTCCTAGTGCCGCCAGATATGGGGTTCCTTTGTTCCCTCGGGGTAGGGAGGAAGAAGGAGGGAGCTCTAGCTTCTTTGTAGGTTTTGGGTCTCTGCTAGAGCTGGTCTCCCATGGTGGGGGGGGGGTGGTAATGGGGAACTTACTGGTCCTGGATTGTGTGTGTGTCCCATGCTGCTGTGGGCTTTTTGGGGCTGTGGTGCTGGGGTGTGGCGATCAGTCATTTCGTGGTGGTGGTCCTGGCTCTCCCCATCTGCACCACGGGTTCCCCTGCTGCTTACATCTGATCCTGGCTGTTCAGTCCCGCACCTCTGGTCCCTCGCCGCTGCCATCTGTCTCGGTTGGTCTGAGCTCCATCTGGGGTCTGTGGAGCTCCTGCTGTCTGGACTCTGTGCTCCTGGCATGACTTTTCGGCTGTTGGTTTGCTGGCGCCGGGGCCCCTTTCCCAGCCTGGCCCTGTTCGGGCCAGGGTTGGCGGGTGGTGGTGGGGGCCCGGAGATTTTCTGGCTCTGTCCAGGTTATAGGCTCTTCTTTTTTTTGTTCTTTTTCATTTTCTGTGTTTCTCTGTTGCTTCTGGTTGTTGGGTCTGCTGGATTCTTGATGGGGTGTTGGGTGCAGGAGTTCCCAGCTCACTATTTAGTTGGAGCAAGTTGGGGTGCCTCCCTCTTGTGACAGCACCATCTTCCCTCCTCCTTAATATAAAATTCTTCACATAGTGTATGTATAATGTATTTTCACTTGGTAAATTTGAGTTGAAAATTCTATTTTTCTTATATTTAGGATATACATTATGTATGAGAGAACTGATAAACTCAATTATGTGATATTGAATTAAATCATGTGATCATGTAGGTGGTAAATTTAAAAGTCAACATTAACTTGGCATTGATTCATTTGGACACATTTCAAACCATGTGTTTGTATCTGTCTACAAATCTGATCTGAGAGTATTCTGTTTTTAATTGCATCCTTTGATTTTCCCCATCTCCAGATTTTTAAATTACCTACATTTGACATCAGCCAATGGGTTTTACAGTGTGAAAAAAGTATCTTTTCTATTGAAGTAGTTTACTTCCTTTCTGTCAACTTTGTAAGAATTGTTTTTCTAAAAAGTTCCTGCTTTGGCCAAGACCTGGCCCTTGTTGATTACATTTTAGTTACATTCTTTTCCTTGCTGTATTTTAATTAAGATATCCTGTTACAAGCTCTTTGAATTTTAGTTACATCCTCTTAATTAAATCACATCCATTTACAGATTAGAACCTGTGCTAGGCCAATGCGAGCAGAGAGACTGGGCCTGCTGGATTAGGGATAAAAAGGGATCAGCCTATCTGCTCTGTGGGCTGATGGCACTCCCTTCTGCAGAAGTAAACTTTGCCTTGCTGAGTTCTAGTTGGTGTTCTTATTTCTACAGAGCACCCCAACATCCAGAGCCATTTCTAACAACAGGTAAAACAGTTGTTTAAGGATGTAGAAACCCAATAATACCCTAGGAACCAGAATAAAGGCAAGTGAACAACTGGGGTGACAAGGGGCCCATGATGTGTAAAATGACTTGTCAAGGATCATTAAAATGGTAAGAAATCAGGGCTCTGTCTCCCTTTAACTTTTCAGTTAAGCCTATGTTCAGTTCTGAGAGATGAGATTTGACAGGTGTGTGCTGTTAACTATGACAATATGTGTTCATAGTAATCTGAGAGGAAAGAATTCAGCAGCCACTGAGTCTTTTGGGGAGGTCTTGTGTGAGGGAGGGGCCCAGGTAAGAAGAAGGAGGAAAATGACCCCACTTCTTTAAGGATGGGGCATAATGAACATGGAATCCTGGCAGCCAGACAACAGCATTCCAGATCAACACCAGCCAGCTTACTTGGCTATCAGTCTTGAAGAGTAAAGGATGGTCTCCTCCAGTATCCCAAGATCATGAGACTCATGTGTCAGGAACCCCTAGTGTGGGTGCCTCATTGGAGCCTGGCAGTGCTGGATCAGTTCTCACCCTAGACTCCAGTGCCTCAGGCCATTTTCCAATAGGAACACAAGTGACACAAATGTTTGCTCAGAGCAAGGAAACACAGGATAGCAAAAAGATGTTATCCCTGAGCTTTTCAGCTCAAGGCTTGTGCTCTACCACTTGCGCCACAGCACCACTTCCAGTTTTCTGGTGGTTTCTTGGAGATAAGAGTCTCACGGTTTTTCCTGTCTGGGCTGGCTTCGATCTGTGATCCTCAGATCTCAGCCTCCTGAGTAGCTAGGATTACAGGCGTGAGCTACCGGTACCTGGCTCCCTTAACTCTTCCTGAAAGTTCAGTCCCATCTCAATTTCTAGAGCTCCCTCTGTGATCAGTGCATATATTCCCATATTTAGATCTTGGGCTGCACACAGTACCTGCTCCTGAGATCAAAGCAGTGGCTCTGCCAGTCACAAGAAACTCATCTGTGTCAACTTTCTTCATTGATTTCCCTGTGACAGGACCTCAGCTTAGCCTCTGGTCCTCTCCAGCCCTGTCTTTCCTGTGCCCTGGACTGGTGGGTTCTCAGCTTTGCAACTTTTTATACCTTTCCTATCTCTAGATTTCCAGTTTGACAATTCACATAGATGTAACTGTTATGCCCAAGTCGTGAGACGACCACCAAGAAGACCACCGAGAGCCAGACGTTCCGAAATGCAAAAGCAAGGCTTTATTCAGGCGAGCTGCAGATTGGGCCTTGTCCTACCCACCGACACAGCGGAGGTTAGGAAGAAGGCCTCGAGCTGAGATTTCACAGAGCTTATAAAGGCAAAAAACCAAAGTTATAGCAATCAGGTGTTCAAGCAAGATTAGAATACGGGTACAAATCTGATTGGCTCAGGGCTCGAGGCATTCCAGGGCGGTTAGAGTTAAGCAGGGAGTTTCCTGACCGGCTGGGCCCTAATAAGCTTGTCCTGCTAGCTGGAATAAATGGTGGCCTGGGTTACTCATAGTTTAAACAGACAACAAAATGGGGGCTGCCTGAAAATGGGGTTTACTTTAACTCTTCAGTAACAACAGTCTTCTTTGCTTGGTTTCTTTCACTTAGCATTATGGAACATTATTGAAGATTATTGGCAGTCAATCCTGTCCCTACTCCAGAACCCTGAGGCAAGAAGCACTCTGCCGGGGCTGGGGATATAGCCTAGTGGCAAGAGTGCCTGCCTCGGATACACGAGGCCCTAGGTTTGATTCCCCAGCACCACATATACAGAAAATGGCCAGAAGCGGCGCTGTGGCTCAAGTGGCAGAGTGCTAGCCTTGAGCGGGAAGAAGCCAGGGACGGTGCTCGGGCCCTGAGTCCAAGGCCCAGGACTGGCCAAAAAAAAAAGAAGCACTCTGCCACTAAGCTAAAGTCCAGTAATAATTTTCTTAGAACACGGGGAAATGTGAACATAAAAGAAAACAAGGACAATAAATTAGATCACCAAAACAAAACTTTTGCTCTTTAAAACAGTCTATCAAGGATGGGTGCTGGTAGTTTATGCCTATAATCCTAACTGCTCACGTGGTTGAGATGTGAGGATCCCTGTTCAAAAAGTCAGCCCAGATAGGAAAGTCCATGAGACATTTCTCTCCAACAAACCACTAAAAAGCCAGAAGTGGAGCTGTAGCTCAAGTGGTACAGCACTAGCCTTGAGCACAAAGTTCAGAGACACCACCCAGACTGAGTTCAAGCCTCAGGACCAGCACAAAAACAAAATAGAGCAATCAAGAAGCTAAGTCTTGAGCTGGGCACCAGTGGCTCACACCTGTAATTCCGGCTACTTAGGAGGCTGTGATCTAAGGACTGAGGTTTGAAGCCAGTTGCAGCATTCTTTATTTTCAATTAATTAGAAAAAAGTTGAAAATGGAGTTATGGCTCAAGTGGTAGAATGCTAGCATTGAGTGAGAAAGTGGAGTCCCTCAGTTCAAGCCCCAGTACCATCACACACACTACTAAACCCCCTCCCCCAAAGTTAAGAAAATGAAAGGTAAGCCATAGTCTAGAAGCCATTATTTATGGAATATATATCTGATAAAGGAGTCATATCCAGGATAATGACAAAAACATTAAAAATGAACAAAAGCCTATGTGGTGATACACACACGAATCACAACACTCAGCACTCAGGAGGCTGGGGCAGGAGGATCTTCCGTTTGAGGATAGATAGCCTGGGCTACAGAGTGAGATGCTGTTTCAAACCCCCCCCCCCAAAAAAAAAACACAAAAAAATAACAACCCCAAAACACAGGCAGTTGGGCTAATGAGGTAAAAGATGAATATGGTCCCTATAATTATTGGCATGTATGAAAATACAATGATAAAACGGGAAGTGAGGAGAGTAGTAAGGGACAGTGATAGATGGGGTAGGAACATTGTATACTTGAGTGGAAATGTCTCAATGAAATCCTCCCCTGACACAACTAATGTATACTGATAAAAATGGTCAAAAGATTTGGATACATCACTGAAGTGGATATAGAAATGGCCAGCAAGTAAGTGGAAAGAAGCCTGACACTGATTTTTCAGTAGAAATGCAAATTAAAACCACAATGTAATACCTACTCATAACCACCAGAATAGCTAAAATGATAAAGACAGCACTGATGATGACATTCTGTGTGGAATTTTCATACATTTTAGGAATATTAAAGAGATTCAGCCACTTTGAAAACAGTATAGCAATCCTTATAGTTATAGTTATATATATGCTTAATATATGCCCCAGAAATTCCACTCATAGATATTTACCTAAAGAAATAAATAATGATGTCCCCACAAATATCTCTGCCCAAGTGTTTCAGCTACTTCATTTATTATAACCTGGATGTCAATGAGAACTATTTGAATAACTGGTATGTCTATACCAAACATACACACACAACTTGGTTATAAAAGAAACAAAATATTAAAAAATACAGTAGAGGATGCCCAACAGCTGCAATGGACATTGATGAAAGTAAACTAAGCAACTCAAAGAGGGGGGAAGGAAGAAATGAGATAAAAATAGGGATCAGATTATACTAAGCAAAGGGAAAGAAATGTACTTATCACCTGACCTGGAAGAAGTTGTTTTATTGTTAATGTTTGTAGAGTTCATAAGCATTGTAGATTAGGATGCCTATGTCCACCATTGGGAAGGTAAAAAAAATGATGAAAGCAGGGGGTGGGGAGAGGGGTTGGGAGGAAGGAAGATGGGAGAAAAATGAGGAAGGGGTAACAAGTATGACAAGAAATTACTCACTACCTTAGGCAAGTAACTGTAACCCCTCTGTACATCATCTTGACAATAAAAAAGATAAATATTAAATATAAAAAAGAAACAAAACTTTGATACATGGAACAAGGCCAGGTATCAAAAGTATTAAGATATGTGAACAAGGCCACACAAAAAATATTGCATGACTCGATTTGTGTAACTTTGCAGGAAAGACAAAGCAGAATATAGATCAGAGATTATTCATGGTGAGAGGTGGGAAACAGAATTGACTGCCAAGAAGCATGGGGACTTTTTAGGGTGATAGAGATATTTTATTATTTTTGTCATGATTGTAGAAATAGGTACATGGCTGTAAATATTTCAAAAGCTCACGAAAAAATTCTAAAAATATAAAATACATATTAACATGTTATAATTAACATATAATATACAGTATATACTATAGATTGCATTATTCTTATTGTCCCAGTCCTGTGGCTTGAACTCATGGCCTAGGCACTGTCCCTGAGCTTCATTTTGCTCAAGGCTAGCACTCTACCACTTGAGCCATAGCGCCACTTCTGGCTTTTTCTATGTATGTAGTGCTGAGGAATAGAACCCAGGGCTTCATGCATGCTAGGCAAACAGTCTATCACTAAGCCACATTCCCAGCCACTTTTTAGTGTTATTATAATAGTGATGTACAGAAGAATATATCTGTTATATATGTGTTAGACACACACACACACACACACACACACACACACACAAAGCCAGTTCTGGAACTTGAACTCAGGGCCTAGACACTGTCCCCCTACGTGTTTCAATCAAGCCTAGCATTGTACTTGAGTCACAGCTCCATTTTTGGCTTTAGAAAAAAAATTGGAGATAATAGTCACATGGCTCTATGACACTCATCTCCAATTAACTAGCAAAATGCCTTAGTGAGGCTGCGTATGTCAAGTGGTAGAGAACCAGCAGAAAGCAAAATAGCTCAGAGACAGTGCGCAGGCACTGAATTTAAACTCCAGTACTGGCGCGCGCGCGCACACACACACACACACACACACACACACACGAAGTAGAAAAGAAAACCAATCATCTTTGAGATATAAATTACATGAAATAAAATTAAATAATTTAAAAATATGAGTTGGGTGCCGGTAGGTTACATCTGTAATCTTAGCTACTCAGGAAGATGAGATCTGAAGATTGCAGTTTGAAGCCAGCCCAGCCAGGAAAATCAGTGAACTCTTTCTTTTTTTTTTTTGGCCTTGGACTCAGGGCCTGAGCACTGTCCCTGGCTTCCTTTTTGCTGAAGGCTAGCACTCTGCCACTTGAGCCACAGCACCACTTCTGGCCGTTTTCTGTATATGTGGTGCTGGGGAATCGAACCCAGGGCCTCATGTATACGAGGCAAGCTCTCTCGCCACTAGGCCATATCCCCAGCCCACTGAAACTCTTATCTCCAGTTAATCACCAGAAATCTGGAAATGGTGCTGTGGCTCAACGTTGTAGAGAGCTAGCCTTGAGCAAAAAAGCGCAGGGGCTGTACCCAGGTCCTGCATTTAGGCCCCACAACCAACAACAAGAAGCCTCAAAGACTTAAAAAAATAAATTAGGCTGGGCGCTGGTGGCTCATGCCTGAAATCCTAAGATACTCAGGAAACTGAGCTCTGAGGATCACAGTTTGAAGGCAGCCCAGGCAGGAAAGTCTGTGAGAATCTTATCTCCAATTAACCACCAGAAAAGCAAAAGTGGCACTGTGGCTAAAAGTGGTAGAGCAATAGCCTTGAGCTTAAGCTCGGGGAAAGCGCCCAGGCCTTGAGTTCAAGCCTCATGACTGACAAACAACAATAAGAACAAACTAAAAAGAATTTTTAAAAAATAGTAGGGATATCCATGGTTTCAAGAAGTCTAAATAAAACTGAGAATGCATAAACCAGTTTCTGGATGTAATTCAGAGAAATTTTGTAATTGAGTCATTTCTTCTGCCAAAGATAGTATTAAATTGTCAGATACCAAGGAAGCTGTTCTAAAATAGTGTCATGCCCATGACATGAGAGCTGGTTTGGTTTCTAGAAGCACCGTCTGCCATTATATAGTAATGTTGTCATTTTAGCAGCTGTAATTTGGCTTCTATTTAATATCAAGATTGGTTTTGATTTTATAGTTGCTTAAGAGCAACATACATAAGATGTTGGGTTTGGACACATTTAAGCAACATTACACTAAAAGCAATTTTAGTAATGTAAGTAACTATTAATTTGGGGCATTCTAATATTTTTTTCTCTTTAAAAAGTATGCAGTATACAAGCTTGAGTTCGTAGTATGCTAGAAATACTCAAGTATTCTTTAGTATCTCAGGTGATATTTGGCCTAGGGCAATGTTGTTGCTGGCAATCAGAGGGAATAGCAAGGTGGGAACCCATGGTCTTCTGAAAGTAGAGTAATGCTAATGGATATGAAGTTCCTTTGGGGGAAAGATATTTTTTTTTTCGGTAGTTTGTTGTTGTTTTTTGTCCTGGGCCTTGGACTCAGGGCCTGAGCGCTGTCCCTGGCTTCTTTTTGCTCAAGGCTAGCACTCTACCACTTGAGCCACAGCGCCACTTCTGGCCATTTTCTGTATATGTGGTGCTGGGGAATTGAACCCAGGGCTTCATGTATACGAGGCAAGCACTCTTGCCACTAGGCCATATCCACAGCCTCGGTAGTTTTTTTTTTTTAAAATTATTATTCATATCCACTGTCTTTGGAGGTATAAGAAGTTGACAAGGATGTCACGAACTCTCACATGGCTTTACATGCAGGGGTGAAAATCCTTGGTGTTTTCATCTTTATTTGTCCCATTGTTTTAATTTTAAAGTTAGCTCAAACCATGCACTTTTCTATTATGTTAAAGTACAATGAACGTAAATGAGTTTCAAGGAAACTTTTCAGATCCTAAGTACATCTTACTTAATCATAGAATTTAAGATAAAGTAAAATTTGCATTTAACTCAGGCATGAACTTTTGTGTGTATACGGGCAGGGGGTATGGGGGATGAATGGTATATACAATTTCCATAAAAAAAACCACAATCAATCCAAAGATGGACTTTCTGAGGGCAGTTGATCTGGAAATTGGAAGGGTAAAAAGAAAAACAGAAAACCTGTAACATGAAGAAAAATTCCTCAAAAATATTCTGAGGGTGATATACGACTTTAGAGTAGCCATAAGAACTTCCATCAACTGGATAATTTATTTCCCCCAGCTGATGTGTGAAGAAGGGCATTCCCACATAAGCTCTGTCACTTCAGCCTTCCTCCCACAGGCCTTAGTCCTGTTTCCAAAAGTGACTTCAGTGAGGATGTAAGGTTCATTACCCTACAGCTAACTTCATCCACTTAGCAGCAGGACTCTGAGGAGGGCGGTACAGGCACACACCAGTGGTAAGGGCCAGCTTGGAAATATAAATATGATATTGTGATTGTTGCCCTTAGTCAAGAAGGGTCTTGTTATCTGATTCACATTTAATAGCAAATCAGTTCATCATATGCAGAAACAAGTATCTTCTGGGTTAAGAAACTTCATCATGAGACTTGAGATATACTGGTTTGGAAAGTTTCCTCAGTTTCTTTTGGGTTCAAAATCCTCGGCCTTGTAGTGGGGTGAGGCTCATTGGAGGCAGATGAATTGGTCTTGGGTAAGGGATGTGGTAATGCAGAATTTCAATCCTGGTGGTGCATTCATCCATACACTGTTTAATCAGGTTGATGTCTGTGAGGTTCTTGTTTTTCTGGAACAGTGTTCTGGCTTCACTGAGTATATACTGCTTTTCTTTGATGATGTCTTCCATCTGTCCTGATGCAGCCTGCCATTTCCTTGCAAGTCGGAAAATTTTGCGATAGAGGCTAAGGACTTCCCATCATGTTGCTGTGGTCATCTTCAGACCCACTCTCTGTTGGCCTCCAACCCCTTTATTGCAGCTGGATCTTTCCCACTCAGTGGCTCTGCTTCAGTCCTGCCTTCCCTCACCCACAGCAGCGAGGCAGCCGCCGAAGGGCAGCTAGGAGGCGGTGCTGGAGCTTCGTCACAGCGGTGGCCGTTCAGGGGGAAAGATATTTTCTAAAATTAGGTTGTGTTGAATGTTGACACAGCCATCTCAAGTTAGTAAAAATCAGCAAAATTTACACTTTGGATGAATTGTATGATTTATGAATTATACCTGAAGATGACTGTTTAAAAATATACATAATTGTTGAGTTAAAATTTTTTTGTTTCCCAGTTATATTGTTTCTACCAGCAGTATAAAACAATTGCTGTTTCTAGTGTTTGAAAGAGCAATTGTCGGTCTCCTTTCTGACATATCAAAACATGTTAGGGAAGGGAAAGAAAAATGAGGGTGTAAGATATCACAAGAAATGTACTCACTGCCTTATTATGTAACTGTACCCCTTTTGCACAATACCTTCTCAACAAAATTTAATTGATAAAAAAATGCAAAAAAAATAAGATTGCACTACATTTAACCAAAGTCCATTAAAAATGTTTAAATTGTAAAACACATGCAAACAGTAAAAGTATTGTTTTTTAAGTTTAGAATGCTGGACATCAGTGGCTCATGCCTGTAATCCTAGCTACCCAGGAGGCTGAGATCTGAGGGTCACAGTTCAAAGTCAGCCTGGGCAAAAAATCTTTGAAAGCATCCCCCATTAACTACCAAAACCCCAGAAATGGCACTGTGGCTCAAAGCAGTAGAGCACGAGCCTGGCTTAATGGTACAGTGCTGCCTAGCACACATAAAGCCCTGGGTTTGATTCTTCAGTACCACATAAACAGAAAAAGCTGGATGTGGTGCTGTAGCTCAAGTGGTAGAGTGCTAGCCTTGAGCAAAAAAAAGCTCAGGGACAGTGTTCAGACCCTGAGTTCAAGCCTCAGGACTGGCAAAAAAAAAAAAAAAAAGTCAAGATAAAGTCAATAAGGGGTTTGCCATCATCTGTATCTTTATTTTTCTTTTCTTTCTTTTTTTTTTTTTGGCTAGTCCTGGGCCTTGGACTCAGGGCCTGAGCACTGTCCCTGGCTTCCTTTTGCTCAAGGCTAGCACTCTGCCACTTGAGCCACAGCGCCACTTCTGGCTGTTTTCTGTATATGTGGTGCTGGGGAATCGAACCCAGGGCCTCATGTATACAAGGCAAGCTCTCTTGCCACTAGGCCATATCCCCAGCCCCTGTATTTTTATTTTTCAAAATTGTAACATATGCCTCTGTTCCTCTTACTCTGATTTTTTTTTTTTGGCCAGTCCTGGGCCTTGGACTCAGGGCCTGAGCACTGTCCCTGGCTTCCTTTTGCTCAAGGCTAGCACTCTGCCACTTGAGCCACAGAGCCACTTCTGGCCGTTTTCTGTACATGTGGTACTGGGGACTAGAACCCAGGGCCTCATGTATACAAGGCAAGCTCTCTTGCCACTAGGCCATATCCTCAGCCCCCTTACTCTGATTTTCTTTTAGCTCTTGAATCTGTGTTGTATACTTTGGATTTTTGTGTGTGGGTTGTGTGTGTGTATCTACTGGTGGTTGAACTCAAAACTTCACACTCTTGTTTAGCCTTGAGTTTCTCTTCCAGGTCTAGCTTTTTGCTGATTAATAAGTTTCACAGACTTTGCTGCTGAGGCTGGCTTTGAATGAGATCCTCATATCTAAGCCTCCTGAGTAGCTACAGGTTATAGGTGTGAGACACCTACCAGCCCAGCTTGAGTTGTATTCTTTGGATGCCTATAAACACTTAGACCAGCCCCAGTGCTTGTGGTGATAACAAGTGAAAAAATCTAGGAGTAAGGATGCTACCTTCTACTTCTTCTGTTCAGAGAGGGACCAAATAGCAGAGCTGAATCCAATGGCAAGATGGCACCCTCGTGATCTTCTGCCCCAGCATTATTTACTACAGTTCTCCAAACATATATTCTCAGTTTATTTGCAATTTTACTCAACTTTCTTTCATGAGTTTACCACAGAAAACTATAAAGACTCTCTTAATTAGCATATGGTTATATAAGCCTCTGGAATCTGGCATGATAATCTATTTCAATAGTTTCAAATAAAATATTTAAGTATATCTATTGGCTTATAACAAAATGATCTAAACATCTTGCCATACATTGGTTTATAACATGATTAACAATTTTGTCCATCTGAACTCCTGAGATGCAATATGTGGTTATTTATCATGGCTTACTTATGAATCAACTCAGACCTAAAAATAAATGCAGAGAGGCTCTGAAGTCTCATGCCTGTAATTCTAACTACTCAGCCCAGGCAGGAAAGTCCGTAAGAGTCTTATTGCCAATTAACCATAAAAATCTAGAAGTGGAGCTGTGGCTCAAGTGGCCTTGGTCTCCAGCACCACTATCCACTATCTTGGCTTCCATTACTTTCTTATATATTCTGCTTTTTACATCTGCTCACTCAGAAATTGTTTACTTATAACTTTGAGCAAAGCATCTGTGTGGGGGATGGCTATGCCTTTAAGAGGGGACGGCTGGCTCTAGCCCGTCCCACCTCCTTCTGGCTTCAACCGGAAGAGAAGCCAGGCCAGCCTCCGCCCCTCAGCAGCGAGCACGTGTGTCAGAATGGCGCCGGTTGAGCCAGAGGTGGAGCCAAGAGGTCTCTGCCTCTGTGGGAAGTTCCGTGACATCACCGTGATGGACACGCTCATTAGCCTATCGTTGGCACCTGGCCAGTCCCTCTCCTTCGCGTGTCATTACTGGTATAAGACTGTTAGCCCCTCCCTTATTAAACCAGAACGCCCCTTGACGGTTCTCTGGGACCCCACGCGCCTGTGTTTTCCTTGGGAAGGGGAAGGGGGCAGGGCGTCCCGCAACCACACTCTGACCGAGGCTGCACGTGGCCTTCGCTCCCGCAGTCAATCCCTATTGGCCAGGGGATGTGTTGAGGGCGATAGAGGACCACACGGAAGAGGCAGAGAGGCCCAGGACCTTCACGCAGACGGAGGTAGAGCTTAAGCCCGGCACCTCTGAGCTTCATTAAGAACAAGAACAGACTTCCTTTTCTACCTTGGTAAGGCTCCTCATGACAACCAGTGATCAGAAATAACGAATGTCATAAATAGTGCAGTGACTTCATTTGGGTTGTGCTGTGGGTCTTTAGAAGACAGGAGGTTTGACATGACCACCAACGTCCTTTCTAGGCAAGTAATTATCCTAAAACTCCTGGATCCTCAAGTCACTTACCATTCCCGGGTCTTCATTCCTGTGCCAATCAAAATGGGGGCACCACCAATGTTACTGATTTGGAATCAGAAATAGAATAATTATAAAATGGTGGTATTAGTTTTCTTCCTCCAAATTTTAATGTATCATATGAAATACCCAATTATTTTCTTTTCTTCAAATGTCTTATTAAAGTTTGCACAATAAAATGGTAAATATATGGTAAACAGTTTAAAAGAAGCAGGAGTTTTTAACCTAAAAATAAGTTTGCCACAGTTTTTGCAAATTTTTTTATGACATTTTAAATTCATTTAAAGGGTATACAGATATACAGCTAGTTTGATCAGCAACTAATATACTTTGGTGTCCCTTTATTTGGGTAGTCAAGAGCCAGTTCACTTTTTCCCCATGCTCAATATTTAGCTTTGGTAAAATTTTGCCATGTTCTTTCACATCTGTTATGGGAGCACTGTTTTCCTCCTGTTTGGTGTAAGTTGCTCTTTTGGCTTTCTTCCTGTGAGTATGTTTTGCAGGACTCTTGGTTTTTTCCTCAATTTCACTGCTCACATCCCATATCATTATCTTCCCATCATTCCCTCCAGTGAGCAGCAAGTAGGATTCTGGCAGAAAGCAGACTTGGGACACCCCCAAAGTATGGCCCTTAAATCCCAGCTCTCGTTTGCATTTGACTCCCATCACCCTAAAGATTCGCACTTTACCATCTTCTGCACCACAACTAAAAATATTGCCACATGATGCTACAGAAATAGAGTGTGCTAGGGCAGGATTTAAGAGCTGGCCAGGTGATTGTGGGTTTTCCATTTCTTCTGTTTCATCCTCCTGTAAATTTGTAATCCAGAGCGGGCGAGCTTTCTGAAGATTCCACAGCATCACCTATAAATAAGACCAAGCTTTAGCTTCATAAGGAATTCTAGCCAATTTGCTCAGTTTTTTTTTTTTTTGGCCAGTCCTAGGCTGTGAACCCAAGGCCTGAGCACTGTCCCTGGCTTCTTTTTTGTTCAAGGCTAGCACTCTGCCACTTGAGCCACAGCGCCACTTCTGGCCATTTTCTGTGTATGTGGTGCTGAGGAATTGAACCCAGGGCCTCATGTATACGAGGCAAGCACTCTTGCCACTAGGCCATATTCCCAGCCCTCAACCACAGTTTTTATTCCCTTTGTTGGCCTGGCACCATGATCCTCCCAATCTCAACCTCCCATGTATCTTGGGATGACAAGTACATGTCAGTTTTCCCAGTCTCCGTCTCACAAGCATGAGCCATTGACACCTGGCAAAATTGGTCTATCTTTAGGACGAAGGAATGACTAGTCAAAGACATACTTTAAACTGCTTACTCATAACTGATATCCACCTGGCTCTTTAGGTGCTCTTTACAACCACATAGGCAGGTTACCACCACGAGGATAGAGAAGCTAGGTTTATAAAGAGTTTGATCAAGACCTAGGAGTGGAAAAGGAATTTAGTGTTGTATGGTCGGTGTCCCATAAGTATAAATGAATTCTCATCATGTATAGATGCTTTGGGAGAGGATGCTTTAGTGTTTGGGGGCTGTCTTAGCATTATAGGACATTCATTCTTCCCACTGCCAAACCTTACAACTTTAAATGCTGGTAGCTTAAGGGACAGGGGGGCAGTCATTGTGACAATAACCAAATCAGTGTCTTGCATTCCCAAATGATTACACAGAATTCTACAGAATCTTATCAATGAGATCTTGGATATAACTTGAAAACATTGAACAATGATGGGTACACATTATTAATTAATAATGATTCTATATCTAGATGTCTCCTGATCCCAAACTAAGAAAATTTTCTGTTACACCTGTTTGAGTGTCTCAGGTGTCAGAGAAAAAGCACAGGCTTTAGAGTTAGACAGCTTGCATGAAATTACAATCAGGAGCTGGGGATATGGCCTAGTGGCAAGAGTGCCTGCCTCATATACATGAGGCCCTGGGTTCAATTCCTCAGCACCACATATACAGAAAATGGCCACAAGTGGCGCTGTGGCTCAAGTGGCAGAGTGCTAGCCTTGAACAAAAAAGAAGCCAGGGACAGTGCTTAGGCCCTGAGTCTAAGACCCAGGACTGGCAAAAAAAAAAAAAAAAGAAATTACAATCAGGCAGTTGTGAAGACATTAATTTTAATCTGTTTCCTCACTTATAAAAAAGTCATAAGAATGATCAAGGAAGGTAAGGGTATAATTAAAACCAATGTTTTACATGAAGAAAGCACATAAAGCATTGTCAAGTAGTAAGTACTCAACAGAGTTAAGTCATGATTATTCTCATCTCATTGATGTGATTTACTTTCTTGAATGGGAACACATACCACTATGGCAAAGTTCAAATTACTTGAAAATGCTCATATTAATAAAAAATCTGCTTCCCTGTGACTTTTTTTTTTTTTTTGCCAGTCCTGGGGCTTAAATTCAGGGCCTGGGCACTGTCCCTGAGCTGCTTTTTGCTCAAGGATAGCACTCTACCACTTGAGCCACAGCACCACTTCCAGCTTTTTCTATATATGTGGTACTGAGGAATTGAAATCAGGGCTTCATGCATGCTAAGCAAGCACTCTACAACTAAACAACATTCCCAGTCTTTCCTGTGACTTATGCTGTTTAGATAGCATATACCACTTTCACACTTTAACAAGACTAATAACTTAGTGCCAATGGCTCAAGGTTTGAAGCCATAAAAAATTCAGAAGTAGGCCTGTGGCTCAAGTGGTAGAGTGCCAGTGAAAAGCTAAGAGACATTGCCTAGACCCTAAGATCAAGCCCCAGTTTTGGCACGTATACATACACAAAAAAAAAAGAAAAATAATTTAACTCCTACAAATCCCACATATAATGTGGTTCTAGTTATATTTACCTTCCTACTGGCTTTTCTCTGAAAGTTTTTTTTTTTTTTTCCTTGAAACCTAGAATTGAATACAAGGCTCTGATTCTGGTGACCAATACACAAATATTTCAGTTAATTAAGGACTTGGGTTCAATCCACAGCACTGCCAAAAAAACATCAAACCAAAAAGCCACAATACACACACATACACACACACACACACACACACACACAACTTTTTTTTTTTTTTTTTGTCCTTTGTGGGGCTTGAACTCAGGGCCTGGGAGCTATCCCTGAGCTCTTTCACTAAAGCTAGCACTTTGGGCCACAGCACCACTTCCGGATTGCTGGTATTAATTGGAGATAAGAGTCTTACATTATTTCCTGCCCAGGCTGGCTTTGAACTGTGATCCTCAGATCTCGGCTTCCTGAGTAGTGAGGATTATAGGCTTGATCCATCAGCACCCAACAACACACAAACTCTTGACTGCTGGCAAATCCCATTCAATAATTACCCAAGAGCTCTTTACAAAAGCCTCACCTGCATATCCAGGCCACATGACAACAGGCTCTGAGGCCTCTGAGGTCGAAAAGCTACAGAGGAACAGATATTGGAGTGTCTCTTCAGGGTTCTGGTAACTTTCTTCTTTTCCAAGTCTAGGATTTTGATTGTCCCAGAGTCATCAGCAGAAGCCAGCAGGCTTTCAGTTTCATTCAATGACAGACAATTGATTTCTTCTTCATTCACATGAAAATTATCCAGAGAACCTTTAAGGGACCTGACATCCAAAATGCTAATGGTTTCTCCGTGTGATGCAAAGAGCTTGGTGGGACAGGAAGGAGAAAATATGACACTGGTGACATCATTGGCTTCTTGGAACTGCAGGTGTCCTAATGGAGTCCCATCTTCACCCCAAGCTATGAGATCTCCACCTTCTGCTCCGGAAGCCACTAGCCCATCTTTATTTGCATTCAGGCAGAGAATAGGAGAAGAATGTCCACCAGTCCACTTGACTGCCATGATGGCCCTGAAGACTCTGTGAAGGGAGTTGGGGAATTTTATATAAGAACATGATCCTTGGAAACAAACAGAGAAGGCAGTACTTCATTTAAATATTAAAATAATATTTTGTGGATTAGAATGATGATTTTCATCACTGTGAAGGTTAAAAAGTGTGCTGTGAAATATATATAGTTACTTAATCTCAATTAAAAAATCTTAAAACAATCACTCAAATAAAAGACATTTAAAGATCAAATCTACAAAAACCTGGTTGAAGCTGGGTACCAGGGGCCACACCTATTATCCTAGCTACTCAGAAATTTGAGATCTGAGGATTACAGTTCAAAGTATTTCTAGCCCAGGCAAAAAAATTCTGTGAGATTCTTATCTCCAATAAATGACCAAAAAAGATGGAAGTAGAGCCATGCTCAAGTGGTCGAGTGCCGGCCTTGAGCAAAAGAAGTTCAGAGAGTACTCAAGACCTGAGTTCAAGCCCAAGGACTGACAAAAACAAAAACCCCAACCAACCGAATAAAAAAAACCCTAAACCCTAGTTGAACACAAGATTGTGGTGTCCTGGCTAACACATTCCAAGAAGACTTTGCTTACCGCCAGGTAAGCCTAATTCTCTAGTCTTTGGTGTGAGACTCACGAATAAACACTAGCCAACCTCTGGTGGCATACACCTGTAATCTTAGCTGTTTAGGAGGCTGATATCTGAGGATTGCAGTTTAAAGCTGGTCTGGGCAGGAAAATTCCCGAGACTTTTTTGGGGGGGCAGTCCTGGAGCTTGAATTCAGGACCTGGACATTGTCCCTGAGATTGTTTTGCTCAGGGCTAGCACTATACCACTTGAGCCATACACAGAGCCACTTGTGGCTTGTTTTGTTTGTGTATGTATGTGGTACTGAGGAATCAAACCTAGGGCTTCATGCATGCTAGGAAAGCACTCTACCACTAAGCCACATTCCTAGTCCCCCTGAGACTCTTACCTTCCGTTAACCACAAAAAAGCAGGAAGTGATGCTATGGTTAAAGTGGTAAAACAGCTGGGAATATAGCCTAGTGGCAAGAGCGCTTGCCTTGTATACATGAAGCCTTGGGTTCAATTCCCCAGCACCACATATATAGAAAATGGCCAGAAGTGGCGCTGTGGCTCAAGTGGCAGAGCATTAGCCTTGAGCAAAAAGAAGCCAGGGACAGTGCTCAGGCCCTGAGTCCAAGCGCAGAGACTGGCTATATTCCCAGCTGTTTTACCACTTTAACCATAGCATCACTTCCTGCTTTTTACATGAAGCCCTGGGTTCGAATCCTCAGCACCACATATATAGAAAATGGCCAGAAGTGGTGCTGTGGCTTAAGTGGCAGAGTGCTAGCCTTGAGCATAAAAGTAGCCAGGGACAGTGCTCAGACCCTGAGTTCAAGGCCCAGGACTGTCCCCCCACCCCCCCCCAAAAAAAGAATTCAAGGCTAGCTAAGGCTATGTAGTAAGACTCTGTCTCCAAAAACTAGGAAAACATCTTTGAAAGATGATCACATTAGACGTGAGCGGCAGGGGAACCAAGCGGTGCAGAAGGGGAGAGCCGGGGCTGCCACCACCAAATGACCAATCGCTGCACCCTAGCACTGCAGCCCCGAAGGGCCAACAACAGCATGGAACACATACACAATCCAGGACCAGTAAGCTCCCCATTACCCCCTCCCCCAACGGGAGACTAGCTATCAGAGACCCAAACCCTACAAAGAAGCTAGAGCTCCCTTCCTCCCCCTCCCCACCCTGAGGGAACAAAGAACCCCCAAATCAGGTGGCAAAAGGTCCCTTCAGACTCTGGGAGGACACAGGAGCTAGCAGGGGCGGAGCAGCACCAAGGCAGCAGAGGAGCCTGAACCAGCCGCACCGGCTCCGCCCCCTCCCCAACAGGGGCCCGGGAACTGGCAGGCATTGGAAGCCCCACCTGAGGCGCCTGGACCTCCTGGATGTTTTGAACAAAAGTTACAGGCTAGCTGGTGGGCAACACCAGCACAGCAGGGAAACCTGGGCCCGATCACATGACCCCCTCGCAGCGGAGGTGCAGAGGCTGGGGGCACCAACCTGAGCCCGGACACTTGATCCTACTGGGGCCCACACATACCGCCCCCCCACAGCAAACTTGTGGGAGGGCACAAGCACACCCCAACAACCCGGGGCCTGCTCTGGTAGGCGTACCCCACACAGGTGGGCAGGGCCCCTCAGCCACAGCGCCCTCTCTGATAGGTGCACCCACACAGGAGGGCAGAGCCCCCCAGCGGCAGTGCCCACCCAGATTGGCACATTTCGCACAAGTGGGTGGGCCGCCTCTCAACAACACCAGCCCCAGAGCAATCCACACAGGTGGGCGAACCGCCTGAGAGGTGAGCTTCTCTGACCAAGATACTGAGTGGAAAAAAGAACCAAAGAAGAGATAAGCCTCCATGCCACGCTGAATCAGCGACCAGCAAACCCCCACCAGGGGCACGCTAGGGTCGGCACAACACAGCTGCAGGACACTATCCTGCAAAGACACAGAACCTACCCACCCCCAAGTGCAGTGAGGGTGACCACCTCGGCAACAACCGAGACACTCACGCTCACCCACTGGGCAGTAAGGTTCAACAGCCAAACTCAAACCCAGAGCCAGGACACAAACAAGTCTTCCAGTGACGGACCAGCTGGAACCAGCACAAAGCCAAACCAGGGAAGCCACCCACAGATCTCCAGATGCGCAAATCACAAAGAAATATTACAAATTTCATGAAAGGGCAAGCCAACTCGCCAGCTCCAAAAAGCAGTATGACTGAAAAGGAGATGGAGAATAAAAAAACAACTGAGACTATGATAGCAGAAACGATGGAAAGCCTCAGGAACGAATTCAGAAAACAATCCCAGGAGTTTAGAGTGGAAGTCTTGAAGGACATCCAGGAAGTCAAGAAGGAAATGGAAGCAAAAATGGATACAGTGCAAACCTCCATTAAAGAAGACCTTAACATCCTGAGAAGTGAAATACATGAAAAAATAGATTTAAAATGCAACTCTTTAAAGGAAGAAATTTCCACAATCAGAGCTGATCTGGCAACCATAAATAGCTGCCTGACATCCATAAACTCTGCACTTGAATCCACAGCACAAAGAATTGACCATATTGCAGCCAGAATCTCTCTCGGACAATGATGCAGCCGATAAGAACCAAAAAATTACCACAATCCAAGAAACGGTAAAGCTCCAGGGCAGACTAATCCAGGAGCTAGTGGACAAAGACAAGAGATATAATCTGCGCATAATTGGAATAGAAGGAGCTGAATACCAGAGCAGAGGGCTTCAACATATTTTCAATAAAGTGATTGCAGAAAACTTCCCCAATCTCACAAGGGACCTCATTCAGGTAACTGAAGCCTATAGAACACCTGGCAGACCAGACCCTAGAAAAGCCACGCCCAGGCACATAATAATCAAGACTTCAGATCTCAAGAATAAAGAGCAAATTCTGAATGCAGCCAAAACGAAGAAAGAAATTTATTACAACGGGAAGAGGATCCGAATAACAGCAGACCTCTCCACACAAACCTACCACGCGTGAAGAGAATGGAAGAACACCATCCAAGTCCTACAGGCCAACAACTGCCAACCTAGAACAAAATATCCAGCGAAGCTGGAGTTCATATTTGAGGAAAAAAACAGATCTTTCCATAGCAAAGAGGATCTAAAGGAGTATGTGAATATAAAACCAGCCCTACAGCGAATTCTAAGAGGGGAACTCCTCCCAACAGAAATCATACAGGACACACAGACAGAAACAGAAAGAAACTACAACAGTCAGAGCCCAACAGAAAGAGCAGCTCACTAAAGAGAAGAAAAAAAAGAGAGGAAAAACAGCCTAACAAGAAAATGGAAGTGGAAAAAACACTCTTATTCTTGACTCTTATTCCTGGACTAGCAGCAACCAGCAACACCTAGGAACTTGTTAGAATTATAAATTGTGGGCTGGGAATGTGGCTTAGTGGTAGAGTGCTTGCCTTGCATGCATGAAACCTTGAGTTTGATTCCTCAGTACCACATGAACAGAAAAGGCTGGATGTGGTGCTTTCAAGTGGTAAAGCGCTAGCCTTGATCAAAAGAACCTCAGGGACAGTGCCCTGGCCCTGAGTTCAAAACCCAAGTAAACTATTGGATCCTACCTAAGATCTGATTCTGAATCTCTTGTAGTGGGACCTAACAATGTGTTGATCCTGATGTGTCTAGAACTTGAGAGCTATATTGTATTAATTATCATCTGGGGAACTGGTTAAAAACACAGACCTTTGGGTATTACTACTAGACTTAATCAGTAGTTTAAATAAGTTTAGTCTCAAAAACAACCCTCCTAATTAATTTCATAGATAATAAAGCTGAGTCTCAGTGGTAGAACAGGCCCACCAGGCAGAAAAATGCACAAATGCCTGTGTTCTATCTCTAACAACAACAAAGTTACCTGAATTTATCAAAAATGCTAAACACTTTGCTTGGGTCTCAGGATTTGTTCATGAGATCAAATCTAAAGTTCCCAAGTTTAAATAATGAATATCTCATTCCAAAAACTCCACTTGACCATAGTTTTACGAGTATTCCTTCAAAGTACAGAAACAGACTAAAAGCTGATAATTCATTTCTAGTTTTAAAGGTATTCACATATTTTAATCATATCATCTATTTGTACTTACAATAATATGCATGCGCATATATTTGCCAGTCCTGGGCCTTGAACTCAAGGCCTGGGCACTGTCCCTGAGCTTCTTTTGCTCAAGGCTAGCACCAATTGAGCCACAGTGCCACTTTCATCCTTTTCTGCTTTTGTGGCACTGAAGAATTGAACCCAGTGCTTCATGCATGCTAGGCAAGCACTCTATCACTAAGCCACATTTGCAAACCTACAGTAATATTAGTAAGCAAAATTTAGATTCCTGCTTCCCTAGAAATCCCAGATACATTCACTGAAATTGCCACAAAATAATGACCTGTCCCAATTGTCTATTGGTCAGCAAAAAAAAAAGGGGGGGGGGATATCGAGAAAACTAATATAACTTTAATGGCCAGAGGAAGTAAGGCAAACATCTGTCTGGATACTTTATTTTTCCTTTTTTCTTTTTCCTTTTAATCTGGATAAATTCAGTTTTTAATTTCACAAGACAAGGAAACATTTACCAAGAAAAAACTACCTGAGGGGCTGGGAATGTGGCTTAGCAGAAGAACACTTGCCTAGCATGCATGAAGCCCTGGTTCGATTCTTCAGCACCACATAAATAGAAAAAGCCGAAAGTAGCGCTGTGGCTCAAATGGTAGAGTGCTAGCCCTGAGTGAAAAAAAGCCAGGGACAGGGCTCAGGCCCTGAGTTTAAGCCCCAGGACTGGCAAAAAACAAAACAAAACCTACCCAAGTTTATTATTTTCAGGTAAGATTCTTGAATTTAATTCATTGATACTGTGATAAATTTCCTTACACTGTTTGAAAATAATTAATTTAAAATAATCTTTGGGACTGGGAATGTGGCTTAGCAGTAGAGTGCTTGCCTAACAGGCACGAAGCCCTGGGTTCGATTCCTGGGCACCACATAAACAGAAAAAGCCAGAAGTGGTGTTGTGGCTTAAGACGAAGAGTGGTAGCATTGAGCAAAAAATAAGCCAGTGACAGTGCTCAGGCTCTGAGTCTAAGCCCCAGGACTGGCAAAACAACAATAACAACAACAAAAAAGAAATAAAACAATCTGACAATGCTGTGTGCCAGTGGCTCATGCCTGTAATCCTAGCTACATAGGAGTCTGAGATCTGAGGATCGAGGTTCGAAGCCAGCTGAGGCTAGAAAGCCCATGAGATTCTTATCTCCAGCTAATCAGTAGAAAACCAGAAGTGGCACTGTGGCTCAAAGTGGTAGAGCACTAGCCTTGAGTCAAAAAGCCCATGGACAGTGAGTGCCCAGGCTCTGAGTTCAATACCCATGACCTAAAAGAGAAAATCTGATAAAGTAGTTTTTACTCTCAACACAAAACTGCTTCTCCATGCTGGTGGCTCATCATGACTGTAATCCTACCACCCTTGGCAGAAAAGTCAGTGAGATTCTTATCTCCAATTAACCAGCAAAAATGCAGGAGTGTGGGCTGGGGATATAGCCTAGTGGCAAGAGTGCCTGCCTCGGATACACGAGGCCCTAGGTTCAATTCCCCAGCACCACATATACAGAAAACGGCTAGAAGCGGCGCTGTGGCTCAAGTGGCGGAGTGCTAGCCTTGAGCGGGAAGAAGCCAGGGACAGTGCTCAGGCCCGGAGTCCAAGGCCCAGGACTGGCCAAAAAAAAAAAAAAAAAAAAAAAAATGCAGGAGTGTGTCACTGATTTAGCCGAGTACCAGTCTTGAGCAATAAAGCTGAGCAAGAGTGCCCCCCCCCCATACTTGTGTATTGCCTCCCACCCACACACCAATATCTGGTGCCAGGAATAGGGCTTGAACTCAAGGCCTGTGTGTAGTTCCTTGGCTTTTTAGCTCAAGTCTGGGACTCTACCATGGGCCTGAGATACATAGCAAGACTCATCAAGGAGACAGGAGAATGGAGAGAGGAGGAAAGGAGGGACAGAGAGAAGATTGAGTGTCAAAAATCTGTGTATCAGGGGCTGGGATGTAGCTCAGTGGCAAAGTACTTGCCTAGCAAGTGCAATGTCCTGGGTTCAATCCCTAGTACCAAAAAAGAAAAGAAAAAAAATACAGTTAAAAAAAAATCTATGGATCAGGCTGGGTATCAGTGGCTCACGCCTGTAAGATCCGAGCTATTTAGAAGGCTGAGATCTGAGGATTGTGGGTCAAAGCCAGAGAGGGCAGGAAATGAGACTCTTATTGCGGATACACTACTCAGAAAAGGCCAGAAGTAGCACTGTGGTTCAAGTAGTAGAGCACCAGCCTTGAGCACAAGAGCTCAGGGACAGAGCCCAGCCTCTGAGCTCGCCTCATAACCTACTACAACATCTATACATCAGTATTTATTATTATACAGTACTGATTAGTGAATAATTCAACTAGATCCACCAAATCATGTTTACTTAACATATAAATTGTAGCTGGGCGCTGGTGGCTCACCCCTATAATCCTAGCTACTCAGGAGGCTGAGATCTGAGTATTGTGGTTCAAACCAGCCCAGGCAGGAAAGTCCATGAGACTCTTATCTCCAGTTAACCACCAGAAAACACGAAGTGGCTTTGTGGCTCAAGTGGTAGAATGCTAGCCTTGAGCTGAGGAGCTCAGGGACAGTGCCCAGGCTGAGTTTAAGCCCCACAATCGACAAAACAAAAACAAACAACAACAACAAACCCCAAAAAACAAATCCAACCCTAAAATTGTTTTGCTATTATATGAAATATACCTGCAGAATACCAATAAAAAGCATTAAACGGGCTGGGAATATGGCCTAGTGGCAAGAGTGCTTGCCTCCTACACATGAAGCTCTCGGTTCGATTCCCCAGCACCACATATATGGAAAATGGCCAGAAGGGGCGCTGTGGCTCAGGTGGCAGAGTGCTAGCTTTGAGCGGGATGAAGCCAGGGACAGTGCTCAGGCCCTGAGTCCAAGGCCCAGGACTGGCCAAAAAAAAAAAAAAGCATTAAACAAGCTGGGCACCAGAGGCTCAAACCTGTAATCCTAGCTACTTAGAAAGCTAAAGTCTGAGGATCCCAGTTTAAGCCAGTCCAGGAAGAAAAATCTGAGACTCATTCCCATTTAACCAGTACAAAGCAGAAAGTAGAACTGTGGATCAAGTGGTAGCACCTTGAGTGAAAAAGCTAAGGGAAGAATTTGAGGCCTTGAGTTCAAGCTATCAAAAAAAATGTGTTAAACAAGCCAGGACTGGTGGTGCAGGACTGTAATACTAGCACTTGCAAGGCTGAGGCAGGAAGATCGCAAGTTCAAGGCAATCTTGGGCTACAAAGTTTGAAGCTAGTCTGGGCTACATAGGAAAACTATCGCAAAGATTAACAAAAAGTTTTAAACAAACAAAGTTCTATGCTAGAATAGTACTGAAGCTAACATAATAAATTTAAGCTAAATAACAACTATTTCTTAGAAATGACTTGTTACAAGTCACTCTTTTTCTTTTCCTATTAATTGGATAAAAAGCCTAACAGAAACAGATTGTCAGTATCCCCACATTTATTAAGCAACAAGCTTCTCTCTTCCTGTGCAGTTGCCAAAAGGATCAAGCATAGCAATTAATCATATCTTACTATGAATTACTTTAATTAGATAATAGATTTCTTCCTTTTTTAAATTAAATTTTATTGATAAGGTGTTGTGCAAAGGGGGTACAGTTACATAAGGCAGTGAATACATTTCTTGTGATATCTTACACCCTGATTTTTCTTTCCTTTCCCTAGATCAGGTAGGCATATATACAACATCCAGTGTACCAATATCATATACGGTAACCACGTAGGAGATTCCTTTTAACATCTAATGAGATCATGGAGTGAATGACAGGAGGCAGGGTGCTTTGAGAAAAATTTTTGAGAGGGTAGAGCTAGAAGGTAGAACAAAGGTCCTGATCATGGGGGACATGGCCAGGGGAGAAAGGTGTTGATAAAGTAAGACTTGTAAAAAGATAATGAGTGGTAAAGGTGGTCTCTGGTCAACTTTGAAATTTTACCTGGACCACTTGAGAGACAGTATGTTACTGAAAGTCACCTCATTGCTGGGGCTAAACAATAGAATTATTGCATGGGAGATTTCAAAGGCTCTAGATTTGTTTGTGTGTGGGGGGGGAGGGGGGTTAATGGAGTTTGAAATCAAGATCTCAAACTTGCTAGGTTTATTTGCTTGAATGGAGTTTCTATCATTTGAGCCTGCCTGCAGCCCACCTTTTGGCTGGTTGGAGATGGAGTCTCACAGACTTTTCTACCCAAGCTGGCTTTGAACCTTAGTCCCTCAGGTCTTTCTCCTGACTGGCTAGGATTATAAGCATAAAATTTAAGTGTCTGGTTCCATTTTTATGAGAAACAGAAGATGAAGAACAAAATATTTAAGAACTGATTTCAACACTTATCTAGTCATATCTCCACTTAGCCATTTGTTTTTCAAGTGTTCATGATTCTTTTGTTTTCTACTAGCATACATTAATGAGGCAGGGGGGATTTCATTGAGTTTTCCACACATGAATATATATACATTCCAATCAATTCCTCATTACCCTCTCCCCATCCTTATACAATTTCCATACTGGCTGAAAATCTACTTTAACAATATCCATCCTCTCCCACAAATGTTAGTCCAACTCCTTCTCATTAGTATCCTCCCCAACAGACTGTTTCTCTTTCTTCTCTCCCAGTCAACTATTGATCAACAGCATTCTTTGAGGTTCTTTATGCTATCTTCATAAACTCTTCTCTTTTTAAGAGATAGGGTCTATTTTTTCTAAGTTGGTCTTGAACTCCTGGGATAAAGGGATCCTCCCCCCTCAGTCGCTCAAGTAGCTGTGATTATAGATAGCTGATGCCATGGTGCCTTGCCTGTGGTTTTCAAGCTGATTGTTCTGTATGGTTCTTTCTCAAATGGACTTAATTTAGGAATCAGTACAGGCCAGGCTCCAGTGGTTCATGGCTGTAACCCTAGCTACTCCGGAAGCTGAGATCTGAGAATTGAAGTTTGAAGACAACTGGAGCAGAGAAGTCTGAGAGACTCTTACCTATAATCAACCTGCAAAAAGCTAGAAGTGGAGGTGTGGCTCAAGTGGCAGAGCACCACTTCTTTTTTTGCCAGTCCTGGGGCTTGGACTCAGAGCCTGAGCACTGTCCCTGGTTTTTTCTGTGCAAGGTTAGCACTCTACCACTTGAGCCACAGTGCCACTTCCAGCCTTTTCTGTTTATGTGGTACTGAGGAACTGAACCCAGGACTTCACACATGCAAGACAAGCACTCTACCGCTAAGTCATATTCCCAGCCCCTAGAGAACCACTTTTGAGCAGGAAAAGCTAAGGAAGAGTAGGGGCCCTAAGTTCAAACTCCTGCACCAGTGCTATAGGTCAACTCTTCTTCATAGGTTTGGGCTTTCTCAAGTTGGTCTTCAAATAGAGAAGTTGAGTAGCAACCAAAACAACTGTGGCACTGATATTGCTGAGAATGAAAAGAATTTGGGTTACTGAGCTTGGTGAAAAAGGCATCTGGGGAGAGGGGATGGGCAGGTAGAAAACAGGTCATTACATCTGAGTAAGGAAGTAGTTGTTCGTTTGTTTTTTACTAGAGAACAAGAAAAGAATTACACCATGCCAAAGTTTTGGGCAAGATGTCTTATTACATAAAGATTGCAAGACACTGGAAGTGACTAAGTGATCTGTGAACCCTATTATTATAATTACTTCAGAGTTGCCTTAAGAATTACATAAAAACCAGTGTCAAGGACCTACTGTTTGGCCACGCTGTGGCTATTATTTTTTTTCGAAGTGTTTCTTCAAAGTCTGTCAGAAAACTTCAGAGGCCCCCTCGGAAAACGCAGTACGAGTAAATAATGCCAAAATTCTTTTGCTTCCAAGAAACCATCTACAATTCCAGTCTCTACGTCGCTGTCTAACTCAATAAATACACACTGCCTCAATCTGCCCACTAAGCGATGGATCTGAGAACACTACATATTGTCCAAAAAAGACTATGTCATTTAATTAATACTCAGTACTTTGAAGTTATAGGAACTTTCGGGCTATTTGAGAGGATTCAGTCACGTTACTTTCGAAACTCATGCTGGGACAGAGGTTATGAGAAGTACATGGACCAGGAGGCCATCAAAAGGGAAAGGAGGGGGCTGAGGATATGGCCTAGTGGCAAGAGTGCCTGCCTCATATACATGAGGCCCTGGGTTCGATTCCCCAGCACCACATATACAGAAGTGGCGCTGCGGCTCAAGTGGCAGAGTGCTAGCCTTGAGCAAAAAGAAGCCAGGGACAGTGCTCAGGCCCTGAGTTCAAGCCCCAGGACTGGCCAAAAAAAAAAAAAGGGAAAGGAGGCCTAGCTGGCCAAGAAAGCCGGTGCCGCTCAAACCGGAGGAGATACTATTGGCTCGCGAGAAAAGTAATTTTCATGCATTAAGTTGGAAACCGAAGCAGAAATCAAGGGCACAGGGAAGCTTCATAGGAAAAGGAGCTCAGGAGAGTCGACGCGGGGTAGCTAGACCAAAACAAGAGGAAAAAGTACCGGAAGGCAGCTTAGAACCCACCAACACTCGCCGCCTACCTGCGCTTCCCGGTCCCCTCTGCGGCGCCCTGTGATGACCTCACTCGCGGCGTCCAATCTCCTCAACCACTCGGCGCAGGGCGCCACTGCCGAAGAGTCACATCCGGGGCCAGGAGGAACCGCGCGTGAACTGAGCATGCGCCCTTGTTTCGTGCCCTCACTCGCATGGCGGAGCCCGGGGCGCGCCGTGGGGAGGCCCGCCGAATCGGGCGGTTCCGGCGGCGCCCGCGCTGAGCCGCGGGGGAGGGGAAAGGGACGCTCGTGCAGCCGGGGCGTCTGCCCTCAGTGAGGCGGGGCGCGCAGCGGACGCCCCGGGTAGGGGCGGGAGTGGTGGCGCCGCTGGTGGCTGACACTGAACGGGGTGGTGAGCCAGCCGCTCCGGTCTCGCGGCGAGGCTCGGCCTCTTGCGCCAGGACGGGGGGAAACGGCCGAGGCGGCAGCGGCCCTTGGGCCGGCTGGTGAAGTGATGGCGGCGCCGGGCCCGGGGGCTGGGGCAGCCTCGGGCGGCGCTGGTTGTAGCGGCGGCGGCGGTGGCGCGGGCGCCGGCGCGGGTGCGGGCTCTGGGTCCGCGGGGGTCGGGGGCCGGCTGCCCAGCCGGGTGCTGGAGCTGGTGTTCTCCTACCTGGAGCTGTCCGAGCTTCGGAGCTGCGCCCTGGTGTGCAAGCACTGGTACCGCTGTCTACACGGCGACGAGAATAGCGAGGTGTGGCGGAGCCTGTGCGCCCGCAGCCTGGCAGAAGAGGCTCTGCGCACGGACATCCTTTGCAACCTGCCCAGCTACAAGGCCAAGGTAAGGGAACCCTCGGCCACGGCGCAGCCCTAGGTTTCGTCCTCGTCTCTCTCACCGCGTCCCAAGCTTCTGGGTCAGACTCCTAAAGCCTCACCACCCCGTCTTACCACCGCTCCAGTCAGTACATTCCTCACATCCGCTTCCATAAAGATCTTTGGATTGAAGTTTCCTTTAACCCACTCCACTTTTTAAAAGACTAGTTTCCTATCACTCCTACTTTCGCTAGTCTCTGCCCTCAGAGTAGCCAGACGATTGTACCTTTTAATAACTGTAATTCGTCTCCCTAGTTTTCTAATAGACTTTTTGTTACATTACATTCTCTCTGCTGCTTTTAATACGAATTTAGTTTCTGAGATCTTGCATTTACTTCACGTTTCCTAATCTCCGATTTGTAATCACATTTATTTTCCTTCCTTCTCCTTTTTTTTTTTTTTTGCGCCTAGGTACTCTTTAATTCACTATATTTCAGGCTTACAAGTGAATGTGGTCCTAGGTCTTCTACTAAAGAACTTTTGAGATTACAAGCTTCATTGGTACCGCATAGCTGTCATTCTGCCCTTTGTGACTATTATTGGCTACTTCCTTGCTAACTTTTTCCTAGTTCTACTTTGGGGATGTCTCATCTGTTCCCTTTGTCACAACTGTCTGCATCCTTTGTTTTTTCTAGTTTCTTGTCCATATTCTTGCACCTTCACAGAACAAAGTAAAATGCCAAATAACAGGTTGTGGTGGGGCCGTGGGGATTCTCGAGGCCATGTAAACAAAGAGCCATGGATAGATGCTGTTGTTCAATATTCATCAGTATAGATGAAAGAGGATAAAGTCTGACCGGGAGTGTAATAAACATGTCCTTTTTTAATGCTATGGCAAGAGGGTCAGAGTAAGAAGTCAATTATTTTTCATGTAAAATGTGTGTTTGTGTGTATACTTATTTTTAATTTTTCTTTATTGAGACAGTCTTACTGTGTAGCTCAGTCTGGTCTCCAGCTCACCATCCTGACATCCTTCTGCTGAGTCCTGTGATTATAAGCATGTACTACAACTCCTGGTTTACTCTTCTATAAGGAAAGGCAAATCTTAGTTTAATAAGGTAGAGAATAGTGTTATTAAAGATGTCAAGTATTACAGTTGCTGTTTTTCTCTTGTTAACATTTTCCAGGAGACTATTTGTATATAATAGATACTCAATGGATGCTAGTTTTAGTTTATAGGAGAGTTTAGAAGATTTCAGTTTTGTCCTAATTTGTTTAATGTGTGGATTTTATTAAAATTTTTAATGGAAAAAGTTGCATAAGTTTATTTTTTGGCTTAGTTTAAGCTAAGACTTTTCTCATAATAAATACATTCATGAGTCATGAATATAACTCATGTAAACAAGTAATAGATTACATGCCCATGTGAGTCAAGCTTCAGTAGAAGCAAAACAATATAAAACAAAATGTCTTCCTTTGGTCCTTATCCATGAGTTTCCTTCCTTAGAGGTAACTTACATTATCATTTGTCTTCTACCCTTTCTGAGATATTTTAGTTTTCTTGCCTGCCTGCCTTCCTGTCTTGCCTGCTTGCTTACCTTGCCTACCTGCCTGCTTCCTCCCTCCCTCCCTCCCTCCCTATTCTCCTTGTCCCCCACTTTTCCCTTCCTTTCTTTCTTTTTGTGTCAGTTTCAGGCTTGTATTCAGGGCCTGGATGCTGTCCCTGAGTTTTTTGTTTATTTGTTTGTTTGTTTCCCTCAAGGCTAGCACTCTTCTCAAGTGAGCCAAGCTCCACTTCCAGCTCTTTGGTGTTAAACTGGAGATGAGTTTCATGAACTTTCCTGTCTGGGTTGAGTTTGAACTGTGATTCTCAGATCTGTCTCCTGAGCAGCTAAGATTATAGGCATGAGCTCTTGGTGCTCAGCTTATTTTAGTTTTCTTACGCTTTTAGAATTTTTTTATATGCCTTTCTACTATGTGCACGACACTATTAGTCTTATACTAATGATAGGTACTTTTCTTGTGTTGCATGACCTTTTCTGAAAAGCTTGAGGATGAAAGGTTTATTCAGAAGGGGTCAGATAGTAGGGAACTCCCCAGTGTGATAGAAGAGGGAAAAACATAGAAATAATTTCAGTTCATGGTACACATTGCTCCTTACTGTTAGCTATAAAAAGGTCTACCAGAAACCCAGTGAAAGGAGACAATTATTAGCATTTGAGTGGAGAATTTAAAGATGGGATGAATTTTAGTAGCTTATGAAGAGGAAGTACTCTTAAACAGAACAGTAAGAAGAAATAAAGGCGCAATGGTGAATTAAAAACGCAAATTTATAGACGCTGTTCCCGTTGGGAAGTTGCATGGAAGTGGAAAAAGGGATGTTAATTGAATAATCTTACCGTTGTAAAACTGCATTTGGTAAGTATGGTAAAAGAGAGATATATGATGTTCTAAGAGTCAGTAATGGAAGATTGGACTTAGGTAGGGAGGCTAGGGAAGGCTTTCTTAGTACATGGACTAGGCCGTGGAGGAGAGAAGAGAACATGATAAATATGAGGAAGAAGTATGAGGCTGAAGCATATCCAGCAGAAGTGATGCTGTTATGAGATAAAATAGAAGAAATAGTCTGTGACCAAACTATAGGGAAGACATTTCCAGTTATAAACAATGGATTTAGGGACATGTGGATTGGCAATAGGATTATTTTCTACTTTTCATTTTATACATTACTTACAAAGAAGGAGGAATTTCATTGTGACCTTTCCACGCATATACAGTATATTCTAGTCAGTCTCTTTCCTCTGTTACTCTCCCTACTCCCATTGTCCCTGATTATTTTTCATTTTAAAGAGGTTATTTCTGACTTTAGTGTGGAGGACAGCTTGGATGGGGGTATTATATCAGTTAGGAAGTGGGTAGTGAAGGAAATGGAGATAAATTGGAAGATTTAGGAAATAAAATTACAGAATTTGGCAATAGATTTGAAATATGGATGAGGAAAAGGGAAGTGCTAGGATGACTCGTAGGTATCTGACTTATATAACATAGGGATTTCTTGGGTTAGGTTTTAGAACAATGGCAACAAGTTCAGAAATGGTGGGGAGGAATTCAGTGTTTTTGAGACAGCTAGGAGTGGGTAGCTTATGAGGTTAGAGCTTAGTGAAGGGGTGTACAGGCTAAAAATCTAAAATATTTGTTTAGATTAAATGAAGGAAAATAATGATTATAGAAATAGGCTGGAACTAAATGTATCACGAAGGTCTTTTGAGATACAGTCCTAGATTTGCTGTTAGGACTTTGAAGAGAGGAATGATGAACTAAATAAATACTGTACTTTAAAGAGATTAGGCCATAAAACAAAGAGGGCAGAGGTTAGTCCATATAACTAAGAAACAGTATAGAGAAGAGGATATGGCTAGGAGAACTATTAGAGAACTAGTGACAGCTGACTGAGTGAAATGAGGAAAAAGGCAGAGTCAATAGAACTAAGGATCTAGAGTAACCGAGAAGAATGAGAACAGATGTAGATAGCACAAGGGTGGAAAGTACTTGGAATTGGTCTATGTGGAACCTTTCTTCTTCTCTTCCCCTTTCCTACCTTCCCCCCTTCCATCCTTTTCTCCCTTCCATTTCCTCCCTTCCCTTATTTCCCCTCCTTCCTTTCTTTTCTCTGCCCTTTTTTCCTTTGCTATAGATCATACTTAGACCTAATGCTGTGTCACTGATCTACACCAAGGGATTTTCTTTTTCAAAATACATGGTTTGCATTTTATCAAATAACAAGTAGATATTCTAGCCATACTTAGCATCTAACTATTGTTCTCTAAATTTCAGACCTAGTCTAAGCTAGGTCTTAAGGCTGTTTTCTACAATGTGAAATTCATGAAACAGAGAAACTATGGATTGTTTTTATTTATTAATTTGGTAGTTTTCCATTGCATCTGAAATTTTCAGTATACATTTCTACAAAACAATGACACATGGTGTGGGCCCTGGCTCAAGTGGTGTAGAGTATTTGCCTAACATGCTAGGCAACCTAGCTCTGGGTTCATTCCTAAGTACTGATGCCGGGGGGCGGGGGGAGCGTTATGTATATATTTTGTGTGTTTTTGTTTTTTTTGGCAGTCCTGGGCTTGAACTCAGGGCCTGAGCACTGTCCCTGGCTTCTGTTTGCTCAAGGCTAGCACTCTGCCACTTGAGCCACAGCGCCATTTCTGGCCATTTTCTATGTGGTGCTAGGGAATCGAACCCAGGGCTTCATGTATATGAGGCAAGCACTCTTGCCACTAGGCCATATTCCCAGCCCTAGTTGTTTATTTTTGCCAGTCCTAGAGCTTGAACTCAGGGCCTGAGCACTGTCCCTGAGCTTCTTTTACTCAAGGCTAGCGCTCTACTACTTGAGCCACAGTGCCACTTCTAGCATTTTCTGTTTATATGGTACTGAGGAATCAAAGCCAGGGCTTTTATGCATGCTAGGCAAGCATTCTACCACTAAGCCACATTCCCAGCCCCAGATGGAGATATTTTATATAGTTATGATACTTTTAAAAGGAAATTTGCAATAATTTCCTTCCCTTCCTCTCGTCTTCTCTTCCTTCCTTCCTTTACTTTTTTGTGATGGTTTTGGGGTTTGACCTCAGGGTCTGGATGCCGTCTCTGATCTTTTTTTGCTCAAGGCTTGCACTCTACCACTTGAGCTCCACTTCCAGGTTTTTGGTGATTTCTTGGAGATAAGAATCTCACAGACCTTCCTGCCTGGGTTCTTGACTTGAAATAGCCATCCTCATAGTCTCCTTAGTAGAATGAATTATCAGTGTGAGCCACCAGTGCCCAGCTATAATAATTTCTTAATACTAGAAATTCACTGTCTGATTTCCATTTTGTCTCATAAATGTCAAATACTATACTTTTAACTTATAGTTTATTTAAGACTTATATGAAAAATAAAAAGAAAAAGAAAAGACTTATATGAGATTTCCATGAAAATATGTCTCTTGAGGCTGTTTTAGTTTGTAGATTGACTCTCTACCTCTTACCTGTGCAACACATTTGTTGTCATCTTAGATTTTACTGATTTCATTCCCATGCTCTTCTGTTCCCTGCATTTCCTATAGAGTGTTAATTAATTTAGATTTTTTGCAAGTTTTTTTCTTATTAGAATCAAGTTCAGAAGTGTATTAGAAAAAAAAGATCTATAAAATTAAATATAAGGTGAAGTAGACAATGGTTGGTAGGAATTCAAAAGAGAAATGAAGGAGATTGAGTGGCCCAGGTTAAGAATAGCTTTATGGAGGTGGTGTTAGGGAATGTGTGGGAAGAGGAAAGCAGATATGATATTGTATACAAGAAAAGTAGAAAAGGAAATAGAAGGACTGATCTGGAGGACAAAGAATTTATAGTTGATGTAGGTCTAAATATGAAACTGTCAGAGGTTATTGAAACAGGCATAAGATATATTAAAAGTGTTATTTTAGAATTCGAAGGGGCAGAAAAAGGGTGGTCACAAAAAAGAATGTAGTAGAAGTTATTCCAGTGAAATAGGAAGATATCATAGATGTTTGTGGAAGAGATTGTCAGTACTGTTAATGTGACAAGTGAAATAAAAAACAACTAGAATTCATATGATTTAAGAATAAAAGGAAGTATTAAATCTTTCATAATGAGGAATTCTCTTGATGGTATTCCTTTGAGTAGTCTTTTTTGTAGTTATTGGTCGTGGGGCTTGAATTTAGGGCCTGGGTGCTGTCCCTGAGCTCTTTTGCTCAAAAATAGCACTCTACTACTTTGAGCCACAGCTCCACTTCCAGTTTTCTAGTGGTTAATTGGAGATAAGTCTCATGGACTTTCCTGGTTGGACTGGTATTAATTGGCAGTCCTCAGATCTCAGCCTCCTGAGTAGCTAGGGTTACAGATGTGATCTACTAGTGCCTGGCTTCTTGAGTAACTCTTCTTGAGTAATTTACGCCATACTTGTTTGGGACATTTTTCTCCCTCATCTACTTTATTTTTGGTGGTGCTGGGGATTGAATCCAGAGCATTGAGCCTGCTAAGCAAATGCTCTACCATTCAGCTATATCACCCAGCCTTCCTCTCATTAACTCTTATATTCTGACTCCTTAGCTGCTTAAATGTGTATACTAATACAGATAGAGAAAAAAAAAACACGGAATACTTCAGCTTTACAGTTTTCTTTGGAAAATATGAGATGCTTGAAAGAAGCAGTTAAAAAATTGCTATACAACAATGAAACAGTTAAGTATGGCTAATAATAAATGAACACACTTTATGAAGAGACTTAAGTTCCTGATTTCTGGGCTCCTGCACTAATTAGCTGTTAACTTTAAGGTCTGTGTTCTCATTCCTGATTTGGACTAGTCTTTCTCTATGCTGACTGAGACTCTTGGAGTCCTAGCAAATAGGTCCTAGCCTTCTTCTACTGCTGTGTGATATTTTTAAAAATTATTAAGTGATGTACAAAGAGGTTACAATTGTGTATGTCAAGTTATCAGTACAGTGCATTGTGATCAGTGACATTTCTTCCATCCTGCTCCATTCTCTCTTGCTATCCCTACTTTCAAGTTATAGTAGTTCAGTTTTTACATATGTACGTTGAATATAATGACTGCATTTGCTCAGCCTGCTTCTCTCCTTTTGTATGTGCTGTGGGATATTTTGATTTAAGTAAAGAAGGGATTATTTATTTTTTTATTATTTTTAATTTTTTAAAGTTTACTATAAAGATGATGTACAGAGGGTTACTGGTTCATAAGTTTGGTAATGAATACATTTCTTTTTGGACAATATCACCCCTTTATTCTCTCCCAGTTTTTCTCTCCCATCCTTGCCCACAAGTTGTTAATTCATTTTCAACATAAATTCTTCTGAGAAGTTTTTTTTTTTTTTTTGCCAGTCCTGGGCCTTGGACTCAGGGCCTGAGCACTGTCCCTGGCTTCTTTTTGCTCAAGGCTAGCACTCTGCCACTTGAGCCACAGCGCCACTTCTGGCCATTTTCTATATATGTGGTGCTGGGGAATTGAACCCAGGGCTTCATGTATACGAGGCAAGCACTCTTGCCACTAGGCCATATTCCCAGCCCCAAGTTTTTTTGTTTTTTTTTTTTAAAGTAAGGTACAAAGATTTATTTTAGGGGTGATGGTAGTCCTGGGGCTTGATCTTGGGGCCTGGGACCTGACCCTGGGCTATTTTGCTCAAAGCTAGCACTCTACCACTTTGAGCAATATGCCACTTCTGGTTTTCTGATGGTTAACTAGATACAAGAGTCTTGGAGACTTTGATGCCTGGGCTGGCTTTGAACAGTGATCCTCAGATCTCAGCCTCTTGAGTAGCTAGGATTACAGGTGTGAGCTACCAGCACCTGGCCAAAAGTTTTAAATTATTAAAAATGCAAATTGTTACTATTTTTATGAAGTAGCTGCTTTTATACTGTTTGTTTTTTTTGGAGCTTAAACCTGCAATTATTGAAGAGTTAATCTGTCTTTTTGGTAGTTTGCTCTTAGTGGCTACAAGTCCTACTGATTGAATTTAATGCTATCTAGAGGAATCTTTATTTGGTAAAATGAGAGTGGCAATGTCTCAATGTATGAGTAATACCTAGCAAGTATGCTAAGGACCTACGTTAGTTTGTGGTTACCAAAAATTTTCATAAACTGTCAAGCTGTTATGACTAAAGTCTATTTTATGTAAAATAGATTTTTTTTCAGTGCTGAGGATAGAAGCCAGTGTCTTGTGCATGCCAGGCATACTCTCTGTCACTGAGCTATACTCCCAGCTCCAGAGTATAATTTGTTTTTTTTTTGTTTGTTTTTTAAACAGTCTTGTATAATTTGTTTTGGTGATAGAATTGTCAGTATGAAAAATGTGCATCTCTTGGGGTTGAGGAGGGGATCAAGTGGTAGAGCATCCATTTGGCAAGCAGGAAGTCCTGAGTTCAATCTCCAGTACCATACACACCAACGAAAACAAAATGCTTTTAAAAAAAATGTACATCACCTAACTTTTTGATTAAAAAATGTCAAGCATAAAAGTGGAAAAAATGCTTTGAGGAATTTCCTTATACTGATCAGCAAGCTTTACCAGTGACTCATGAAAAATCTAGTTTTATGTTTATTCAACACACTATCCTACTGTGCCCCTGCATATTTCTAAGCAATTCCTACATACCATTGTTTCATCCAAAAAAAAATTTTTTTTTTTTTGCCAATCCTGGGCCTTGGACTCAGGGCCTGAGCACTGTCCCTGGCTTCTTTTTGCTCAAGGCTAGCGCTCTGCCACTTGAGTCATAGTGCTACTTCTGGCCGTTTTCTGCATATGTGGTGCTGGGGAATCGAACCCAGGGCTTCATGTATATGAGGCAAGCGCTCTTGCCACTAGGCTATATCCCCAGCCCAAAAACTTTTTAATTTCTAAAGTAACAGGATTCTTGTGCATATCTTTTGAGATTTTAAGAAGTCTACTTGAAGAAATTATACAACAGTTTAGAATATGGTAGCTACAAGACAGGTTGGCAGTTATTTGTTTGCTATACAGCTCTCATTATGTTTCCCAGGATGATCACAAACTCCTGGTTGAAGTGGTCCTTTTTTAGTCTTCAGAGATGACTACATGTGTTAATATGCCTAACTCCAGTTGGCAGTTATTTTTAGTGTACAATCTTTTTTTTTTTTTAACTTTTTTTTTCCCCATCCCCATTTGTGGGGAGCTTGACCTCAGCCTGGGCCTTGTCCCTGACCTCTTCAGCTCAAGGCTAGTGTCCACATCTCTACTTCTGGTTTTCTGGTGGTTAATTGGAGATAAGGGTGTGATGGCTTTGAACCATGATCCTGCGATCTCAGCCTCCTAAGTAGCTAAGATTACAGGAGTGAGCCATGAGCACCTGGCATGTTGTACCATCTTAATGTTAGGTTCCTGCCCTAAAACTTAAGCCATTATTTGGAAATACTTGGTTATTTAAAAATGTAGCTTTATTATTTAAAAACATAAGCCTCAAATTTGGGTACTTTTTAATATTTAAGAAAAATTAAATTCCTGTTTGATATGTTTCTTATCTTTCTAGGTACGTGCTTTCCAACATGCCTTCAGCACTAATGACTGCTCCAGGAATGTCTATATCAAGAAAAATGGCTTTACTTTACACCGAAACCCCATTGCTCAGAGCACTGATGGTGCAAGGACCAAGATTGGTTTTAGTGAGGGCCGCCATGCATGGGAAGTATGGTGGGAGGGCCCTCTAGGCACTGTGGCAGTAATTGGAATTGCTACAAAACGGGCCCCCATGCAGTGCCAAGGTTATGTGGCATTGCTGGGCAGTGATGACCAGAGCTGGGGCTGGAATCTGGTGGACAATAATCTACTGCATAATGGAGAAGTCAATGGCAGTTTTCCACAGTGTAATAATGCACCAAAATACCAGGTGAGAAACAAGTATTTTCTCAACTATGGACCTTGGTGAAGTCACCCATAAATTTGTTTTAAACTTACAAATTTTTAGATAGCAGCTATGGTGGTATTTTTGTTGTAATTGTTTAAATCATGTATCTCAATATTTTTTTCCTAATGTATATTTAACCTTGATCAATTTGTCTTTGATATAGATCAGTGGTTGCCAAGCTTTTTCTGAACAGAGCCAGGGTAGATACTTTAGGCTTTGTAATCCATATAGTCTCTGTCACAGCTTTTCAACTAGCATAAACCTAACTGTAGATATTGTGAATACGTGAATATGACTGTACCCCAGTAAGACTATTTATAGTCTGCACAGCAGATTTGGTCTAGTGACTATAGTTTGCCTGCTCATCTCTTGCTTGAAATTTTCATCTTTCCTATGTTGTGGCACATCTAAATCTTTTTGTGTGTATGCTGGTACTAAGTCTTGAGCTCAGGGCCTGTTGCTTTTGGTCAGGTTTTGTGCTCTTAGCTGGTATTCTACCATTTGTACTGCACTTCCACTTTCAGCTTTTTTCTGGCTAATTGGAGGTAAGAGTCTCAAGATTTTGTCTTCCTAGGCTGATTCCAAACTTTGATCCTTAGATTTCAGCCTCCTGAGTAGCAAGAATTACAGATGTAAGACACAGGTGCCTGCCCCAAATATAGTTTTAGATATCTTAGATATCTCAGTTTATCAAATACACCTGTGTATATATGTATACATAGGCCTATTTACCCTCTGATATTACTAGTTTGTGGATTCAAAGCCCTTAGGGGAACTTGAATGTAGAGACAGGCAAGTTCAGGCAAACTTGTATATTTTTAAAAATTCTTTCCATTTTGGCCTTAAACCATATTCATTCTATTCTAGAGACAATTTAGGTGCTTTTGTTTTGTTTTGCTTTTTGTCAGTCCTGGGGCTTGAACTCAGGGCCTGAGCACTGTCCCTGGCTTCTTTTTGCTCAAGGCTAGCACTCTACCACTTGAGCCACAGTGCCACTTCCAGCTTTTTTCTATATATGTGGTGCTGAGGAATCGAACCCAGGGCTTCATATATACAAGGCGAGCATTTTACCACTAAGCCATATTCCCAGCCCAATGTAGGTGCTTTTTAATATTTAATTCCTGTTGCTAAAAGCCTGCTACAGATTTGGCTGAGGGTAAAATACAAAAATCTGATAAGCATTTAAAGTCTTAAGGAACTAAGACTTTTGCTTGATTTATTTTTTTAATTTTTACTTTTACTTGTACTTTTTTTTTTTTTTTTTTTTTTTTTGTGCCAGTGCTGGGGCTTGGACCTAGGACCTGGGCAATGTCCCTGAGCTTTTTTTTTTTCCTTTTTTTTGCTCAAGGTTAGCACCCTACCAGTTGAGCCACATCACCACTTCCAGCTTTTTCTGTTTATTTGATACTGAGGAATCGAAGCTAGGGCTTTATGCATGCTGGGCAAGCACTAAGCCACATTCCCAGACCAGATGTAGTATTCTTTAAAAATTAGGTCAATTTTGTTGATAGAGTTCAAGTCTATATTATTAATAATTTTTCTTTTTTTGGCCAGTCCTGGGGCTTGGACTCAGGGCCTGAGCACTGTCCCTGGCTTCTTTTTGCTCAAGGCTAGCACACTGCCACTTGAGCCACAGCCCCACTTGTGGCCATTTTCTGTATATGTGGTGCTGGGGAATTGAACCCAGGGCCTCATGTATACGAGGGAAGCACTCTTGCCACTAGGCCATATCCCCAGCCCCAATGATTTTTCTTTTTATCTGATTGACACTGTTTGAAAATGCTTAATATTACAGAACACCTTTCTCTTACTCTTTCACTTTTAATCAGTCTTTACTTAAAGCGGTTTCCTAGATCACTCTAAATGGATATTGCTTTTTGTGTGTGTGTGCCAATCCTGGAGCTTGAACTCTGGGCCTGGGTGCTATCCTTGAACTTTTTGCCCAAGGCTAGCACTTTACCACTTGAGCCACAGTGCCACTTCTGGCTAGAGTCTCATGCACTTTCTGCCCTGGGCTGGCTTCAAACCCCATATTCAATTTCAATGTTGTTGTTGTTGCTGCTGTTACTATTATTTTGCCCATCCTGGGGCTTAAACTGTGGGCCTGGTGCACCCCCTGAGCTTTTGTGCTTAAGGCTAGAACTCTACCACTTGAGCTATAGCTCCACTTTTGGCTTTTTTGGTAGTTTTCATGGAGGTAAGAGTCTTACAGATTCTGCTCAGGCTGTCTTTGAACCATGATCCTCAGATCTTAGCCTCGTGGGTAGAATTATAGTCATGAATCACTAGTACCCAGCTAGTGGCATTATTTTTGTCTGCTTATTTTTATTTCCTGTAAAATAGTACTAAACCTGAGATTGATGTGAGGATTAAATAAGAAAGGCAAAAAGCAATCATACAACAAAACATTAATATTTCTTGGTAATAAGGATTGAACACTTCCGATAGCACTTTAGCTATGTCCCCAGCTCTTTTGTTTGTATTTTGTTTCTGAGATAGGTTCTTCCTTACTTTGCTTGACTGACCTGGAAGTTGGGAACCTCTTGCTTTGGCCTCTCAAGTAGGTGGCATTAAAGGTGTGTGCCATCACATGTTTTTGTTTATATATTGTAAGGAGCCATGGTGATGATGGTGATTTGGAGAGTTTTAGGCCCCTAAAACAGATTGTGGGTTAATTTGTTAGTTGGGCAAAGGGAGGCAAAAAGCAGACATTTGTAGTTATTTGTGAGAATATCATGAAAAAATTGATTTTTATTATAAATGTTAAAACTTTCTACCTCTTCATTATATAGATACAGCATTCTTTTTGCAAATACAAACTATAAAGACAAAATATTCTTCTTTACTTTTCAGCATAGTAAAAGCACTGTATATATTGAGTTTACAGTTTAGTTTAGCAATCAGTGCTGCTGTTCCTAAAGCAATTAAATGTTTAATAGACCACAAACTGACTGTTTAATAAGTGTCTATCGTGTCTGTGTCCCCCCGTGCCCCCCCGTCCCCCTGTCCCCCAGCTTCTTTTGCACTCTACCACTTGAGCCACAGTACCACTTCTGGCTTTTTCTGAGTAGTGTATTGGAAATAAATGTCACATAGACTTTTCTGCCTGGACTGGCTTTGAACTATGATCCTCAGATCTCAGCGTCCTGAGTAGCTAGGATTATAGGAGTAAGCCACCAGCACCCAGTTGCATTTTTTTGTGTGGTAGTAAAAATGGTAAAGTTTTGTTTTTTTTTTTTTTTTTTTTTTTTTTTTTTTTTTTTTTTTTTTTTTTTGGGGGGGGGGTTTTTATTAATTGGACATAAATTTTTTTACAAGGTGTTGTGCAAAGAGGGTGCAGTTACATAGTAGGGCAGTGTGTACATTTCTTATGATATCTTACAACCTGTTTTTCTATCCCTTGTCTAGGTCAGGTTGACATATATGCAATATACAATGTATCAAGAACATATACAGTATTCACAGACTTGGTCTCTACTGTCTCTCCGTCTCCCTTTGTTAACAGTCATATATCAGGGAGATCATGCCCCTTTGTTTTCTGTGTTCTAGGCTTGTCTCACTCAACATTATTTGTTCGAGTTCCGACCATTTCCCTGCAAATAACAATATTTCACCATTCCTACTCGCTATGTAGTATTCCATTGTGTATAAGTACCATATTTTTTGGATCCATTCGTCTGTGGAGGGGCATCTGGGTTGTTTCCATATTTTAGCTATTGTGAATTGTGCCGCAATAAACATGGTAGTACAAATGCCTTTTTGATATCTTGGATTTTGCTGTTTAGGATAGATGCCTAGGAGTGGTATGGCTGGGTCATAGGGTAGGTCTATATTGAGCTTTTTGAGAAACCTCCATACTGTTCTCCAAAGTGGTTGTACTAATTTGCACTCCCACCAACAATGGAGAAGGGTTCCTCTTTCCCCACAGCCCCTCCAGCATTTGTTGTTTCCTGAGTTCAGAGTATAGGCCATTCTAACTGGGGTGAGGTGGTATCTCAGGGTTGTTTTTATTTGCATTTCCTTTACTAGCAGGGATGTTGAGCATTTCCTCATATGTTTCTTTGCCATTTTTATATCTTCTCTTGTGAAGTCTCTCTTTAGCTCTTTTGCCCATTTCCTAATAGGTTTATTGGGCTTGGAGGGGCTTAGTTTTTTGAGTTCTCTGTAGATGACCGATATCAGGCCTTTGTCTGTTGCTGTGCTGGTAAATATCCTTTCCCATATCGTTGGCTGTCTTTCTATTTTGGTGGCTATGTCCTTAGCTGTGCAGAAACTTTTTAATTTGTAGTAGTCCCATTTGTCGAGTCTTTCTCCTATTTGTTGTGCCCCTGGGACTCTATTCAGGAAGTTCCTTCCTGTGCCTATAAGTTCTAGTGTCTTTCCTACTCTGTCCTTCAGTAGTTTCAAGGATTCAGGTCTGATGTTGAGGTCCTTGATCCATTTTGAGTTGATCTTGGTGCATGGTGATAGGCTTGGGTCTACTTTGAGTTTTCTGCATATGGCTGCCCAGTTCTCCCAGCACCAGTAGTTGAAGAGGCTATGTTTATTCCATTGTATGTCTTTAGCTCCTTTGTCGAATATCAGTTGGCTGTAAGAGTGCGGTTTTATTTCTGGGTCTTCAGTTCTAATCCATTGGTCTTCCGATCTGTTTTTATACCAATACCATGCTGTTTTTGTTATGATGGCCTTGTAGAAGATCTTGAAGTCAGGTATTGTGATACCTCCTGCATTGCTTTTTTTGCCTAGAATTGCTTTGGCTATTCTAGGTTTTTTGCTGTTCCATATGAATTTATGGATTGGTTTCTCTATTTCAGTGAAGAATGTGGCTGGGATTTTGATAGGTATTGCATTGAATTTGTATAACAATTTGGGCAATATGGCCATTTTCACTATATTGATTCTGCCTACCCATGAGCATGGGAGGTCTTTCCATCTCCTTGTGTCTTCTTTGATTTCCCTTATTAGATTTTTGTAGTTTTCATTGAATAGGTCCGTCACGTCCTTGGTTAAGTTGATCCCTAGGTACTTTATTCTTTTTTTGGCTACTGTAAATGGAATTGTTTCCATAATTTCCTTTTCTGTTTGTCTATTGCTGGTGTACAGAAAAGCTGCTGACTTTTGTGGGTTGATTTTGTATCCTGCTACTTTGCCAAATTGGTTTATTAGGTGTAGGAGTTTGGGTACTGAGGTTTTTGGGTCCTTCAGATACAAGATCATGTCGTCTGCGAATAGGGATAACTTGATTTCTTCCTTGCCGATGTGGATCCCTTTGATGTCCTCCTCTTGCCTTATTGCTATGGCTAGGGATTCCAGCACTATGTTGAACAGAAGTGGGGAGAGTGGGCATCCTTGTCTTGTTCCTGATGTAAAAATGGTAAAGTTTATTAGGAAAATATATGGAAGAGAAGGGAGCTTGCATGGCACAATGTTATGGGAACCATTCTATACTTTTATCATCTACAGTAAGGATTATTCATGATCATATGAATTCTGCATTGCCTTACAAACTTTAAAACCATTATTACTACAGTGATTTTTTTTACTCTTACATTATTTTAACCTTTTCATGTCATAAAAATTGTTATTCTAACTGAAATTCCTTTTTTTTTTTTTAATTTCTTTTTTTTTTGGTGCCAGTCCTGGGGCTTGAACTCAGGGATTGTGTACTGTCCCCAAGCTTTTATGCTCAATGCTAGTACTCTGTCACCTGAGCTCCCTTTCTGACTTTTTTTTTTTTTTTTTTTTTTTTGCCAGTCCTGGGGCTTGGACTCAGGGCCTGAGCACTGTCCCTGGCTTCTTCTTGCTCAAGGCTAGCACTCTGCCACTTGAGCCACAGCGCCACTTCTGGCCATTTTCTGTATATGTGGTGCTGGGGAATCGAACCCAAGGCCTCATGTATACGAGGCAAGCACTCTTGCCACTAGGCCATATCCCCAGCCCCCCTTTCTGACTTTTTGAGATAAGAGTTTCATGGACTTTCCTGCCCAGGTTGTCTTTGAACCACAATCCTCAGATCTTAGCCTCCTAAGTTGTTAGCTATGATGAGCCACTGGAGAAAGCACCTCCTCCCCCCTTAAGCTAGGGTGATACTTGGTTTGAATTCAGAGCCTTACACTTACTAGGCTGGAACAATATCATGGATCCATCCCTCCAGCGTGTGTGTGTGTGTGTGTGTGTGTGTGTGTGTGTGTGTGTGTGTTTCCCCATTATATTTAGGATAGAATCTCTCTTCTTTATCTTTTTTTTTTTTTTTCCTCGACCTTTCTGCCCAGGTTGGCTTCAAATCCAACCATCAAATCTTAGCCTCCTGAGTAGTTAGGATTACTGGCTTGAGTTACCAGCACACACAGGTTCTAGCCAACCTGGTCCCACTTACCTTCTGTGGTCTCTTGGACTTCTCTGTTTGATCTAGCTTGGCATCAGGATTCTTCTCATTGTAGCTAGGATTATAGGCATGAGCCACAGGTATCGGGCCCTGTTAATCTAATTATTTTTAAGTGTACAATTAAATGGCATTAAACACATTTACAATATGTAATCATAACACTACACCCAAAACTTCCTTCATCTTCAATATAAACTCTATTCACTAAACAGTAGCTCCCCATGTCTCCTGTTCCTCAGCCCCTGGAAATCTGTATTCTATTTGTGTCTCTGGTTATACTAAAAACTTCATATAAATGGAATCGCTATAAAGACAGTATTTGTCTTTTTATGTGTGGCTTATTTTATTTAGCACAGTGATTTTCTGTTTCATCCGTGTTGTAGCATGTCAAAAATTTTTTGTATGTGTATGCTATAGTAATTTTTAAAGATAATTTAGATAGACTTCTTAGTAAAATATGCCAAGTTATAGAAAAGCCTTTAGATGAATAACAGGTGAAAATGCAGGGGCTGTTTAGGGGAGCATTTGAGGGCTTTTGTTGGTTTTTTTTTTTTTTGCCAGGCCTGGGGCTTGGATTCAGGGCCTGAGCACTGTCCCTGGCTTCTTTTTGCTCAAGGCTAGCGCACTCTACCACTTGAGCCACAGCGCCACGTCTGGCTTTTTCTATATATGTGGTGCTGAGGGATCAAACCTAGGGTTTCATGCATTCGAGGCAAGCACTCTACCGCTAAGCCACATTCCCAGCCCCTCCTGATTTTTTTCTAGATAACTTTTAAGGTATATATTCTTAGTTATATTTTCAACTTAATTGGTGTCATGTTTTTTCCTAGTTGTGCCTTTGGTGGATTTTCTTATAACTTTGTGTAATGTCTATTTACAGATAGGAGAAAGAATTCGAGTCATCTTGGACATGGAAGATAAGACTTTAGCATTTGAACGTGGATATGAGTTCCTGGGGGTGGCCTTCAGAGGACTTCCAAAAGCCTGCTTATATCCAGCAGTCTCTGCTGTATACGGCAACACAGAAGTGACTTTGGTTTACCTTGGAAAACCTTTGGATGGATGACAGTGGCTTTTTAGCGTTGAAGGACAGAGTAGAGGAGACCTACTTGTGGAAAGTAGAATCATGAAGTGACAGTCATGTGTGCATGTCCAAGAAACATCCTGAAAACACATGAAGTTGTAAACTGGAGAAGCAACTCTACATCAGAGATTATCTTAGTGTTTCCTCTTTCCACTGGGCCAGAATAATCCTCAGGGTTGCAGTTGGTTGAGTGGGCAGTTGACATATGCATGTTACAACAGATTTATCTCTTAAGTTATCAATGTGTTTTTTCCAGCGTTAAAGGTGAGATGTTAGAGGTGCTGTAAAGGGATAAGATAAAGAAATAGCAAGATTTTTAAGTAGTTTGTTTGTAAAGGAAGATTGATTCCATCTTACAACTGCCTGTTCTTTCTCCAGTCCTTTTTGGTTTTGGTTTTGGGTTTTTTTGGGGTTTTTTTTTTTGCCAGCCAGCTTGACTATTAGATAAGTATGAAACTGGTTGGGGTTTATTTAATATTTTTAATATATTGAGAAGCATGGTCTGCCTGGACTGCACTTCTCTAGCAATGAGAAATAAAATTGTGCAGCTATTTTAAAAGTTGTATATACAATATGTGTGTAAAAAAAAACTATAAAAAAAAGGACAAAGGGGTTGCTTTGTTCTAGTTAAATTTCTTAAACAAAAAACCAAAAACCACTACATGGTACAAAATTAGGATAACATTCGGGGACAATTGGGTAACCACAAAAGAAGAGGGCTTTAAGAGGACATATGTTGTGTTGCCTCATTTTGTATTATTTTTGGTTTACAGTACCTATAGCTATTACAGTTGTCTTTTTTTTAAACCATCATGATAATGGTAAAGATTTCTCACCTCCTGACTTAAGATTGAGTAAAGGTAATTCTTCTAATTATACCTATATTGGTAAGAATGATTTTAAAACATAATAGTAATGCACATCTTTTGGTACCTGGCTTCATTTTCTTGGCCTTCTGAGAAAGTGTCTCATTTTATAGGACAATGCCATGTGCTCTTATAGTCCTCAAATATGAGAGCTGTTCACCATAAACCATAGGAAAGGAAATGGTTAATGGTTCTTTTATTTTCTAACCTTATAATGGTGTAGATGTTGTCAGATAATCTTAATTTAATATTGTTTACATCATGCAACAGTCTAAGCCTCAAACCCTGCATTGGGGCTATCAAGAAAATGTTTACTCACCCATCCGAAATATAGCGCCAACCTGAGCTCAGGTTAAGAATATTCTTAATCTCATTATAGGTAAATGCTCCCGTGGGACTTGAAATACAACACATTGTGCTGAAAATTTAGTGTTGGCAATATTTTGAAAGTTATACTGGAGAAGAGTTTAACATTTCCTACTTTGATAAATCTTATGTCTTCACTAACTCTTGAGTTAATCCAACAAGCTGAGATTTTTCTTTTGTTAGAAGAGAAACATCTTTCTGTATGGAAGTATAAATTGTATGGTTTCAGATATATAAGAATTGATCAAAGCAAGTGAAATCTTTGTACTTTTTAGATTATTGCTCTATTTATATTTTGTTCCAAATCTAACAAAATTAGGGACAGCAAGCAGCTTGCTGAGGTAGAGAGTTAAAATGAACAATACTCCTGTGAAGCAGGAGATTTCAGCCATAGAACAAAAATTTGTTGTTGCTACCTGAAAGGTTTACAAGTATTTATTATGTTTCTGGTACATTGCTTGAAAAGTGAAATTTGTTAACATTTCTTTTTAATAGCCATGTTAAGAACTTAGTTGTACAGAGTGAAGTTGTATGTTAAACGTATTTGAGATCATAGTTGACACAGAAATTGATGTTTCAACTCAACTCAATTTGATGAGATGTAAAATTTGATTAACAATGAGAACTGGTTCAGGATGAAAAATGACTAGTTAGAAAATGATGAAGTCCTTTAAGTACTTGTTGCATTTTCAGGTGTGATACAGCCAATTTCAAGAGCTTTTGCAGATAGTTTTGTTTGTTACTTCTTCTTGTCTTATTAGTAAGCATTTGTAACCTGGTTTTGAAGGTGCTGGTTGGAAAAACACATGGGTGTTTCATATTGAACCTAGGATCAAATCATTACCTAACTATTTAACAAGCCATTTGGATCTGAGATTCAGCTTGCAAGTTTTATAAAATAGAAGTTGCTAGTTAGTTTGAACATTGGGGAAATGAAGAATCTTCACTTATAAACTGATAAAAATGAATTTGTTACTAGGGACTAATAGTAGCTATCCAGATGATTAAAACAAACTGTTCAATGTTCAAGGAATTCCCTTTTTTCATTGGTGCTGAGAGAGCATTTAGATAGAAGACAGTTGCACCTGAAGGTGACACATAAATCACCCTAAATCAGTGCTTCTCAGCCTTGGTTGTGCTTTGGAATCACTTCAGAATGTATTTTTTGAAATATTTATGCTTGGATCCCATCCCATACCCTAAATGTCTGATGTTGGTCTGGGATGTGACCTGGCCATAAGGGTTTTTAAAAACTTTCTGGTGATGTCAGTATGAAATGGAGAACAATTGATCTAAAATTCACATAGCGTTTTCTCATCTGCAAAACAGAAAATTCTTGCTCCCTCCCTTCACTACTTCCCAAGGATATTGAAGGACAAAAAGTGCTATTGGGAGGCAAAGTAGTATTTGTATTTCAGCCACAACAATGATCAGAAAAAAATGTGTAATCCAAGTTTTGGTGTTGCCTTGGGAGATGGGGAGCATTCCTTTGGTTCTTTAATGAAACATGCAGATGTGGAAGCAGACATTACTATTCCTCTGAATCATACTGTGGTCTTCTGTTATACTTGAGATCAGCTGTTTTAATTATCTGGTTTGATGTAGGAAAGAAGAAATATTAAGGGGGAAAGTATGTAATGTTCATTGCTCATAATTCATTAAAATTTTTTTATACAAGGAATTCTGTTGTTTAGAACTCATTTCATAGTTGCCATTACTGTTTCATTGACTTTTGAATGTTCAGTTGTTTATTTCATCTTACTCTAATTCCTGTTCATTTATATGCAGATTTGATAATGCGCCTAAAGTGGGCTTTGCTCGTTTGAATGTTTGAAATCATGGCTCAATGATCTTTTGCCCTTTAGATATAACTTGACTATGGAGTTTTTAAATTAACAAAGATCTAAACCCTACTGAATTTACAATTTTAACTCCCTAAAGTACTGTTTATATGTATGTAGGCTGTAACATTACTATTTTAATTGTTTCAAGAAATGAGAAGTTTTAAGAGACAGAAGCTTAAAGAGATTTAAATATTGGTGTTGAAATCAAGACCACAAATGGGCCTGTAGGATTCAGGACCACTTTGAAGCCTCGTGTTTTAGGAAAGAATAGTCCATCCCCATCCCAGATGCCATCCTCAGAAAACACTCTGCATATACACTCTGAATGTAATTGCTCCTTTGACATTGTTCTTATTTTATATTTTATCTGTAGTAACTCATGTATGTGACTTGTACCTTGTACAAAATATTTGTATTTATTGATTATTTATTGGTGTCTTAGTTCCCCTACATTAGGATAGGACCTTTGATGGACTCATCTTTGTGCTCACATCTCTAAGCTCAGTAGAAAGGTGCTCACATACTTGCTGTGGAACAGACAAAAGCTCCTCTAAACTTAAGCTGTAGCAGCAAAGACGGGTGAGAAAGACATTCTCTGTCCTAGGTCAAGGAACAAGGAAGCTACCCTTAAACTGAGGCTAGCAAAGAAGTAATTACTACAGATGCAAAGAAGTAATTACTACAGATGCATTTTAGCCATTCCTCTTTATTTACAAATATTGTAGATTTCATATTTGTTTAGAATTAAAGTTAGAATTCTGTATTTTAATTTTTGGGGGATTCTGTTGTTTTACTTTAGTTTCCTAATAAAAAGTTAAAACAAACATTAACTACCTGTGATTGCTTACATCTTATAAAGGAAATTATTAACTCTTTGATTAAAATTGGGTTGCTTTAGTGGCTAATGATACTGATGAGATTTACGTAAATTCCATGGCATCTAGTTTCCCACCTTCACAAGGGAACACTATAGAGAACAGTAATCCCTGGGGCCCTGGCCTTACTGGCTTTCCCTGCACCTCCCTGGCCTTACTGGCTTTCCCTGCACCTAACAGTTGATTGTGGTATTGGTTGCTAACTCCTCTACTGGATAGACAAGGGTTTTCTGTGAGGCAAAACCTTACCAGAGAATCGGTTCATGTTGCTAGAAGTTGTTTGATATATCAGTATGTTAAAATTTATAGAAACCATTTTAATTTTCTAAAAGTAGGTGTGAAATTTCTCTGTTGAGTGAAAAGAGACATCAGGAACAGCTTTACTAGACTGTTGTCCTAGTTTCTTTTTTGGATCCTCCCTCAAAACAATTGCTTTTTATTTAATGTATTCATTAAAATACTGTTGACAGCAATATGTTCTCTCATTTTAAGAATACATTTTGATAGAAGTATTCCCTTGGGATTTAAGACATGCTGGTAGGATTTCATGATGAGTGACACAAGAATCATTTAGTGAGTCTTCTAAGGTCACCCTACTAACAGCTCAATTTATGTTCTTTGTGGCTCATGCTTATAATCCTAGCTACTCACTGAGGCTGACATCTGAGGATTGCAGTTTGAAGCCAGCCTGGGCAGGAAAATCTGTAAGACTCTTAGTTCCAATAAACTGCTCAGAAAAAGCCAGAAGTGGTCCTGTGGCTCAAGTGCTAGATTGCTAGCCTTAGTCAAAAGAAGCTCAGGGACAGTGCCCAGACCGAGTTCAAGCCCTCAGACTGGAAAAAATAAAAAAAAAAAAGGGTCAGGGAAGTCAAGTCCTGCCTATTCTATGTGTAAGGCACAATTGTGTTTTTGATCCCTTCTTTCCTCCAAATAAAATGAGGGGGGTGTGTGGTTTTGAGTTTCAGTCTTCCTTGGGAAAAGGCTCTGTGAGGTTATTTACTAAAATGCTAATGTCCCAAGTTGGTTAATTAGAGGCATATTATCATGGGAATAAGCCAAATAGCTTTGTTTATTTTAACATAGCTAACTTTTTACCTTTTCCTAACCAATGTTTAAAGGGTAGTAAAATATTAAGACTATATTTTTTTGGCCACCTACACCTTTGAAGGAGAGGAGACATAAGGTTGGAATGAGAGTTGCCATGCCATCTTTCCCTCTTACAGGCCAAAGAGTGATATTGTTCATGGCCAAACCTCCAGAGCAGTATTGGGCATGGACAGATGGCTGCTTGCTGAACAAGCACGGTGGTAGCAGAGACTAGCTGCATTAAATTTCTGGAAGCAGCTGAATGCATGCATCCATCCTTCCCAACACAGCCTAATGGAACAGTGAACTGAAGTAGTTATGGGACCTCATGGAACTATTAATGACTCAGCCACACTGGATTTCGTTTGTCCTATGGTTGAGAAGTTGTCTGAAGTTATGAAGTAATCTTCCTGGATACCCAGCCACTAGTCACCCACTTAGTAAGTTAAAAAGAACAAAAGATAATTCAGAATTCACTAAATACCTCCCAGCACCCATTATGTACCAGGCTCTTGCCAGGTACTAGGGATGGAGGAATAAGAAAAAACAAAAAACACTGAAAACAAAACAGCCTGTTCTTAGGTTACTCACGCTGCTACTCACGCTGCTACGAGAACAAATGTAGAAGTTGGCTACCATAAAGCAGAGGAGTAATTGTGTTAGTGGGATTTTGTTTAGGTCCATTGTGGCATAGTAGAGTGGATATATTCAACTTAAACTGGAATAATATCTAGTTGGTATTGCAGAAGATGAGTAGAAAATGTGTGTGTGTGTGTGTGTGTGTGTGTGTGTGTGTGTGTGTGAGAGAGAGAGAGAGAGAGAGAGAGAGAGAGAGAATAAAGTCTCAAGAGACTTTTCTACCTGGACTGACTCCGAACCTCTGTCCTCAGATCTCAGCCTTCTGAGTAGCTAGAATTAGAGTCATGAGGCACCAGGGCCCTGCATCCTGTTATTTGGTGGGAGCCCAGCCTGCATAGAAATATGGGAAGCAAGGCTAAGATATAGGCTGGAGCCAGTCTCTAGATTTTGGAATAAGGTATAAGGGAAGGATTATTGAGCATTATTCTCTTAGCAATATAGTCTTTGAAGACTTTTTCCTCATAATAAACACTGGCTTTAGGAAAGTTACTATGCTGCTGCTAAGTTAAAAAAAAAAAAAAAAAAAGGCCAGATAATTTAGGCCTTATTCAAAGTCTTTCACTGGGTACCAGTGTCTCACACCTCTAAGCTACTCAGGAGCCTGAGATCTGAGAATCAAAGTTGGAAGCCAGTCCAGACAGAATAACATGTGAGAATCTGTCTCCAATTAATGGTCTGTCTCCAATCAGGTCTGGAGGCATGATTCATGTGGTAAACACCAGCTGTGAGCAATAAAATTGAGTAAGCTTTGAAGTCCTGAGTTTTTAAGCAATGGTTTCCGCCCTCTCACACACAACACACACGTTTGACCTCAGGTGATTACTATCCCCTTTGCTCTTCTTGACCCCTTTTGGACAGGCCTGTACACACAAGCCAGATGTTGGAGACATTTCCCACACAAGTTTGTGCATAGCTCTATTTAAATACTTTTATTTCCTGCACCCAGTCTACCCTTTCAGGCTTTCCCTGGGGTCCAGCATCATCGTTTCAGCAGGGGGCAGCAGCAGCACACTTTTGGTGCTCAAGGTAGGGTGCTGGAGGGTACCCCTTGGGGAGGAGCTTGCAGAAGGAAACCCATAATGTGAAAGAAGCTAGGTAGTTCCTCCTTCCTCCTTGCACCCTGTGGTGAGTTGAACCACGTATTTCCTGCCAAAAGGGGAGGAGGGTGCCTCCTGTACTTTTACGGAGCTCCCTGACCTTTTTCCAAATTCAGCATCCTCTACTTTGGTCATGAAAGTTGTAGTTCCTCTTACCTTCCCTTCTTCCATTTCCAACATTTTTCCGTGTTTCTCATAGTTATGATTGTGGGTCAGTCCGCATAGTTCCTTTCCAGTGGCTGTGGGAGGCCAGGGCAATCTGTCAGGCTCCCCATGTCCTCATGCAGGACAAGGGGTGTCATAGTGATCTCCAGCTGGAGAGCAAAGGCCTGGAGCCTCTCACACATCTCTCTTCCTCACGCACCTGCTGGATGTTCCGCTGAATAGACAGAACAGGGGCACGTACCTGCCATGTGCAAGCACCTTTGCCCATGACTGGATGTTACAGTGAGGAGGCCTGAGGGCAGGACATGCAAGGTTGAGGGCCCAAGTATAGAGTAAAGAAAAGCTCTGCAGGGATCCCCAAGAAATGTGATCCCTAGGATCTTCTCAGTACATCTCTCTGCAGTCTACTACAATGCCCAGGTGTGTCCTCAAAATTTTTGATAGTTTTGTATACATAATGTGTAGTCTTCTGGCTGCCATTGTTGCTTTGGGGTGGAGCAGAGTCTCTTTTTATATCCTGCCCAGGCCTTGAGCACAGCGGGCCCCAGGGTCCAATTTGTTCTCCTCTTCTGCATTATTCCTTCCTGCTAGGAGATAATAGGCTGGTCACTATTCTTTGTCAGCTTTAACTACTACGTTTACAAAGTTCCAAACAACTGTCCAATACCAGCGTGCAGCTTCTCTCCTCTTCAGTCTTGCAGCTTTCAGGATAGACTAGGACAGTGAGAGGAGCGTCAGGAGGGGCAGCATTGAACTCCTGTTTCTGCTCTCAGACACTCTGTCCCTGAGCTGTGGCTTCTGGGCTGGGAAATTAAAATGAAATCTGATATTGAAGGAAAGTGCTTTCTCCAAGTTGTGAGAGATGGGAAGCAGCTTGGAGGAGCAGGATTATAAAAGCAAAAGAGGAGGCCAGAGAATTAGCTCAAGGCCCAGACCATCTGCCTCCTCCTAGCCAACAGGGCGGCCTCAGGCCTACCTGCCTTTTCCCGGGTCCTGGTAGCTGAGGCTGTGGAGGACTGTGGAAGCCACAGTCCACCCTCCACCACTAAGTCACTCCCCAAGACATCCAGCCTGGGAGAGACATGTGACTCTCTGTTTCCCACAAATCAGCTGTTTGACCTTTTCGCCATCTGAAATCTTCCTCCTCCAGTGCACCCCACCATCTCCCTGGGCCTCTCTCTCTTTCCATGGCCTAACCTCTTGTAACTGCTTCTCTTGAAAGCAGTGGTTTCTTAGAAACCCATAAATCCAAAGGGAGTCGAGTCAGTCAGGAAGGCTGAGCAGGAAGGAAATGTGGAAAACAATGGCTGTTGCCTTCCCTTGCCCAGAGCAACATGCTAGTACAGGCGATGGTTTAACCTTCATGTTTCTACATCAAGTACTATCCTCCCTCCTGGTTCCCAGAGCCTCAAGGGACAAGGGAGCCTGGTCCTACTTTTATTTATTTTTGGGGGGTAGAGAAGGGAGATGGTGTGATATTTATTTGTTCTATTATGTAGCCCAAGCTGGTGGATCTTCCTTGCCTGGATCTTATGATGCCCTTTGCTCAGCCTACCAAGAGTTCGATTGCAGACATGCACCACCAGGCCTGGCTCACTCCTTTCTTGCTTAATTTTTTTTTTAATTTTAGTAGTACCAGGATTTAAATTCAGGGCTTCATGCTTGCTAGGGAGGTATTCTATACTGAACCATGCCTCTAGCCCTAATTGCTTTACGTTGTTTTTCAGTGTCTCACTTTTGCCCAGGTTGGTCTGGAACCATGATTCTCCCATCTCTCCTTCTTGAGTATCTGGGGTTGTAGAAATGAGCTAATGTGCCCAGCCAGTGTTTTCATGTGTGTGCATGCTTAGGCACTGTCCCAAGCTTCTTTTGCTCAGGGCTAGTACTCTACCACTCAAGCCACAGCTCTATTTTAAGCTTTGTGGTAGTTATTTGGAGATAAGAGTCTCATGGACTTTCCTGTGTGGGCTGGCTTTGAACCACAATCCTCAGGTCTTAGCTTCCTGAGAAGGTAGGATTACAGGCATGAACTAACAGTGCCAATCATACTACCTCTTTAAAGAGACATGTTTCACAATATAAGTCTATCTAGGAGAGACCTTTGAGGTCTTGTACAGCTTCAGTTTGCCCGTGGAAAATGAGACCCATTGATGGCAGCAGGTCTGAGTCTGCAGAATAGATCTTCTCCCTACCCAGTCAGGGCTCATCATCATTCAGCTCTACAGGTTTCCTGGTTACTTGAATGAGCTCCTCAGGAAACAAAACCAATTACAGGAAGAGACAGGCTGTTAGAGGGAATTTTATTTTACTGAAACCCTGTTATGGAAAGTTACATGTGTTTGTTGTAGGTAACCTATTTACATGTTCAAAATGATTTTTTTTTTTTACTGAGTACAGTGGCTCATGTTTATAATCCCAGCTACTTAGAAATTGGGATCTAGGGCTGGGAATATGGCCTAGTGGTAAAGTGCTCGTCTCGTATACATGAAGCCTTGGGTTTGATTCCTCAGCACCACAAATATAGGAAAAGCTGGAAGTAACACTGTGGCTCAAGTGGTAGAGTGCTAGCCTGGAGCAAAAAGAATCCAGGGACAGTGCTCGGGTCCTGAATCCAAGCCCCAGGCCTGGCAAAAAAAAAAAAGAATGAAAGCAAGAAATTGGGATCTAGAGGATTAGGGCTCAAAAGTAGCCTAAGCAGAGTTAGCAAGATCTTATTTGAACAAACAAGTTGCTAGTGGTAATTCTGATCTGTAATCCAGCTACCTGGGAGATGTAGGTAGGATAATCACCATCTAAGGTAAGCCCTAAAGTCAAGGAGATGTGAGAAACTACCTGAAAAATAACTAAAGCAAAAGAGGGCTAGGCCTAAGTGCCAGTGGCTCATGTCTGTAGTATTAGCTACTCAGGAGGCAGGAAAGTCTGTGAGACTCCAATTAACCACCAGAAAACTGGAAATGGCACTGTGGCTCAAGTAGTAGAGCACTAGCCTTGAGCTGAAGAGTTCAGGGACAGCAACCAGGCACAGAGTTCAGGCTTCAGGACTGACCAAAAAAATAAATGAAGTTGCAGAGGGTAGTCATTGTTTCTATCTGCCAGCCTCCTCCCACCTGATAAGAGCACCCTGCTTTTCTTTGGGGTGTGATTCCTTCTCCACATTTAGATGATGTACTTTGGGCAGAGCTTCAGGAGTAGGCAATGACCTGAACCAGAAAATTCAACCCATTTCACCCCCGTATCCCCACATGGCTGATGTTGGGAAGAGGCAGGCCCCCAGGGCACACCCAGGAGGCCTCTTTCCAGGGGTTGCTACACTGATAGGGCCTTGGCCTGAGCCTTCCTCCACGGGCCCCCAGAGGATTCTGTTGCTATGGAGTGAAGGAGGGAGCAGACCCAGAGGCAGAGACATTTCTTTTTCAAAGCACTGATTAAGTATAAGTACTGCACCCAGCTGGGCCTGCCACCAGGCATTTCACCAGGGTGTGTGTGTGTGTGTGTGTGTGTGTGTGTGTGTGTGCGTGTGTGTGCTGGTACTGCGGTTGGGCTTTTTTGCTCAAGGTTGGCACTCTACCATTTGATCCAAAACCCCATTTCTGGCATTTTTTCTGGTTAATTGCATGTAAGCATCTCCTGGACTTTTCTGGTTTGGATGATCAGATCTCAAGCTCTTGAGTAGATAGAATTACAGGCATGAGCCACCAGTGCCTGGCCTAATAAGTTCCCTCTTCACTGTTTTGGAATTTCTTTCCATTTTTCTTTTTAAAAGTTGTTTGTTTGTTTTTGTTTTTGTTGCCAGTCCTGGGGCATGGACTCAGGGCCTGAGCACTGTCCCTGGCTTCTTTTTGCTCAAGGCTAGCACTCACCACTTGAGCCACAGCGCCACTTCGGGCTTTTTTCTATATATGTGGTGCTGAGGAATCGAACCCAGGGCTTCATGTATACGAGGCGAGCACTTTTACCACTAGGCCATATTCCCAGCCTTTAAAAGTTGTTGTTTGGGGGTGGGGCACTGGGAATGTGGCTTGGTGATAGAGCGTTTGCCTAGCATGCATAAGTCCTGGGCTCAATTCCTCAGTACCACATAAACAGAAAAAGCCAGAAGTGGTGCTGTGGCTCAAGTGGTAGAGCGCTAGCCTTGAGCACAGAGAGGCTCCAGGACAGAGCCCAGGCCTTAAGGTCAAGCCCCAGGACACACTTGCTAGGAGCGCTCCCTATTACTTGAGCCATGACTTGAGCCCTGCTGTTGCTTTAGTTTTCCAGAAAAGTCCTAGTGTTTCTGCTTGGGGCCAACCTCAGACCACAGTCCTCCTGCTTATTCCTTCCAGTTGCTGGTCTTATAGAGACAGATGCCATAATGCCTGGCTTATTTGTTGAAACAGAGGTCTCAGGGCTGGGAATATGGCTTAGTGGTAAAGTGCTCACCTCGTATACATGAAGCCCTGGGTTTGAGTCCTCAACACCACATATATAGAAAAAGCTGAAGTGGCACTGTGGCTCAAGTGGTAGAGTGCTAGCCTTGAGCAAAAAGAAGCCAGGGACAGTACTCAGGCCCTGAGTTCAAGCCCCAGAACTGGCAAAAAAAAAAACAAAACCAACAGAGGTCTCACTAACTTTTTGCCTGGACTGGCCTCAAAGTTCAGTCTTACCCATCTCTGCTTCCTGAGTAGTTGGGAGAATAGGTGTATGCCACCATACCTGGTCTTAATTTCTTTTTCCAGTCCTGGCCCTTGGGCTCAGGGCCTGAGCACTGTCCCTGGCTTCTTTTTGCTCAAGGCTAGCACTCTACCACTTGAGCCACAGCACCACTTTCTATATACATGGTGCTGAGGAATCGAGCCCAGGGCTTCATGTAAGCGAGGTGAGCACTAGGCCATATTCCTAGCCCCTTGAATTCTTTTACCTAATACAAAATGGAACTAATGGGAATCATTTTTCTGGGTGTTTTGTGGTTTTTTTTAATTTCCAACCCAGGGATGTGCACATACTAAGTAAATAACACTGAGCTACTACCTCAGCCCCCTTTCCCGGGAAATGGTATGAAATTATGTTAGAGAAAAGAAAAATGACCGGGGTTAAATTTCAGTCCAAGCAAACAGCTGGCAACACATTCTGAAAATCATTTAAATTTGATTCATAGTATGATAAATTGCAAAGCAAAGGGAACTAATTTAACTACAAACATACTGTTACCCTGATGCATTAGAAAATCAGAGGAGAGAGAAAGCTTCCTTCCTCCCCCATTGCCCATCCTCCACTGCATCCTCCCTTGCCATCTTCCAAATCTCCTCTCCACTTCCCTCCTCGGGATGGTGGCGCTGTACTGACTGTATCAAGTGTGTGTGGCATTTGGTTTCTCATAGGCATTTCCTAAGGGGAAGCCCTGGTAAGAGATGAGGGGAAGGTTCCTATCTCCTGCTCCTGCTCTTGGGTTTCAAACCACCTGGGTCCTGCCTTCCTGGAGCAGTATTCAGGACTCAGAGAGGAGTGTGTCTCTATGCACCTCCCCCACCCCCAATATGTCATATGGATGTCACCTTCTGGTTGTGATCATCACTGTCTCCCTAGCTGGGGGGTCAGCAGCTCTGTGTGGAAAGTCCTGGCTCTGGTGACCACCTCACATGCCAGTCCCTCTACCAACACCTTCAACTGCTCAGTTTGCCTGTGCCAGCTCTTTCTGTAATGTCACATTGTATCATAATGTACTCAGGGACAGTGCCCAGATCCTGAGTTCAAGCCCCAGTATCAACACACACACACACACACACACACACACACACACACACACACACACACACACACACACTGCATCAAAAAAGTCCCACTCCCTGGGGTCAAAATAGCAGGGACCTGAATGTTCTCCAGCCCTAGACACTGACACTGGGTGACCCCTGTCTCTTTGAGGTACACATCAGCATCTCATTAATTTGTTCTGGTTCTGAGGCCCCACAAACACAAAGGCTAGTGGAGCTGAATTTCCTTACGGCCTGTGAGTCCCATGCAGCTAGATCCCTGGATTAGAGTATGTCCCATTCAGATCCCAGGACGCCGGCTAAGACCCTGGAGAGATCTCTTGTCATTTTCCCTTCTTTCTGCTGGGCTTTTCTTCCCTTTGACAGAGAAAAACAGAAGCTGAGGACACATTTTGAGTTCTGTTTTCTCTGATGTGACAACAGTGACCACAAGCAGAGGATCCCTGTTCTGCTTTGAACATGACTTTACGACACCCCACTCGGGTCTCCATTGCCATGTGCCTTTCACTTTCTTCAAGGCATGTTCTCACTCCTGTCCTCATAGTTGGGATGTACCTTGACCTTCCTTTCCAGTCAGAGAAACAGAAGATCCACAGTGGCAACCAGGGGCTTCCTTTGGCCCTTTCTTTTTTGTCACTGCCTTGAGATCTCTCAGGAAGGGAGAGTTCTCCCAAGAAGGGAGTAGAATTTGGGATGTAGCTAAGTGGTACAGCACTTGCTTAGCATACAAGACCATGGATTCCATCCTTACTTTCCCCTCCTTTAAATTTTTTTGTTGTACTGGGCTTTGAACTCAAGGCTGAGTGCTTGCTAGGCGGGCACTCTACTACTGAAGTCACACCCCTATCCTTCTCACTTTAGTTTTTTTTTTCTCACAGCTAGCACTTTACCACTTAAGCCACAGCACCACTTCTGGCATTTTCTATTTATGTGGTGCTGAGGAATCAAACCCAGGGCTTCATGTATATGAGGCAAGCACTCTACCACTAGGCCATATCTCCAGCCCCTCACTTTAGTTTGTTTATAGATAGGGTCTTCACTTTTTTCCCCTTTTTTTCTCTATTGTGGGGCTTGAACTCAGGGCCTGGGTGCTGTCCCTGAGCTCTTTTGCTCAAGGCTAGCACTCTACCACTTGGAGCCATAGCTCCACGTGTGTGTGTGTGTGTGTGTGTGTGTGTGTGTGTGTGTATGTATGTGTGTGTGTGTGTTTTGCCAATTCTGGGGCTTGAATTCAGGGCCTGAGCACTGTCCCTGGCTTATTTTTTGCTCAAGGCTAGCACTCCTCTTGAGCCACAGCGCCACTTCTGGTTTTTTCTGTTTATGTGGTACTGAGGAATCAAACCCAGGGCTTCATACATGCTAGGCAAGCACTCTACCACTAAGCCACATTCCCAGCCCTCCACTTCTGGTTTTTGAGTGATCAATTGGAAATAGGAGTCTCATGGATTTTTTTTGCCTGGGCTGGCTTTGAACTGTGATCCTCAGATCTCAGCCTCCTGAATAGCTAGGATTGCAGGCATGGGCCACCAATGCCTAGCAGTCTTCACTTTTGTTTAGGTCCATCTTGGACCATGATCTTCCTAACCCCGCTTTATGAGTAGCTGGGATGACAGGTGTGAAAAGGTACTAAAGACTTTTGAGCTTCTTCCTATTATCTTGAATTGTAATATTTGGAATGAATTAAAATTCAACAAACATCTAATTGCTCTGTCACTGCTCATAGTCACCGGCTTGAAGACAATAGCTGCTTTCTCCCAAGCTTTCTGTACTTCCACTCTGCCATCCAATTCCTCCTTTTGGCCAAATTTAGACTGAGAATGGCAGTTCCCCTTATTACTTCCCCTGCTCCCTGGAAGATGAAATTGCCAGCAACAATGACACTAGCTAACATACCGAGTTCTGGGGTGGAAGGCCCTAACCCACAGGTGAGGAAGGCACAGAGAAGCTACACACCTTGCTCAATTTTGTCCAGCTGGAAGGTAGTGAAGCTTGAGCACAGCACCTGTCATAGTCTGGATAGACTTGCAGGTTGGCAAGGTCTCCCATCCCCTGCTCCTACCCTTGGAGTTGCTTTTAGCATTGTGGAGGAGGGGAGGGGGGTGCACATGCACCCATGCGCATGGACAGGCACTGGAGCTTAAACTCAGAGATTCCCATTCTTGCTTGGTCTTTTTGCTCAAGGCTGGCACTTGACTGCTTGAGTTACACTTTCATTTTTTGCTGGTTAATTGGAGATAAGAGTGCTGTAGCTTTTTTTCTGCTTGGATTGACTTCACACCACAAACCTCATGTCTCAGCCTCCAGAGTAGCTAGGATTGTAGGCAAACCACCAGTGCCAACCTCACCTTTTGGGTTTCTTAGGTAATTTTGTTTCATCTGAATCACTGCCCAAAGCCACTTGTGCTTCCATAATCATTACGAGTACATTGACTTTACCCCCATTAACTAGTCCATCAACAATCCCAAGAACAAGGAACACTTACTCAGATCAGGCATGGTTACAGGATTTACAGAATTGACAATGTTTCATTAAAAATTTTCTGAAGGGGGCTGGGGATATGGCCCTGTGGCAAGAGTGCTTGCCTCGTATATATGAGGCCCTGGGTTCGATTCCCCAGCACCACATATATAGAAAACGGCCAGAAGTGGCGCTGTGGCTCAAGTGGCAGAGTGCTAGCCTTGTGAAAAAACAAGCCAGGGACAGTGCTCAGGCCGAGTCCAAAGCCCAGGATTGGCAAAAAAAAAAAAAAAAAAAAAAAAAAAAAAAAAAAAAAATCTGAAGGGGAGGAAAGGGAAAGGGAAAGGGGGAGGGGGGCAGGGGGAAAATGAGGGAGGAGGTAACAAGTTGAACAAAAATTTTTAAAAGAAATTTAAAAAATTCTCTGAAGTATATGTTGTTTTCAGTGTCTTATAAGTGTGAAACTGAGCCACAGAGAGGCCATCTAACCACTGACTGGCTAACTTCTGCTAATAATCTATCCAGTGTGAACCTAAAATAGGGCAGTTTATGCAAATCTTTTTCCTTCACAAACTTTCTATTAATTGTTTTCAACAAGTCCATATGGCTGACTTGTGCCAAGGTAGAAAGAAGTATTACTTCACTGAAATTATCTTAAACTTAGTTTTACTGGCTGGTTACCAATCTGTTGCTGGGCACTAGTGGCTCATGCCCAAAAATATTACCAGGAACATTAACAAACAATAAATGTATATAAGTAAAGTAATTGCAGACCAAACATAAAATTCAGAATTAACAAGCCGGGTGCCAGTGGTTCACATCTGTGATCCTAGATACTCAGGAAGCTGAGATCTGAGGATTGCTCAGCCCAGGCAAGAAAGTCCGTGGGACTCTTATCTCCAATTAACCACCAAAGAAGCCAGAAGGGGAGCTATGGCTCACGTGGTAGAGCACAAGCCTGGAGTGAATAAAATAAGGAATGGCACTCAGGCACTGAGTGCAAACCCTGATGTGTGCAGGCGTGTGCGTGCGCACGCACACACACACATCAACCTGTAAAACACTATAAGCTCAAAGTTTTATTTTCTTGTCAATAATTAGAGTAATTATGTTTGCTATTATAATTACATAGAGTTAGAATGTTTGACTACACTAAGCAGTATTTATAGGTGAAACTGCAAATAGTCCTATCACATAATCAATGGTAAGTAAAGTCTGTTTACTTTATTTTATTTTATTTTTGGTCAGTTGTCCAGCCAGTTCATTGGTCCTGGTTGAGTATCCCCTTACTTCTGGTTCTGGGAGGGGTTACAGAAAAGTTATTGCTGGGGCTGGGAATGTGGTTTAGTGGTAGAGTGCTTGCCTAGCATGCATGAAGCCCTGGGTTCGATTAATCAGCACCACATAAACAGAAAAGGCCAGAACTGGTGCTGTAGTCAAGTGGTAGAGTGCTAGCCTTGAGCAAAAAGAAGCCAGGGACAGTGCTCAGGCCTGAGTTCAAATCCCAGGACTGGCAAAAAAAGAAAGTTATTGCTGTCATCACTTGAGGGGAGCAATCTGGTACCCATGAGGTGTTTACTCCTCCTCTGGGGTGAAGGCACAGCATAATGGGTAACTGCCTCACTTTGAGTTGTTATCTCATCTTGGGGGTGATTTGTCTGTTGGGGGTGCTTTGGGGGTGCCTTGCTGTTCCTTGGAGGTAGTTTCTGCCTCTTGTCACAAGATGTTTATCAGTGTTCCTCAAGAGAAAGACTCGGGATGAAGAGAAAGACTCAGGATGAAAGAAAACTAAAGAGGCAAAAGTGGACAAAATGGAGTCATTTATCGCAAGGACAGGTGCCTTGCTTCAGTAGATCTTTTGACAAAACACATAGTCACATCCTTCACTCATTTTTTAGGTTGGATTATTATTGAGTCATAAGAATTTTTTCTTTTCCAGTGTTGAGAATTAAATCAATGATTTGGAGCATGTGAACTCTGAATGTAAGTAAATTTGTTCTTGTTTCAGCGTACCCATGACAGAGGGACTGTGTGATGAAGGAGGCTCTCAGGAAGAGCCTGAAAGTCTGCAATCCAGTGCTGTCAAGAAGAAGAAAGCGGGTAGCAGAGCACATACTTATTCATTTGCGGATATATATATATATATATATATATATGTATATGTATATATATATAATTTTTTTTTTTTTTTTGCAGAGCTGAGGACTGAACTCAGAGCTCTTCCACTGAGCTAAATCTCCAACCCCTTGTGGGTATCTTTTGTCTTACTTTCCCCTGGGGTATTGTTCTCATAGCTTTAAATACTCCCCACAATATGGTGCCCAGGCCTGGCTGTGATTTGGGCAAGTGTAGCTGCCAGAAGTCTGAGTTCTAGAAGAGTTAGGTGGCATTTTACATAAGTATAAATAATAGGTTCACTAGTTACTCCTTGGTACTGGGGAGATGAATCTTGTGTTCTGGAAGGAATGGGGAGGAACTGACAGAGAAGAGGAGAGCCCAAGGGGTGTGTGTGTGTGTGTGTGTGTGTGTGTGTGTGTGTGTGTTGGGGTGCAAAGAGGCATTTGAACACTGAGTCCTGGAGGAGGGGGTTCACGAGGTAAATGAAATGAGAACCACATTATTCTATCTTGATGACTGTGGGGAGAGTGATAAAAAGAAAGAGTCCCTTTCAGGGTGGTGGAGTCTGAATTTAGCCTCTGAGCTCAGAGCTAAGCTGATGATAACTGGTTCTGATAGGCTTGGCTTTCTTTGGTTTTAGGTGTAGAAACAGAGTGATCGCTCCTCCATTTCCTCCTCACCAGTCCCCTTCCTCTGCTGCCCCACCCAGCCCCAATTTGTGGCTAAACTGTTCAACTGCCAATTAAAACCCACATTCCCCAGCATGCCTTGCACCACCCAGAAGACCCAGTCCCCACCATTCACCTTGGTCCTCAGCTGAAAGGAGTTCTAGCAAATCATCTTCTGGTCCCTGTAGGGCTTCTCCCTCTCTGGGAATCTCTATTCCAACCCCTTGACATCCCACAACATTCCTGACTGTGGCTGAGCTTGCTACCACCTGACAGCAAACCATATTTGATCAAGAACCTGGTCGATTTCCCTAGGCCTTTGAAATTATGCCCAGCTACCCATCCCTCTGCAGGCAGCTGCTAGGCCTTCACCCACTTTTTCTTCCTTCGTTCCTTCGTTCCTTCGTTCCTTCCTTCTTCCCTCCTGCCCTCCCTCCCTCCCTTCCTCCTTTCCTTCTTGGGGCCTCAGGAGACCCAGCAAGGGACCCTCTAGAATCTTATCCCTAACACCCAGAGCTTCTAGGTGGGAAATGAACTTGGGAGCTTTGGGCCTCTGCTTCGTGTCAGTTTGTCCTCTGTCCCACTTTGGCAAGGCCCCTCTAGTGTGTGACCAGGCTTTATTTCCCCACAGCTCTGGAACCTTTAGATGACCCCTCCTGCACCCCTCCCTGTTCTAGGAACCCGCCACCACTCTTTTGCTTCCTTTGCTTTTCTGAGCAGCCAGTACTGGCCTCATGGGTGTGCCTTCCTCTCAACTGCCATGCCACTATGCCACAGCTGTTGGCAACACAGGCAGGCTGGGGAACAAGGCAGGTTTCAGGTCCACAATTCTGAACTCTACAAAGCTCTGAAAGCCAAAGAGGTGGTTTTTGTTGTTATTGTTTTTTTTTTTTTTTATGTGTGTGTGTGATTTTGGTGCAAATTCATTTGTCTACAAAACCTAAACTCAAGTGGGAAAACCTACTCTATTTTCTGGCTAATGTAGGTACTTACATTTACTGTGGAAACATTATGCATGGATTGGTGGTTTTGATTCTGAACCCTGTTGGAGAAATCGGGTTCCCACCTTACATACATGTGTGTATAAATACAGCATTACCTATCATGGAAAAAGCTTGGAAGGCAACATGCCTTAATGTTAACTATGGGTTCCATCTGTGTGATGTGGGCCTGTGATTTCTTCTTTTATGCTTTTCTTTACCAGTAACCATAAAATATTACTATACTCAGAAACTTGAAAAAAAAGATTATTCTAAAACTAAGCTGGTACTCATACTTACCACTGTGTGGCCTCTATAAGTTGAGTCTATTAATGACTACCCAGCATTCATTGGGGGTGGGGGGTGAATCATGTGTATCCCTGGATGGAGGCAGCTAAGATTGAGAGCCCTATGTCAAAAATCTGCTTTCTACCCCATCTGGGGACACTCACGAGTGGTCATAAAACAATGCAGGCCAAGTCTCCCCCACATTGCCTGCCATTTTCCAAGTGGATCTTTGCTGATGATCACCATGTCTTTGTGGCTTCTTTTTCTCTCCCTATCACACTGCCTTGGTTCCATATGCACCAAGCAGGTTTTCCTCTTTGCTAAGGTCAAACTTCACATTACAGACACTTCCATCTCTACGCTTCTTTCCCTTCCCTGCCAAGGACAATGGGTATGCTTCCATTGTATATGAATATACTGATCCTTCCCTTCACTTTTCCTTCCTTCTTTTTTCCCTTTCTTTTTCTCTTTTCTTCTCTCCTTTCCTTCCTTTTTCCTTCTTCCTCTCTTTCATTCCATCTTCCTTTGTCCTTCCTTTCTTTCTTCTTTCCTTCATCTTACTTTTATGTTCCTTCCTTATGTTCTTGAACTCTTGGGCTCAAATAATCCTCCATTCCAGCATCTAGAGTGGCTGGGGCTTTAAGTACCACCATTTCTGGCTAAATTACCTAATTTCTTGAAAGAACATTTGTTCTTCCCTGTTTTTACTTCAGTAACGCCATTTAGTAACTAATCAACATGTCAGCTTGGCTCCCAGCCCTGTCATTCTACTGAAACTTCTCTTTGTTTTTTTGTTTTGTTTTTTGCCAGTCCTGGGCCTTGGACTCTTGGCCTGAGCACTGTCCTTGGCTTCTTTTTGCTCCAGGCTAGCACTCTGCCACTTGAGCCATAGCGCCACTTCTGGCCCTTTTCTATATACGTGGTGCTGAGGAATCAAACCCAAGGCTTCATGTATATGAGGCAAGCACTCTTGCCACTAGGCCATATTCCTAGCCCTGAAACTTCACTTTGTAAAATCAAGTACTTCCTTAGTCCCCCTCACTCATGGAGTCCAAAGACATTTATGGACAGCTGGTCTACATCAGATTCTGTCCTAAGGCCTACGATAAATAGCCATTAATAAATAGACAAGGTTCTTTCCCTCAAGAGCACATAGTGTATGGAGTTAGGCACATAATTAGCAACTATGTATGTATGTATATATGTAATATCAGACAGTGATCTAAGTTTTTAAAATATTATGAAGGAATAATAACCCCTTTGTACAACTACTTTTTTTGTTTGTTTGTTTCTTTTTGGCCAGTCCTGGGGCTTGGACTCAGGGCCTGAGCACTGTCCCTGGCTTCTTTTTTGCTCAAGGCTAGCACTCTGCCACTTGAGCCACAGCACCACTTCTGGCCGTTTTCTGTATATGTGGTGCTGGGGAATTGAACCCAGGGCCTCATGTATACGAGGCAAGCACTCTTGCCACTAGGCCATATCCCCAGCCCCAAGAGTGTTTTTTTTTTTGTTTTTTTTTGGGGGGGGGGCCAGTCCTGGGGCTTGGACTCAGGGCCTGAGCACTGTCCCTGGCTTCCTTTTGCTCAAGGCTAGCACTCTGCCACTTGAGCCACAGCGCCACTTCTGGCCATTTTCTGTATATGTGGTGCTGGGGAATCCAACCAAGGCCTCATGTATATGAGGCAGGCACTCTTGCCACTAGGCCATATCCTCAGCCCCCCTGCTTGCCTTGAATGGAGAGCTTCCAGGAGGACTTCCATAGAGGAAATGGGGAAATAGGCAGGGGGTATAGCCAGATGGAGCTGGAGCTGATGAGGGATGGGGTGATTTTGATGGTGAGGATGATTTTTTTCTTTTTTTTTCTTTTTTTTTTTTTTTTGTCAGCCATGGGGCTTTAACTCTGGGCCTGGGCATGAGCTATCCCTGAGCTCTTCAACTCAAGGCTAGTACTCTATCACTTTGAGCCACAACGCCACTTCCAGTTTTTCTGGTGGTTAATGTCTCACGGTCTTCCCTGCCCAGGCTGACTTTGAACCTTGATCCTCAGATCTCAGCCTCCTGAACAGCTAGGATTACAAGCATGAGTCACTGGTGCCTGGCTTGATTCTTAGGATTATTATTATTATTATTATTTTTGCCATCCTAAGGCTTGAACTCAGGGCCAGGGCACTGTCATTGACCTGCTTTTTGCTCAAGGCTAGCTCTCTACCACTTGAGTCATAACTCTACTTCTGGATTTTTCCATTTATGTGGTACTGAGGAATTGAACCCAGAGCTTCATGCATGCTAGCAAGCACTTTACCACTAAGCTACATTCCCAGCCCTCTTAGGATTCTTTTTTTTTTTTTTTTTGGCCAGTCCTGGGCCTTGGACTCAGGGCCTGAGCACTGTCCCTGGCTTCCTTTTTGCTCAAGGCTAGCACTCTGCCACTTGAGCCACAGCGCCACTTCTGGCCGTTTTCTGTATATGTGGTGCTGGGGAATCGAACCCAGGGCCTCATGTATACGAGGCAAGCTCTCTTGCCACTAGGCCATATCCCCAGCCCCCCCTCTTAGGATTCTTAGACCTTAGGTTTCTAAGGTTCTGGGGTTTATGTTTTTTTTTTTTTTTTTTTTTTTTGGCCAGTCCTGGGCCTTGGACTCAGGGCCTGAGCACTGTCCCTGGCTTCTTCCCGCTCAAGGCTAGCACTCCGCCACTTGAGCCACAGCGCCGCTTCTGGCCGTTTTCTGTATATGTGGTGCTGGGGAATCGAACCTAGGGCCTCGTGTATCCGAGACAGGCACTCTTGCCACTAGGCTATATCCCCAGCCCCTGGGGTTTATGTTTTTTAAGTTATGATAAAGGACTTTGAAATGAGTAACAGTCTTCAACCTGTCCAGGTACTCTAAAGCAAGCCTAAGCCCTACAAGGCCCAACACTGAGGATTGCTTGTTCACATGCAAACAAAAGAACAACAGATCATAGTCCCAACCTACCCAGACTCAGTGTCCCAGGGAAAATCCTCAATACCTACGATCCCCATGAAGCGCTGGACAGAGCCGTGGACAAAGTCCTATAGAAACACGAAGATATGCCATGCTCCTCCTGGGCATGGTCTTCTCCTGATTGTCATTGTCCTCACATCTTCTCCAGTCTCTGACTGGACATTCTAGTTTAGATCTTTCAGAAAGTCTTGCTGGACATCTTCCATTGCTGTTCTCTTCTACCACAAAGCTCCCAACCCTTCCTGTTTCTCCATTTCTTCCCAGGCTGTCCTGATCAGTACCATGGTTATTGTGTGACCCGTCTCCCCACTGGCCCACTGCTAGCCATGCAGTCGACAGGATGCTTCCATGAACATCTTGCTCTCTTTGTACAATGTGAAATCTTTGATTGTATGTTGATACTTTTGATATCTCCAGGAAAGGAAGTGAGGGGGGTGTCCCCACAGAGGTAAGTCATTGGAGTTGGTGGCTGAGGAAGAGTGTGGGCACCAGGGAACAACAGAAACTGATCTCATCTTCTAGATAGCTAGGAAAGAGGAGTACACATATCAGGAAGGACACTAGGCCAGCCTTGATCACTCTTGCATTCCCAAACCAAACCCCTGAGCTTTTCTAGGACTAGCATCATGGGGTGTTGGGTAGGACCACTGTGGGTGGCAGCCACGCCCCTTTCTGGTTTTGATTTTTTGGTTCTTTAAAACCTCCCATCCAAATGAGGGAACTGAAACAACTGAAGACTCTTGCTCAGCAGCTGGTTGATGTGGGCCAGCAGAACAATTCCCAGTTAAGGCCTCAAAGGAAACCCCCTCCCTGTCATGTGCCCAAGTTGGGAGAAGTCAGAGGGCCACTAGCTCACCTCCTGACCAGGCCCAGCCACAAAGGTGAAAGTCAGGATGGCAAGGCTGCCCTGGGTGTGTCAAAGGCAGAGACCTCAAAAGCAGCAAATACTAGAGATAAGAGCAAGAGGACCAAGCCAGTTCTTACCATGGTGCTGCTGGGTACTGCATATTTTCTCCTCTCTTATGTGGAGTACTCTGTGGGAGGGAAGCTCATCCCTTTCTTCTCCATCACTTGCACATACGCCCTTCACAGCCTCCATAATAGATCTCCTCTACTCCCCCAGTCTTGCTGTGGCTGGTTATCACCTGGCAAAATAGTGAGGAGGAGAACAGGTGCTTGGGTTCCCTTTTATCTCCTTGGAAGACTGAGAAATCCTACAAGTGGCAAACTATTATGAAGCTTAGCTTAAGAACGAAGACAAGGGGCTAAAGCATGGCTTAAGTGATAGAGTGCCTGCCTAGCAACCACAAAGACCTGAGTTCAATCCCCAGTCCTGCATAAATAAATAATTTTTTAAAAAGAAGACAAAACAACCCCCAGAAGGCAATACATAGAGAATCATAGACAGGGTAGATTTGCTGTTTTGTCCTCTCTTTTCTCCCTTCCTCCTTCTCTTCTTCCTCCTCCTTTTTCCTTTCTTATGCCAGTACTGGAGCTTAGACTCAGGGCCTGGGTTCTGTCTTCTTTTTTTACCCAAGGCTCTTCCATTTTATCTGAAGCTCCACTTCCAGCTTATTAATTGGAGATAAAAATCTCACAGACTTTCCTGCTCAGGCTGGCTTTGAACCTTGATCCATTGATCTCAGCCACTTGAGTAACTAGGATTACAGACATGAACCACCAATGCTTTTAGCTTCTTCCTTTCTTCTTTGAGTAAATGTTTATGAGCCTCTGTATGCACAGCATAGTTTTTGGAATAATATATGGCCACTACCCTCAGAACTTTATAGTGTCATTGAAAAAATAAAACAGAAATAGAAATTTTTAAATCACAACTCAAGAGTTGTCACAATGCTATCCAAACTTTAACATTAGTATCATGTGTTTGCAAGAGGAGGCATGAGTTGGAGAAGGTTTCCCAGAGGAAGACAGGAACCCAAACCAGGCCTTTGAAATGGGGAGGGTTGGGTGGGCAGGCTGAGAGGCCTTCCCAAGCAAGGAAAGCTCATAGAAGAGTGGGAAAACTCTGTTGTGTCTGCAGAGATAGAGGGCAGAGCAGACTGGATGACAAGCCCCGGCAGATGATGAGCTGAAGGGTAGGAGGCATCAGGGTGAGAGGTGCCTGGCTTCTCCTCCTACTGGTTCCTTGGTTCCTCTTGTATCTCCATCAGCTGCTGCATGATCCACTCTTGCTTTATTTCTAGAAGGTCGGAACAAGCGCAACTTGTGGCCCAGGCTCCAAGAGAGACACAGTCACTAGACTCTTAATCATTCCACTGGGGCATGTTCCTGGCCACTCAACCAGGATGCAAAGAAATCCTGGGCTGTATGGGAGTGCCAGCACTCTGATCTGTGCAGTGGACCTTAGAGTTGTGAAAGATCACCCAGTTAAGCACCCAGCCAAACTAGAAGGTCCTGATCTGTGCAGTCAGGCTCATAGCTTACAGCTTGCAACTCTGTTGGTGGGAGCAGAGCTGTAAGTCACAGGTGGTAGAGCTGCTCTGCTGAGTCAGCACCTTGCCAGAGGAGAGCTGTTGGTGACCTTTTCCAAGGTGGTCTTGTTTCTGCCTTTTTTCCTTCTTTCTTGCCTTCTGTCTCCATTCCTCCTCTCCCCCTTACTCTCCCTTCTTTCTTTCCTTCCTGCCTCCCAACTAACCTCCCTTCCTCCCTCCCTCCCTCTGTCCCTGCCTGCCCCCCCTTTTTTTCTTTCTTTTGGCAGTACTGAGGTTTTACCTCAGGACTTTGTACTTGCTGGACAACAGCTCTACTACTTAAGCAAACCCCAGTTCTTTTTGCTTTTAGTTTATTGTTCAGATAGGGCCTCCCAGTTTTGTCCAGTCCTTGTCAGGGACCAGAATTCTCCTAATTCCATCTCCCAAGTAGCTGAGACCACAGGTTTGTGTCAATACATCCCCACATCCCATTTATTTTTTGAGATAGGGTCTTGCTAACCTTGCCCTTCAATTTTCCATGTTCCTGTTTTCTGAGTAGCTGGGTTTACAGGTATGTGCCACCATGCCAAGTTTAGCAGCAGCCTTTCTTGAAAGAAATCCTACAGAGAACTCAAGTGCTTAAAACATATTAACATGATGAAGAAGTCTCAAAGACCTCAAGCATCATTGAGGAACTCTTGACTCAGGTAAGGGATGGACAGCAGACCATGGAAGAACCAAGCAGAGAGTAAGACCATCTGACACACATTCTTTACTCGAATGCCTTTTGTGTCTATCTATATGTTGATAACACCCAAATTCTCCTCCTTCTTCTCTTCCTTTAGTTTTTCTTGGTGCATCTCCACAACCTGTAGTTCCTTCCCAGACTCTTCCAGTCTTATCACTTATCACACACTCCTCAGAGTTAGCAGTCTCCTTCCCTGCTTCCCCTGTGCAGCGGGAATACTTGAAAAAAGAGCGGCAGAATTTGTATCTCCATTGGCCTTCTTTCAGGTAAGATCCCCAGATGTGTGTGTGGTTATGGATCTTCATATCCTCCTCATACTTGGCCAGGTTACAACTCCCTCCTGCCCCTTGATGGCCCCATGTCTTGAGTGTTCCATGTAGTCTTCTGTCTGGACTAAGAGCAACTCAGGGGGAGGAGCATCTGGGTGTTCTTGGCTGCCATACTTTTCCAAGATGCTTTCTTTCTGATGTTCGTGTGTGTGTGTATGCGCACGCGCACACATGCTGCTCCTGGGGCTTGAACTCTGAATCTGGGTGCTGTCCCTGAGCTTTTGTGCTCAAGGCTAGCACTCCAGCACTGAGCCACAGCACCACTTCCAGATTTTTCTGAGTAGTTTATTAGAGATAAGAGTCTCATGGACTTGCCTACCCAGGCTGGCTTCGAACTGTGGTCCTCTAATCTCAGCCTCCCGAGTAGTTAGGATTACAGGCATAAGCCACCAGTTCATGGCTCAACTGCTCTTTGAAGTCTTTTTTTTTTTTTTTTTTTTTTTGGCCTTTAAAGGACTTACACAACAGTTCTAGTTTTGTCAGATCTGCCTGCAGATGCACTCCTGAGACCCTGTCACAGGCCTCTCAGGCCTCAGGCTTATTCCACTATTGCAATAGTATCTCTTTCCACCTGGATTCTTCCCTGTATTGGCATAGGATTTTCTCTCTTTGCTCTAGTTTTTGCGTCACAGTAGGCAGAATTTGGACCTAAATTTCTCAAATATTTTGCAAATCTTCTCCAATCCTGAGATTCCAGACCACAATTCATCTCTTAGTCAAAAATTGTGCCCAACCACGTCAATATCATCTGTGTATTTATCTTCATCTTCATCTTCACTGTCATGACCTTCTTCCATCTGAGAATCTGGTTCCTCTTCTCTCCACTGTTTTGGAAAATTAGCTTGTTCCACTAATTTTCCTGAGGCCAATTCTTCTTGTAGTTTCTGGGCTTTCAGTGTTTGTTTCTGCCAGGTCAACTTTGGCATATTCTCCCACAATTTTCACATGCATTCCTCTGGATTGTAGCCATTCCAGCAATTTCTCTTCCCCTTATGGTCAAACGTCAGCCAAGGTGGGTGGGCTCATCTACCTTGTGAGGCTGTGTTGGTACTGGTAAATGTGGCGCCACCTCACCTGGGTCTCTCAAAGCAGTCCTTCTTACGTGTCAAGGCCCCACAGCTCTGGTAGGCGCCTTTGCCTTAGTTGGTGGCTGTGGAATTGTCTTTGGTACCTCTTGTGTGCCATTCTCCAGAGGAACTGAACTGATTTAGTTTCTCTGGTTGTGGCCTCTGATGTTTAAGGTGGGTCTTTTCAGTGAATCAATGTACCACAGGCACTGAACAAATACACTGAGGGATGTGTGGGTTGATAGCCTGTCCTGCTTTATCCTCTTCCATAGGAGCATTACTCAGTTTGCTCTGTTCTTCTAGATCCTTCTTCTTCTCCTTGTCTTCTTGGGTCATCTTCAGTTCCTCTAAATTCAGTTCTTTGGACCCCGACAGAATTCCAAAGAACATAGCTGCCAACAACATGGTGAACCGGCTTCCTCTGTATTAAAACAGTAGGAAGTGTCAGGTGTGGTGGCACACCTGCAATCCCGGTCCTCAACAGGCTGGCGCAGCAGGAGCGAGGGTTTCAAGCCAGTTTGGGGTTACATACTGAGTTTGAGGCCAGCTAGACCCACAGAATGAGACCCCAGTCCAACCGCAGCTATCTGCAGAACCATGGAACAGCAGAAGTCAAGCCAGGTAAGTCAAGCCACCTGTGTTTGCTCCCGGGTTCCCTGCCTTCTCCCAGCAGCCACAGCAACTTCTGGAGGAGCACTTGGATCTCACACTCTTTTGCTCCAGAGATATCGCAAGATTTTCTCACCTCACTGATAAACTCCTGGTGGTGAGTGGAGTTGTTTATGTCTCTTTGCTGTCATTTTTTATGCCTTGCTGTTAATGTGGGAGCACAGTCATCTGATGTTTGATAAGGAAGCCAATGACACAGAGTTGGAAAAAAAAAAAAGCCTTTTCAATAATTGATATTGGGAAAACTAGGCATCCGTATACAGAAAACTAAAAGTGGACCCCTGTTTGTCACCATGCACAAATATGAACTCAAAGTGGATCAAAGACCACAATGTCAGACTTGAAACTTTGAAATTACTGCAAGGGAGTAAGAGAAACACTAGAACTCATAGACATAGGCAGAAACTTTTGAAAAGAGTCTCAGGGGCACAACAGATAGGAGAGAGACTTGACAAATGGGATTTCATCAAACTAAAAAGCTTCTGCCCAGCCAAAAACAGAGTTACTAAACTAGAAAGACAGCTAACAGACTTGGAGAAGATCTTTTAATATATATTTATTTGAAACAAGGTCTCACAATGTAGCCCAAGATGTCTTTCAACTTGAGATCTTGCTGGTGTGTGCCAATACACTGAGCCTTATAAGTGAATGTTTTGGAAAGCAGAGATAATTCTGTGCATGTCTGAAGCACAAAGGAGAAACTTGCTCCTACGTTCTTAGGGCAGCAGTGCTATACAGCAACACAGATCACTGGGCTGCAAGAGAAGTACCTCAACCGGAGGAACCTCCCAGAGGTGAAGGGAAACTGCAGAGATGTATAGAGCCTTTCTCTGCCCATGTGGCTGCCATATTGTCACTCAGCACACCTTGGCATTGCACACATTTTACCTTCTCCACTAGAGGGTCAGCTCTCAGAAACAAGAGCTCTGAGACAGTTTTCTTTTCTTTCTTTCTTTTTCTGGCCAGTCATAGTGCTTGAACTCAGAGCCCGAGCACTGTCCCTGGCTTCTTTTTGCTCAAGGCTAGCACTCTGCCACTTGAGCCACAGTGCCACTTCTGGCCATTTTCTATATATGTGGTGCTGAAGAATGGAACCCAGGGCTTCATGTCTATGAGGCAAGCACTCTACCACTAGGCCATATTCCCAACCCCTGTTTTCTGTCTTTTAAGGCAGGGTCTAGCCCAAGTAGCCCAAGCTGGTCTCCTGAACTCAAGATCCTCCTGCCTCAGACTTCATATTTTTGCCACTTTCTCCAGCTTGGTAGTTATATCAATAATTCATTTGTATTGGTCTTTTGGATTCTTGGCAAGAGCTAGTGGGGAACTTTGTATACATTGTATATTAAAACAAAACAATTTATGTTGCTTATAATCATGGTACTGACAGTCCACAATGTAAGTTCTCATTTCTTGTTTTTTTTTTTTTTTTTGGCCAGTCCTGGGCCTTGGACTCAGGGCCTGAGCACTGTCCCTGGCTTCTTCCCGCTCAAGGCTAGCACTCTGACACTTGAGCCACAGCGCCGCTTCTGGCCGTTTTCTGTATATGTGGTGCTGGGGAATCGAACCTAGGGCCTCGTGTATCCAAGGCAGGCACTCTTGCCACTAGGCTATATCCCCAGCCCTCTTTTTTTTTTAAATTTTGCTTTTTTATTGTTATTATAAAGGTGATGTTCAGAGTGGTTACAATTACGTACGTCAGGTAAAGAGTACATTATTTCTTTTTCTTTTTCTGTAGGTCATGGGCTTGAATTTGGGGTTCCTAAGCTCTTTTGCTCAAGGCTAGTGCTCTACAACTTTCAGCCACAGTGCCATTTCCAGTCTTCTGGTGGCTAATTGGAGATGAGTACCACAGACTTTCCTGTCCATCTGGCTTTTAACCTAAGTAGCTAGGATTACAGGTATGCGCCACCAGCACTGGGCTGAGTATATTTCTTTCTTTTTTAATTGTTCTTTTAGAGGTGATATTCAGCAGGGTTACCTTTACATATATCGAGTGATAAGTACATGAGTACATTTCTTTCTGGACAATGTCACCCCTTCTCTTGCTCTGTTTTCCCCTCCCATCCTCACCCACAAGTTGCATAGCTTGGTTTTCAACATAGTGTCTAGTGAGTACCACTGCTGCATTTGTTCACCCTTTATCCCTCCATTTTTGTCCTTGGTTGTAAGCCAGTGCTGGGCCCATAGGACAAGATAAGATCTAGCTGTGTGGACAGAAACACTAGTGAGTGGATGATCCTTCCAGCCTGTGGACTCCCCCTTGAAAATCCTGTGTGCTGCCCTTTCCTAAAGAGTCTGCTCCAGCTTGGTGCTCCAGATTCATGGGCCAGGACTCCATACCTCGCCTCCCCCCAGAAAAAAAAACAACTACAAGAACAAACAGAAAAGCGCCAAAGTAAGAGATCCAGGGGAGCCTGCTTAGCAATGGCTAGAAGATCATGACCACAACCACCTCCAGCCTCGGTCACCAAACCCACATTCTCTTCTAGGCCACCTCCACCCCAACCCTCCCCTCTCCATCCTCTCATGGGCCACCCCCTCCCCAGTCGCAGTTCCCTCTAAGACACCCCAGCTGCAGCTGCGTGCTCCTGCCAGCCCCTGTGCTGAGTCGCTGAGCATGTCACTCTCCATGTGACTTCAGTTTCCGTCCTTTCCTTCCGCAAAGTGCTAAAATAATCTGATGCCCCAGAGTGAGGAGGCAGCTTGCTCTGGCTGCTGTCGAGGAGGAGGCAGGGGTCCTGGAGACCATGCTCCCGGTGGAGCCACCTGGGCCTGCAGGAGCCGTGAGTATTGCCTGCCCTCACCCCCCACGGCACCCCCAGGGCATCTCCAGTTGAGCGAGTTGTGCCTGGGATTGGGGGTGGGGAGTGGGGGCGGGAGGCAGAGTTGTGGCTGTCCAAGCTCCAGGCCTCTCGGCTGGGTTTAGGGGAACAGCTGTGTGTGTGTAGGTGGAAAGCCCTCCCTCGGGAGCACAGACGCAGAGTTGGAAGAGGTGGTGTGTGGTGGAATGGAGAGCAACCCGGGCTTCCCAATTGTCATGGGATGGATGCTTGCCTCTGCCTGTTTTCCCATCTGCAAAGTGGGAACATGAGGAGCTCTCCCTGAGCTAGACTGAAGCTACTTGGTGAATACCCTGGGTACTGTGTGTTCAGATCTCCTATCCTGCCTTACAACATGGATTAACAATCCCCCATTTCACACAGGCTGATTTATAGTAATAGATCATTCCAGGTAGTGTCCAACTGTCTGGTATGTGTGCTCAAGGCCATGGAGAAGCTGAGGAGACTGGCAAGCCCTGTCTTGGGAAGGTTAGAGTTACAGGACCCCAGATCCCCAACTAGAAAGTGATAGAGCGAGACCAGAGGCAGGCCCTTCTGAATTCTGGTCTCTGGCCCTTCTGTGGTCTGGTTCTGTATGTAGCCCTCAGTGTCTTCATAGGAACCGGGTTTTAGGGCTCAGAGCCTGGCAGGAGGGAATGCTGCTCTCAGGGCTGCTTGTGGGCTCCAGTTGCCCCTGAGCGGAGTGACCACGTGCGGGTCCCTGCAGCTGGAAATTCAGGAGGCTGAGACAGGGCCCTAAGATGGGGTTCCAGACTAGCTGACCCCAGAGGGTGCCAGTGAGGGGACTCCCCTGGAGAGAGAAGAACCATCAGGAGTCCAAGCCATGGGAATGTTTAGAGTTGATGGAGCCCTTCTCAATTTCCTGTGCCCCAATTTACTCACCAGAAGCAAGGCACAGACACTCGCATGGCTGCTGGCAGTCTCTCACCCAGTAGGTTCACACAGGTGTCCTAGTGTTCCTATAAAAATATGGATCCAGAAAACAACAATAGCAACAATAAACCACCAGCCTTTAGGTTAAAACCATAACCAAAAACGGCTTCAGAGAGAAAGTACTTCCAGCATGTGGGTGCCGTCCAGGAACTTCATGCACACCTTATAAACACCTTTCCCTGTAGTCCTCAGGCTGTCCTCCAAAGCCAGAGTCGTCCAAATATGTCTTAGAATGTCCCCGTCCCAGGGCACAGGTGCCTAGTGCCTGTGAGGTCCGTGAGAGAAATGATTCTTGCTCTGGGATCTTCTAGACTCAGACAGAATGTACTGCGGGGACAGATCGAAAGCTGACTCTGGCTGTGAGGTGTGCCCCAACACGGCGTGGATGCTTGAGCAGCTCTCTTAGTGCTCTGATCCACGTGGCAGCCACCCACATGGGGAGGGTGGGCTTTTTCAGGACGGCTTGTCTAAAACATGATTTCAACTATCTTCATGCCTGCTCATCCATGTGTCATCGTACATGACAAAGTTTTTATCTTTTTATTTTTGCCTGTGGTAGATTAAAAAAAAATTCCCTGCCCCCAAACCAATCCTTTCAGCTTCACCACTGAACAGATTTATGTGTCTTTTGTGGGGGGCTCTGGGACAGGTTAGGTAGTGATTTTGAAAGCTCATTCTTAGATCTTATAAAACCTCACATGTAACTATGTAACAATGTAACCGGGCATTCAGGGGTCTGCTGGATAGTTAGTTGATCAAAATTAGCTATTTGATTAATTTTACACTGCTGGAAATGAAACTCAGGGCCTTGTGCATGCTAGGTCAGTGTTCTACCATGAATCTACATCCTTAGCCTTGGCTAGATTTATTATAGTTGCAAGCACAGAAAATGCAACTCCAAATGGCTGCCACACAAACACTTATTGTTTCAAGTAACTGAATGGCACTGAAAGGCTTCAGGCCGACTGGATCCAGGTTTGGAAAACCTTTGCCAGGACAGCTGCCTCATTTCTTCAGCTCTTCTGTACAGATATCAGTCCTGCACTGAGTCCTGGACTTGGCACAAAGCTGTCTACCCATGATTGTTTGGTGTCTGAAGCAGGAAGAGAATGAGTGCTTTGAATTCGTTCTTGCAAGTGTCCTTTGATTCTCCTTTGATTCCTGTGATGTGTGTGTTTTAAGCCAATCACCAAGTTTAGTGGAGGCAGGAATTGGATTAAATCCAAAAACAACAACAAAAACCTGGGCTTCTTACGTAGGAACTATACTTAACACCATTGAATTTCACATTTTATCTTTTTTGTCTAAGATGGGTACTTGAATTTGGTGTCTGATGCTTTCACTCACTAGTTGGGGCTCTATCACCTGAGCCACACCTCCAACCCCTGAACTTCACACTTAAAAATGTAGTTAAGATGATAAATTTATGTCATATATATTTTACCAGAATTCAAAATGAAAACAATTAGAAAAGAGAAAGGAAGGGTGTCGTTTCCCCAAAGGGGAATTGAGGAGTTGTTAGCAGCAGAAAGAGACATTAGTGTGGGTTGGCAAAACCAATTGATTTTCAGAGCAAATGAAATCAGGTGCTAAAACCAAACCATGTGATCTCTCTCTCTCTCTCTCTCTCTCTCTCTCTCTCTCTCTGTGTGTGTGTGTGTGTGTGTGTGTGTGTGTGTGTGTGTGTGTGTGTGTGTGTGTGTGTGTGTTTGTGTTTGTTTTCTGGAGCCTGACCTCAGAGCCTGGGCAGAATTTCAGGGTGGCTGGAGCTTGTGGTGTAGAGCTTGAGCTGAGCTGATGCAGAACACACAAACTTGTGTTTGAATTGCCTCTGTGCTTTCTCTAAGTGTGTGGCCACATCTTTGTGAGCCTCAGTCCACAATGTGGCTTATAATATTGACTTGCCAGGACCATTCAAAGATTATTCTATGTAAAGCATGTCATCTAGCACTTACTCTGTGGCGAGCACTCATTCAACTTCCTGGCAGAAATCTGGAGCTATTAGACACCCTCAAATACCATCCTCCCAAGCCAAGCAGACATCAGGAACCTCACATCCCCTGGGTATCAAAGGTCCACTGTGCAGCTCACATGAATGGGAGGAGTTCATCTTATCTATCCCAGCACCAGCTTCTGGTGACTCTGTCACTGATTCCAGGTGAGGATTTGTGAAGTTTCCTTCTGGCAGCAGGAACTCTCCACTTAGCATCCTTGACTTTGATCACAGAATGAGAATTTCCAGACTAGTCACAATGGTAAGAAAACGTAGTGGAGCTTTATTGAGTAAGCAAGCAAGCAGGCAAGCAGTCAAGCAGAAAAACAGAGGCCCACTCTCTCAGAGTGTGGGTGCTCAGAGGGAGACACTTTGATCTTTGACATCAGGGCTCTATATGATAAAGGTAGTGTCTGACTTAAAGTCTCTAAGATAAGGGTTTATCTTTGCTCTTAATCACTACTGGTGTTATATTCGTATTACTCAGGATCTGGGTCTCTAAGACTGAGCTACTCTTTTAGCTAGCGCTCTTTCTCTCTCTCTCTCTCTCTCTCTCTCTCTCTCTCTCTCTCTCTCTCTCTCTCTCTCTCTCTCTCTCTCTCTCTCTCTCTCTCTCCAGTCAGGGCCTGAGCACTATCTCTGGCTTCTTTTTGCTCAAGGCTAGCACTCTGCCACTTGAGCCACAGTGCCATTTCTGGCCATTTTCTATATATGTGGTGCTGGGGAATCGAACCCAGGGCTTCATGTATACGAGGCAAGCACTCTTGCCACTAGGCCATATTCCCAGCCTCCTCTTTAGGCTTTGACCATTATGTTCAGGTATCTCTTTCAGGAAAGAATGCAACCTGCCATTAAACTGGTATTTATCCTTGACAGAAGTACTTTGTGCCAGGAAGAATCATTTTTCCAAGTATTTGCTTTTCTAGGATACAGTTAAACAATTTTATTGCCAGTCCTAAGGACTCAACTCAGGGCCTGAGCACTGTCCTTGGCTTCTTTCTCTCAAGGCTAGCACTCTTCCACTTGAGCCACAGTGCCACTTCTGGCCATTTTCTGTATATGTGGTGCTGAGGAATCAAACCCAGGGCTTCATGCCTGCCAGGCAAGCACTCTATCACTAAGCCACGTTCCCAGCCCTAGATACATTTTTTTAATGATATCCTTTTTCAGTTGCCAGAGCACAACAATTATTTTGGACCAGTAGACAAGGTCAGATGGAGAAAGCTTCTCTTTCCTTTTTTCTTTTATTTATACTGCAGCTTCTTAAGGAATGTAAGGGTTAAAGAAAAGAAGACAGTGCTTCCATGTTTCTAAATATGTTGTTTCTGAATTCCTGGTTGCTGTTTACTGTGCCTCATTGTCCTCCTCTATCCTGCTTCAACACCAGCTAGTCCTTCTCTAGGACACGCCCACCCCCTAAGCAGAGAAGGGTACTGCTGCAGGCCTTGGAGGAGGTGGTGGGAGTCCTTGGCCTCCAGTTCTTGAAATGAAGTCCACAACATTTCCTTCTCTGGACAGTGCTTTTTGTCCCTCAGTCTTGACATAACCCATTGCAATCCAAAAGGCTGGTACTATTGTCACTAAGGCCACCATTGGTGTGAAGGAAGTAGGCATGGGCCCAGGTCTCTTGCCCTGGTCTACCTACTTCCTCTTAACAAGAAGGATGATAGCAGGTGGTCGTCTTCTCAGAAATGAGCCCCAGGAACAAACTTGTCATTGTGAAGGGACCCACCAGGCCAATGCATTGTAGGTTGGGCCTGAGATTATGTGGGTTTCTCATAGACAGAGGTGACACCAGAGACTGTCCACCAGCCACAAGCACACACACAAGAGCAAGGTGCTAGCTCCCAATGGGAACAAATTTCCTTGTTTTTGTTTTTCTAGTGCTGGTCCTGAGGTTTGGACTCAGGGCCTGAGCACTGTCCCTGAGCTTTTTTGCCTAAGGCTAGTACTCTGGCACTTGTGCCACAGCTCTACCTCTGGCTTTATGGTGGTTAATTGGACATAAGAGTCTCACAGACTTTCCTGCCTTGACTGGCTTGGAACAGTGATCCTCAGATCTCAGCCTCCTGAGTAGTTAGGATTATAGGTGTGAGCCACCAACAGTGGCTCAGATTTACATTTTTGATGACCGAGTCCATGGCCACATGCAGCCTGTGTGTGGTCATAGAATGAATGGGACCAAGGAATGACCTCTGTTGGTTCTGCTGGGCTGGCCCTCACCACATAGGGCAATGGGGTTGACTCATTTGTGGCCCTGAAGGAATGAAGTTGAGCAGGAGGTGATTGAATGTTGGAATCACAGTGAGGCAGGGCCTGAGCCATTTCCATGCGAGCTTTCACAAGCTGGGGTCAGATCTGTAAGGCTCAGAGTGGGAACCTGAGAAGCAATGTGTGGCCTCCTCTGAGCCACCTGGTCTACATTATTCCATCTCTCTGGCCTGAGAGTTCTCACCACCAAAAGGGTGGAGTGGGGAGAGAGAAGGTCTAGGCCTTTTAGAAACACTGCTGTTCTCAAAAGGATAGTTACAGTCTGAATGAAAGCATACTTGTCTGAAGCAGAGCTGTCCTTTCTCACATAAATTAATTGTGGCACAACTATGTGATAGAGTATAATTACATTATAGTATCCCTGTAGGGTATTTACCTGCTTGCACTAAACACAGCATGGGAGATAGCTGCTTTAGCAGCAGGTGATAGCTCTGATGGGACACCTCTGAGACTTGATTATTCATTGTTATTTTTTTCCTCTAGCTCCAACAATCATTCTAAGAGCACTCATGATAGTTTCATTTTTATGTATCTGTAAGAAATTCTAGCTGGGGCCTGGGAATGTGGCCTCAGGGCAAGAGTGCTTGCCTCATATACATGAAGCCCTGAGTTTGATTCTTCAGCACCACATATATAGAAAAGGTCAGAAGTGGTGCTGTGGCTCAAGTGGTAGAGTGCTAGCCTTGAGCAAAAAGAAGCCAGGGACAGTGCTCAGGCCCTGAGTTCAAGCCCCAGGATGGGCAAAAAAACAAAAAAAATTCTAGCTGGGAGCTAGTGGCTCACACCTGTAATCCTAGCTACTCAGGAGGCTGAGATATGAGGATTGCAGTTCAAAGTTATCTTAGCAGGAAAGCCTATGAGACTCTTATCTCCAATAAACCACCAGAAAACCAGAAGTGGTGCTGTAGCTCAAAGTGGTAGAGTGCTAGCTTTGAGTACAAGAGCTCAGGGATGGCACTCAGGCTTTGTGTTCAAGCTCCATGACTGACCAAAAAAACTCTAGTTCAGCAATATTGACTAGGCTATGATTATAACATATATTTTAATTTTTAAGTTATGGCAAATTAGTGCCATTCTTTTAGAACTTGCTTTAACACAGTTAAAATTAATACAAAATTTAAAATATGAAAAAATACAGACATGGAAAAAGTAAATATCAGAGGGACAAATCTCTTCATGCCGAGACACACTCTCAAATTTTTATTTTATTTTATTTTATTTGTGCCAGTCCTGGGGCTTGAACTCAGGGCCTGAGTGCTGTCCCTGAGCTTTTTCTTTGCTCAAGACTACTTTTCTACCACTCCAGGCTCCACTTCTGACTTTTTGGTGGTTAATTGGAGATAAGAGTATCATGGACTTTTCCGCCTAGGCTGGTTTCAAACCAAACCACAATCCTCAGACCTCGGCTTCCTGAGTAGCTAGGATTACAGGCATGAACTGCTGGCTCAAGACTCACCCCTTTTTTTTTCTTTATTGTCAAAGTGAAGTACCAGAGGGGTTACAGTTTCATATGTAAGGCAGTGAGTACATTTCTTTTTCAACTTGTTACCCCCCTCCCTCATTTTTCCCCTGCCTCCCCTCTCCCCAAAGACTCACTCTTGAAGTATCCAAATGGTATGTCTCGCAGGACGTCATTCACCTGTATGTGTATTGGAGTCCTCACATGCCTGGGTTCAGGACTTGTATTTTTACCAGGGGACTGTGTGTGCGTGGGGGTGGGGGAGGAGAGTACTCTTCATTTCTATACTTGATCTCAGCCCCAGAGACAGAGAAGCAATGGTGCTCTAACTCTACTGTAGCACAGAAATAGGCTCAAAATGTCAGGTGGACTTACTCCAAAGATGCTAAGTTTGAACTTTGATGAAGATTGAAGTCATGCTAATTTTTGCTAAGAGTCAAAGAGATGAAAGCTGCTTACCTAGGGCTTTTCTATGTTTCTCAGTAGTATAAGTGGTTTGAAGTGCTCAATGGAGTTCCATTTCCCAGTCTGTAGTCTCTGATCAGCTGCCCTTCCTTTCTTCCAAGATCCAGGTGGGGTTCACCATCTTACATTTGCAGTGGGGTTTGCTCTCTTACATTTGCAGTGTGGTTTGCTATCTTACATTTGCACAAAGGCAGACTTGCTTTCTCCAGGAGCTGTCTATCTAGTTGAAGGTTTATCTTTATTCATGTCACCTTTACACATTGCCACTGGGGGGGGGGGACATTTGCTTCAGGAAGTGCCCCCCTAGATCAGCTATAAATACTCAACTCTGCCACAAAGCACCTCTTATCCTGGCCACTTTCTTTAAAACTTTGAGGAAATTCACAGTTAGGTGGTAAGATACTTATAATACTCGCTAGTTGCTCCTTTAGCAAAGTGGTTCTAGTCCTGTCCCAGTAGAAGGTGCTGTAGTAGTAACAGTTTAGAGAGATGAGCAGGAAGCCATCCTGTGCACACAGGGGACTCATGAGATTTGGTACCCATCTGTTTATCCTGGATCCTTAGTGTGCCATGACTCAGAGGAAGTTTTCCACAGTTATGTGGTTGTCTGTTTCTCAACATAAATGGTTTCTATTTTGAAGTGTGTGTGTGTGTGTGTGTGTGTGTGTGTGTGTGCATTGAAGGAATTGAACAGGTGGCCTTAAACTTGCTAGATAGATGCTCTACCACTCAAGCCATTCCTCCGCTTCTTGCTTTTTGCAGATTAACCGGAAATAAGTGTCTCAGATTTTTCTGCCTGGGCTGGCTTTTAACTTGGATCCTCAGATCTCAGCCACTTGAGTAGCTAGGATTACAGGTGTGAGCCACAGTTCCTGTTTTCTCTCTTTTTGTTTGTTAGTACATATTGATTGTACAAAGGGATTTTGTGTTATTTCCACCAACACATAATAAACTTTGATCAAATTTATCCCCTCTATTAGTCTTTCTTATCCTTCTCACTTGTTAACAGTTTTTAACAGGTTTCATCCTTCTAATTTTATACATGCACATGGAGTATTAGGATATTGTTAGCTATTCACAGTTTAAAAAGCACTTTCACATAGCTTATATAATACAAGCCTCTCATAAAACTCTGTCTAGTTGTCATTATTCCTGATTTATGGAAGGATTATATGAAGCTCTAAGATTTTACATAAACCACTCAAAGGAAACAAGTCGTGACCCTAGAATTGAAACTCTGAAATTCTATCATCTTCTCTGGACACTCCACTCCTGAGGGAAGAGCAAGCTTCTTTCTGAGCTGGTTGGCTTAGTTTAGGAGGAAGGAGGCAATAAAATCTCAAGGCATTTAAAATCTCGAAAGTTCCTGGTGACCCAGAAACTCAAATGACACTCTTGGGTGTGACTCCAGGCTGACCTAGCATTCCAATCAGAAGAGTTATGTTTTCCTGAATAGCTATGCACATCTAGATTTCCTATGTCAGTATACGGAGTGGCTATTCCAGAAAGATCAGAATTACAGCATCAGGTGCCAGCTCCAGCCTGATGGGAGATGGAGAGGAAGTGAGGGAGATACCAGTGAAATGTGAACAAGGCTTCATATAAGTGTGTATCGGATGTTCCATCGGGGTCCGGCACTTGTCAAAGCTGGCTATTTTATCTCAAGGTGGGCAGTGGTCCCAGAGTTTCCAGCCGTGGGTGTGTGTTAGGAGGACATGAGTCCATATGGTTTTGTTTTTGCCATCTGTGCCCTGGACTGGCCATGAGATGATAATTCCTGCACAGGTGCAGAAAGGGAAGAAGGGCCTGAGGTGGGGGCAAAGTCCCAGTGTCAAGCCAGGACGGATGATTCTGACTTGGAGCTTGTCTCTGAGCTAAGGAGGACTGACCTGGCCTGAGTTGAAGGCTGTGGTTGATTTGCCTGCTTTTGCTTAGCTTTATTTTTTTCCCTCTAGTACTGGAGGTTGAACTCAAGGCCTTGTGCTTGCTACGTATGGGCTCTACCACTTACAACATAGTCCTACTCCTTTTGCTCTTAATTTGTTTCAGAAAAAGTCTCATCCCTATGCCTGGAGCCAGCCTTCTGTGGCCACTCTCCAATCTCCACTTCTGGAGCACTTAAACCATACTGTTAGTCTGTTTTCACAAGTAAGAATTCATATCTGGCCAGGAAGTTCAAATCACCTTGTCAGGATGGGCAAACTCACTTTGAAGGGAGAGCATGAAGAAAGAGCTGCAGGTATCAGCAGAAAGGTCTGTGGGTGGGATGGAGTAGGTGTGGAGGCTCATGGGGCTGCTGGCAAGGAGGACACTGAGGAGTGGACCATGGTCCACCTGGGAAGGGGTGTCAGGGAGGACTAGGCAGATGGCATGCTGGGCCAGGCACTCTCTCCCACTCTCAGGAGTCCAGAGCTTAGATGGGATGACATGGAGCCACAACCCTCACAACAAGAGGATACAGCAGCACCTACAAGGAGAGAAATGACAGGTTTTCATTCTGGAGCTCAGGCAGAGAGAGATTTTTTTTTTCTGTGATAGGAATTGAACCCAGAACCACAGGCATGCTATCTAAGATTTCTACCACTGGAACCATTCCCCCAACCCTTTGTATTTTTTTTTGAGTTATGGTCTTGCTAACATTGCCTGGCAGGTCTTGAAGTCTCAATTCCCCTACCTCTGCTTTCTGAGTCACTGGGATTATAGGCCTGAAGCACCATGCCCAACTTTAAACTCTATCCTTGAAGAGGCCATTTTACCTTTGGGTCTCTGTTCTCTGTAAAAATGAGATAGTGGGGGAAATTATGTTTCCCTTATAATTCCTCTCAGTTTAAAATTCAGTTATATGTATATACTTTTGTTGTTGATGATGTTGGTTGTGGGACTTGAACCCAGGGCCTGAGCACTGTCCCTGAGCCTCTTTGTGCTCAAGGCTAGCACTCTACCACTTGAGCCACAGAGCCACGTTCACTTTTGAGTGATTTATTGGAGATAAGAGTCTCACAGGGACTTTTCTGCCTGGGCTGGCTTCAAACCGTGAGCCTCGGCCTCCTGAGTAGGAGTACAGGAGTGAGCCACCAGTACCAGTTATGTGTCTAATTTTAATTTTCAGGGCTGTAGTCCTGTGAGCACTTGCCAAGTAAGAGGGTCAGTAACCACACCATATTCATAATCTTTGTTACATTGCTTTCTCTTTTGCCTCCTCAAGTTTTTTACCCTGGCCAGGCAAAATATCAAAATTTGCTCTTCAAAGAAGGGTGCCTGTGGCACATGCCTGTAATCCTAGCTACTCAGGAGGCTGAGATTTTGAGGATCCTGGTTCAAAGCCAGCCTGGGAAGGAAAATTTATGAGACTCTTATCTCCAATAAACTACTCAGAAAAAGCTGGAAGTGGTGCTGTGGCTCAATTGGTAGAGCACTAGCCTTGAGCACAAAGAGATTCAGGGACAGTGTTCCTGAGTTCAAGCACCAAGAACAGCTCCCCTTTCCCCCCCAAAAAAATAACTTTTAAGCTGGGCACTGATGACTCACATCTGTAATCCTAATTAGGAGTCTGAGATCTGAAGATTACAGTTCGAAGCCAATCTGGGCAGAAAAGCTCATGAGACTCTTACCTGCAATTAATTAACAAAAAGCTGGAAGTAGAAGTGTGGTTCAGGTGGTTCAGAAGTGTGGTTCAAGCCTTGGGTAAAAAAGCCAAGTGAGGCCCTGAGTTCTAGCCCCAGTACTGGTACAAAACATACACATATACACACATACATAACACTTTTCAAAGTGTTACAGAATTCCAGGTGACTGCAGTACTGGTCCCTCCAGTCCTTTGCTTCTCTGAGCTTCAGTCATTGGAGTTTCAGCATGGCATGAAAATGAGTTCTTACTGTTGGTACCATCAGTGAAAGGGTGAAAGTGTTGAAGAAATTGAGGAATTCAGATAATCTGTGGGTTGCCACCTCTATGCAGCTGTGGGCCTCTATGGCCAGACATAAGTAGGAACTGGCTCCTTCCCAGTGAAGGCCTCACACTGAGATATCCTTGTCTTTCCACTTCTTTCCTGCCCTCTGTCCATAGTGCTGTCCTTGAGATGGAGTTGCTGCCCCTTTGGCTCTGCCTAGGTCTTCACTTCCTGTCTATGGAATGGAGGAATGGAAGTGGGACAGCCACAGCTGCTTCGCCAGGGGACTGCAAGTTGGTGAGTTTCCCCATTGACCCTGACTTTTCTGTTGCTCCTGTCCTCCAAGGTTTAGTCCACTTGGAAAGGTAATGGATTGTCCATCTAGGAGGGTGGGTGTGAATGAGTTTGACTTCCTCTCTGTATCTGCCTACCTGAATACCCAGTGCATTTTGATTTTGTGGTATTGCCATTTGAATTCAAGTGCTCTGCCACTTGAGCCACATCTCAACCCCTTGCTTAAGGTTATTTTGCAGATAGGGTCTTCTCTTGTTTTTAAGAGTCAGCCTTTCATGGTGATCCTCATACCTATAGCCTCCCTTGTAGCTGGGATGATAGATGTGTACCACTGCACACAGCTTTTTGTGTGTGGCTGTGATGGTACTAGAACTTGAACTCAGGGCCTCTTGCTCTCATTTGGCTGTTTTGCTCTACCACTTGAGCCACATCTCCACGTCCAGCTTTTTTTTTTGCTGGTTAATTGAAGATAAAGAGTCTCACAAATTTTCCTGCCTAGGCTTTCTTTGAACCAAAATCCTTAAATCTTAGCTTCCAGCTCCTGACTTATCCTGTATTTTAAGAGAGGTGGAAAACTCAGCTCCTAGTACACTATTTATGGTGAAGTAAAGACCATTTCCGATTCTATTTTAAAATCATAAGCTCTAGGGCTGGGGATATGGCCTAGTGGCAAGAGTGCCTGCCTCGGATACACCAGGCCCTGGGTTCGATTCCCCAGCACCACATATACAGAAAACGGCCAGAAGCGGCGCTGTGGCTCAAGTGTCAGAGTGCTAGCCTTGAGCGGGAAGAAGCCAGGGACAGTGCTCAGGCCCTGAGTCCAAGGCCCAGGACTGGCAAAAAAAATAAAAATAAAAAAAAATCATAAGCTCTAGGGCCGGGTGTAGCTCAGCAAAAGACCTTGAGCTCAGTGAGTGTGAGTTCCTGCGTTTAATCCCCAGCATCAAAAAACACAACAATTGGGCTGGGGATGTGGCTTAGTGGTAGAGTGCTTGCCTAGCATGCACGAAGCCCTGGGTTCGATTCCTTAGCACCACATAAAGAGAAAAAGCTGAAAGTGGCGCTGTGGCTCAAGCGGTAGATTGCTAGTCTTGAGCAAAAAAGAAGCCAGGGACAGTGCTCAAGCCCTGAGTCTAAGCCCCAGGACTGACAAAAACAAAAAACACAATCATTAACAATAATCTACCTGGGCACTGGTAGCTCACATCTGTAATCCCTGTAATCCTAGCTATTCAGAAAGTTGAGGATCATCTTCAAAGCCAACCAAGACAGGAGAAGTCTCTGAGATTGTTACTTCCAATTTACCAGCAAAAGACTGGAAGATGGTAGAGACAGGAATGGTAGAGTGTCAGCCTGGTGAAAACAACAACAACAAACAAATTGATCAAGAGCTCAAGGCTCCAGATTCAAGCTTCATTATTCACACACACACACACACACACACACACACACACACACACACGCACACACACACTCTTATAGAGCCATTCCAAGTGGTTGCAGAGACAGCCCAATAAATGAACTCTGTTTCTCTGTATAGACCTCTGTCTCCATGGAACCCGTCCCACTGACCCATATGTTTTTGGAACTAGGTGGATGGAGTCACTGACTGCCAAGGGCAGAACCTTGCTTCTGTGCCCAGCAACCTCCTGTCCCACACCAGGATGCTCATCCTGGATGCCAACCCTCTGAAAACCCTGTGGAATTATTCTCTCCAGCCTTACCCTCTCCTGGAGAGCCTCAGCCTGCACAGCTGCCTCCTGGAGCGCATCGGCTGCCACGCCTTCCAGGAGCAAGGTCACCTGCACAGCCTGGCCCTGGGGGACAACTCCCTGTGGAAGAACTACAAGGAGATGTCAGCTGCTCTGCACAGCCTGCCCAGACTGCAGAGGCTGGACTTGTCAGGAAACTTCCTGACGGAGGACATGGCAGCCCAGATGCTCCACAATCTCTCCTCACTGCAGTTTCTATCCCTGGCCAGGAATAATCTCATGAGGCTTGATGAGTCTGTCTTTGAGGGCCTGGAGTATCTCCAGGAGCTGGATCTGCAGAGGAACTACATCTTTGAGATCGAAGGTGGTGCTTTTGATGGCTTGACCAAGCTACAACACCTCAACCTGGCTTATAACAACCTGCCCTGCATCGTGGACTTCAGCCTCACCCAGCTGCAAGTCCTTAACGTCAGCTATAACATCCTGGAGTGGTTCCTGGCGGCCAGGGAAGAGGCAGCCTTTGAGCTGGAGCTGCTGGACCTGTCTCACAACCAGCTACTGTTCTTTCCTCTCCTGCCCCAGTGCAATAAGTTGCATACCCTCCTGCTTCGGGACAACAACATGGGCTTCTACAGGGACCTGTTCAATACCTCGTCGCCACAGGAGATGGTGGCGCAGTTCCTCCTTGTGGATGGAAATGTGACCAATATCACCACAGTGAGCCTGTGGGAAGAATTTGCCTCTGGAGACCTGTCAGCTCTTCGCATCCTAGACATGAGCCAGAACCAATTCCAGTACTTGCCAGATGGCTTCCTAAAGCAAACACCTTCCCTCTCCCACCTAAACCTCAACCAGAATTGTCTGGTGAGGCTCCACATCCGGGAACATGAGCCCCCAGAAGCACTCACTGAGCTGGACCTGAGCCACAACCAGCTAGCAGAGCTGCACCTAGCTCCGGGACTCAGTGGCTGCCTGAGGAACCTCCGTTTATTCAATCTTAGTTCCAACCAGCTCCTTGGAGTCCCAACTGGCCTTTTTGCCAATGCTAGTGACATCACTACAATTGACATGAGCCACAACCAGATCACATTGTGTCCCCAGCCTGCTGCCTTAGACGAGGCAGGCCCTGCCAGCTGTGTGGATTTCAGGAATATGATCTCTTTGAAGAGTCTCTCTCTGGAGGGCTGTGGGCTGAGGGCCCTACAAGACTGCCCTTTCCAGGGCACCTCTCTCACTCACCTAGACCTATCCAACAACTGGGGGGTTCTGAATGGGAACATCGCCCCTCTCTGGGATATTGCCCCCACATTGCAGGTCCTGTCCCTCAGAAATGCAAGCCTCAGTTCTGGTGTGGAAGAGTTGGACTTCTCTGGGTTTAGGAATCTGAAACACTTGGATCTGTCAGGAAATTCCTTGACCAGCTTTCCAAAGTTCAAGGGCAGCCTTGCTCTACAGACTCTGGATCTCCGTAGAAACTCTCTCACAGCATTTCCCCAGAGGGCTGTGTCTGAGCAGCTCCTGAGGAGTCTGCAGAGTGTCTACCTCAGCCAGAACCCATATGACTGCTGTGGGGTGGATGGGTGGGGGGCCCTGGAGCACCTAGAGGCCATTGCTGACTTGGCTATGGTCACTTGCAACCTCTCCTCCAAGGTCATTCATGTGATGGAGCTGCCCGGAGGTAGGCCCCAGGTCTGTAAGTGGGAGCAGGTGGACACGGGCCTGCTCTACCTTGTGCTCATTCTCCCCAGTTGTCTCACCCTGCTGGTAGCCTGCACCATCATCTTCCTCACTTTCAAGAAGCCTCTGCTTCAGGTCATCAAAAGCCGTTGCCACTGGTCCTCCATATACTGACCCACAACATGACAAGGCCAGCTATTTCCTTTGTGCATACAAGGATGCTTTCCCAGCTAGATCTGAAGATCTACTGCAGGGGGCAAGTTTTCTTTTGTTTTGTTTCGTGTGTGTTCATCCTAGGGCTTGAGCCCAGGGCTTGGGTGCTGTCCCTGAGCATTTGTTTGCTCAAGGCTGGCACTCAACCATTTGAGCTCTACTTCCAACTCTTTGAAGGTTTATTGGAGATAGGAGTCTCACAGATCTCAATCTCTTGAGTAGCTAGAATTACTGGAGTGAGCCACCAACATTTGGCTCCTTCAGAGGTCAAGTTTGATAAGCTGAGTGTTAAATTAAAAATTCACATTTCCATCCCTTATTCTTATCAAGTCCTTCCTTAGCCCTAGCTATCCATTCTCATTGTCCTGCTAAAATATTTATTACGTGACATCCTATGAAAATAAAAGATATGTCTTATAAATATTTTTAAATCAAAATCAAATGCAGCTTGGGTTTATTCTTTTTCTAGTGGGATTCTCTCACACACACTCTCTCATTCTCTCTCTCTCTCTCTCTCTCTCTCTCTCTCTCTCTCTCTCTCTCTCTCTCTCTCTCTCTTAGAGCAATCTCACCTCACCTCTCACTTGGCTTTTTTTTCTGTTCAAGGCTACTAGTATTCTACCACTTGAGCTGTACCTCCACTTCAGGCTTTTTGATAGTTAATTGGTGGTAAGGGTCTCACAGACTCTTGTCTGAGTTGGCTTTGAACCATGATCCTCAGATCTTAGCCTTGTGAGTAGCTAGGATTGCAGGCATGAGCCACCAGCACTCAGTACAGCAAGCTCTTTGAAGCCTCTCAGGTAGCTTCTTGTCCTTCCTTCTTGTTCTTAGGGCCCAGCCTGGCAGAGTTGCAGATGGAGACAAAGCCTTGCACCTACTGGCAGCTGTGACTTCAGAAGGCTGAGGCTCTCCTTTCTGGCTTATTCCAGCACTATCGTCTCAACCTAATGACTTTCTAGGTTTCTTTACATGTGGTGAGAAGATTGGACATGGCAGATGAATCTCTGTCTCTCTCTCTCTCTCTGTCTCTCTCTCTGTCTTTCTCTGTCTCTCTGTCTCTCTGTCTCTCTGTCTCTGTCTCTCTCTGTCTCTCTGTCTCTGTCTCTCTGTCTCTCTGTCTCTCTGTCTCTCTCTCTCTCTCTCTCTCTCTCTCTCTCTCTCTCTCTGCAATTCTGAGCTTTACAATCAGGGCCATGTACTTTCTAGGCAGGCATTCTACCACTTGAGCAATACCCTTAGCCTTTTCTGCTGTTATTTTTCAAATAAGGTCTCAATTTTTACCTGGGTCAGCCCGGGCTCCTGTCTTCCTTTTTACAATTGCCACATATCTGGGATGACAGGCACACACTACCACATTTAGCTTTTTCTTGGCTGACATGGGGTCTCATGGACTTTTTGCCAGGCCATCCTTCAAACATGACCCTTCTGATCTTACCTGCCTGAATAGCTAGGATTGCAGGTATTAGCAACTGTGTTTGGCAACAAGTGAGTTCCTGACTCTAGTCATGAGCTGTAGTTTCTCCAGAAAACTATGTACCTCTGCCATACTTTGCCCACCCTGCCTCCACCTGCAGGAGACAGTGCACTGTATAAAGTCCCATCAGGGGGCACCAGAGAGGAAAGGATCACAGTCTGTTGCCAGAGTTCCTTAGTGGGACCCACAAGTGGCTCTTCCTCAGTGGGTGGGAGGTGCCACATACCAGTCAAAACAATGTTCAGAGCCAATGACTGCTTTGTTAACATGGTTAACTACTGATTCAGATTTTGAAAACACAGTCATAAAACAAAAGCTTAGTCCCTGGTCCTGGGTCTTGGACTCAGGGCCTGGGCACTGTCCCTGGCTTCTTTTAGCTCAAGGCTAGCACTCTACCTCTTGAGCCACAGCACCACTTCCAGCTTTTTCTGTTTATGTGGTGCTGAGGAATCGAACCCAGAGCCTTGTGCATCTAGGCAAGCACTCTACTGCTAAGCCACATTACCAACCTCATCTTTTTTTTTTTTTAATGGACTGAAGTTAAGATGAACTGAATAAACTCTAATCCTTAATCCACTCACTGGCCATTTTTTAATCACTATTAACTGTATGCATTACCTGCTTTTATTATTTAATGGTCCAGATAACTTCCCTTTGTACCCCGGATTTACTCTCCTTACGTCTCTACGCTATCCTGGAAGGCTGACCTCCAGGCTCCCTTGCCTTCTGTCTTCCAGTTCTATTTGGCTGAAAAGATTCTGTTTGGGCAGATTAGAGTGTGGGAGGAAAGGGAAATCAAAGGCTCTGTGTGGGGTTGTCTCCAGTGGGTATCACCCTCCCCTCAGGGTGACCTTCTGTACTCTGCTTTCTGCCTTGAGGTCTAGGAGCCACTTGCTTCATTCCCTCCTCTTTGGACTTAGGGATTAGCAAAATTTCTGGGTCACTAGCCTCCCGTAAGTAGTTATCCATTGTGGGTTGCCTTTTCCTAACTTCTTTGTAAACCGTCCCTTTGGGCCTTATGGAGGTGTCCTTGTTTGAATGTGTTCCCATTGGGCCCCCGTGTGATGTAGTCAGTGGTTATTCAGTCAGTAGCCCTGAGCTGGAGAAATCCTAGAACTTGCATCAGGAAGTCACAGTGTGCTAAAAAAAAAAAAAAAAAAAAAAAGTAAGTAGCCAGAGCAAAGAGGCCAACTCCTGAAGACTGTCTCTCTCACTGATTATGAGTGGACATGAGGAAGGAGGTGCTCATGGATGCAAAACTCATCATATTACAAGTATTTTCAGATTTTACTCAAATAAGAACAGAAGTTTTCAGCCCAGAGGAACTCCAAAAGAGTGTGGATGTGGTGATAACCCCGTGAGTAGAGGAAGGCCTAGGGAAGAAAGTATTCAAACGAAAATAATCGTCCCTAACCTGTTACCTTCCCTTTCCTTCATCAACAATTACCAGACTTATTTTTGTGCTAAGTGTGTTTTTGAAGGCACACTTTATTCTGGTTCATCTGGGGTTTGAACTCAGGGCCTTTCAGTTTCCAGGCTGGCACTCTACCTCTTGAGCCACCTCCCCAGCCCTTGCTAAGTGCTTTCTATAATAATTTCACTAACTCTTGGGGAAATTTGCTGAAGTTCATGGGGAACTGTGGTCCAGATGTTATCATTAAACTGAAGAAAATGAAGCAGCTTGAGCGACCTTCCCATCTTTATCTGGTCTGTCAAACTATCGGCCCTTAGGTGGCTAGTGGTGGATGAAGCACATTTGCTGATTAAATGGCAAAGGTGGAGAAGGTTTCTGAGGGTCCAGGGTGAGGAAGCCCAATGGAGTAAAAGGTCACCTGCAGTACCTGACTGCCAGGAGGGCAGCCTACTGGTACAGCGATGGCTTGAAGGTAATTTATAAATTTAGGAATCTCACTTAATGTCTTAATGCCTTAGCAGGCAACATCTTGCAGAGCAATCAGGAAGGTAGACGTTTTCACTATGATGTTTAAAGTTCATTGTGTTTGGGGAACCAATGAAGGAAGCCACCTGGCTGAGAAAAAGACTTTCTGGGACAAATCACCTGATTCAAATCTGTCAGATGTACAACTCAACTTGGGTAAAAGCAGTTTCTTGGGAAACAAAGATTCTGTTAAATATCAATTGCCATAACAAGAGATTTCTGTTGTTGAGACACTGAATCATTCATTCTAGGGCCTGTGGCAAAGCACAATTCTTTTTTTGTAATTTATTTATTAATTAAACACAAATTTTTTGACAAGGTGTTGTTCAAAAAGGGTACAGTTACATAGTAGGGCAGTGTGTACATTTCTTCTGATATCTTACACCCTGTTTTTCTTTCCCTTCCCTAGGTCAGGTAGACATATATACAATACACAATGTACCAAGAACATATACAGTTGCCACATGGCCTACCCCAAAGAAAATTCGCCTAGGGCTTTAAATGTAATGTCAATATTAGACAATATGTCGACAATAGTCTTATATGAACGTACATACATAGCTTTTGAGCTATTGTATTCCACTGAGAGGTCAATTTTTGACCTTTATATGTTGGGTAGTTGTTTGGTTTTAGTTACATAATGTTGGGTCACTGACCCAAACCTGTGGGAAATACCATTTGACAAGCAGTTTTTGGTTTCACAGACCTGGTCTCTACTGTCTCTCCATCACCCCTTCTTAACAGTCATATATCAGGGAGATCATGCCCCTTTGTTTGCTGTGTTCTAGGCTTGTCTCGCTCAACATTATTTGTTCAAGTTCTGACCATTTCCCTGCGAATAACAATATTTCACCATTCCTAATCACTATGTAGTATTCCGTTGTGTATAGGTACCATATTTTGGATCCATTCATCTGTGGAGGGGCATCTGGGTTGTTTCCATATTTTGGCTATTGTGAATTGTGCAGCGATAAACATGGAAGTGCAGATGTCTTTTTGATATCTTGGGACCTGCTGTTCAGGATAGAAGCCTAGGAGTGGTATGGCTGGGTCATAGGGAAGGTCTATGTTGAGCTTTTAGAGAAACCTCCATACTGTTCTCCAAAGTGGTTGTACTAATTTGCACTCCCACCAACAATGGAGGAGGGTTCCTCTTTCTCCGCACCTCCTCCAGCATTTGTTGTTGCCTGAGTTCAGAGTATAGGCCATTCTACCTGGAGTGAGGTGGTATCTCAGGGTTGTTTTTATTTGCATTTCCTTTACTACCAGGGATGTTGAACATTTCCTCATATGTTTCTTTGCCATTTTTATTTCTTCTCTTGTGAAGTCTCTCTTTAGCTCCTTTGCCCATTTCCAAATTGGTTTATTGGGCTTGGAGGGGCTTTGTTTTTTGAGTTCTCTGTAGATGACAGATATTAGGCCTTTGTCTGTTGCTGTGCTGGTAAAGATCCTTTCCCATATGGTTGGCTGTCTTTCTGTTTTGGTGGCTATGTCCTTAGCTGTGCAGAAACTTTTTATTTTTGTTGTAGAACCATTTGTCGAGTCTCTCCCCTATTTGTTGTGCCCCTGGGACTCTATTCAGGAAGTTCCTTCCTGTGCCTATAAGTTCTAGCGTCTTTCCTACTCTGTCCTTCAGTAGTTTCAAGGATTCAGGTCTGATATTGAGGTCCTTGATCCATTTTGAGTTGATCTTGGTGCATGGTGATTGGCTTGGGTCTACTTTGAGTTTTCTGCATATGGCTGCCCAGTTTTCCAGGCACCAGTAGTTGAAGAGGCTCTGTTTATTCCATTGTATGTCTTTAGCTCCTTTGTTGAATATCAGCTGACTGTAAGAGCAAAGCACAATTCTTACCACCAAGAATGGTAGACAAAGTGAGCTAAACTCCGAGCAAACTTAAGGGGGATATGTAATGCATGCACCCGATACTCCAGATGCAGTCTCCCTCAAATGACACTTCAAAGGCTTTTTACAAACTGTCTTTTTTTTTTTTTTTTGGCCAGTCCTGGCCTTGGACTCAGGGCCTGAGCACTGTCCCTGGCTTCTTCCCGCTCAAGGCTAGCACTCCGCCACTTGAGCCACAGCGCCACTTCTGGCCGTTTTCCATATATGTGGTACTGGGGAATCGATCCCAGGGCTTCATGTATCTGAGGCAAGCACTCTTGCCATTAGGCCATATTTCCAGCCCCACAAACTGTTGTCTTTAGTAGCTGTTCCAAAATCTCTGGTGTCCGGTACTCATTCTAAAGTAGCCATGCCTCCAGCCCTTTGGTATGATGCTTATTTCTCAGTACCACATAAGCAGAAAAAGCCAGAAGTGATGCTATGGCTCAAGTGGTAGAGTGTTAGCTTTGAGCACAAAAAAAAAAAAAAAAAAGAATCTCACAGTGCCCAGGCCTGGAGTTCAAGTCTCAGGACTAGCAAAAACAAACCAACAACTAGCTTCCAAACTACAATTACATTTAAAACCCTAGCTGGGTGCTGATGGTTCACACTTGTAATCCTAGCAACTCAAGAAGCTGAGGTCTGAGGATCATGGTTCAAAGCTAGCTTGGCCAGGAAAGTCCATGAGACTCTTATCTCTAATAAACTACTCCCCTCATGAAAGCTAGAAGTGTTGCTCTGTCTCAAGTGGTAGAGCACTAGCCTTGAGAAAAATAATCTGAAGGACAGTGTCCAGGTGCTGGGTTCAAAAATCCTTATATTCAGACATACTGCATTTGTAATCAATGATTATTGATTCCCTATTCTGAGGCGAAGAATATTCAGCTTCTAAAGGGGGGGGGGGTACAACAATCTTTTTTACATAGAAGAACATGCGAAATAATCATGACCTTGAAATAAATCTGAATCTCAATGTTAACCCTTGGTAACTTTACATAACAGTATCTCTCAGTTTTCTGGGCCTGAGAAAAATCCTCTTGCATAATCTTAACATCATGAGAGAGAGATGGTATTGAAAGATCATTTACAAACACTTCCAAAGAGACATTGTCAAAGAGAACGATGTGGGAATGCACAAGGTAAACTAGTGGAAACAATAACATTAGCTTGTGTACTGGTGTGGCCTGAACTGCACACCTAAGGGTCTTCCATGGCTCAGAGGTGAAGGAGCCTGCATGGGAGGGGAGGTGGACAGGGTCATGGTTTCTGGAGAGGGGTGTGTGTTTCTCTCCTTCCGGCTATTTTCATGTGGTGAGCACATCCCTTCAGCTGAAGGCCCTAGAGAGGAAACCCAGCACTTCCTGTTGTCTTACAGTGCTGCACGATGCAAGCTAGCAGTAAAAGGAAAAGGGGGAAAGAGGGGAAGACGGGAAGATCTGATGTTGTGCCAAGTCGTGAGACCACCACCAAGAAGACCACTGAGACTCAGACATTCCGAAATGCAAAAGCAAGGCAAGGCTTTATTTAAGTGAGCTGCAACTCGGGCCTCGTCCTACCCATCGACACAGCGGAGGTTAGGAGGGAGCCTCGAGCTGTGATTACACAGGGCTTATAAAGGCAAAGAACAAAGTTACAACAATCAGGTGTTCAAGCAAGCAAGATTAGGATACAGGTACAAATCTGATTGGCTCAGGGTTCGATTCTAGGGGTGGTTAGAGTTAAGCATGCCCAGGGGTTAGAGTTCTAGACCGACTGGGCCCTAATGGACTTGTCCTGGGTCTGCTCACAGGGCCTGCTTATCTCAGGTTCACGTGGTAAAGTGGGGTTCACGTGGTAAAGTGGGGCCTGACTTCAAAGTCTGGCACTTCACTGAGGTGAGGTCAGGGTTTCCCACCACCAAGGGGAAACCCGGCTTGCCTTTTCCTGGAGATGTGGAAGACTAGGCAGTCCCAGATGTCAAGTTCTTCTCTGATCAACCAGAAACCAGAAAAGAATCTCCGTATAAAAAAGGATACTCTCCGTTCAGAAAAGAAACCTCATATAAACTGTCTTCTAGAATTTTACCATTAGAATAGTTCACAAACCAGATTATGTCCGCCTAAAAGACCCTTCCTGGAGTATCCCAGACTGTCATCCCCCATTCTGCCCTCTCTCGGCAG